>NC_009908.2:0-300000 GCF_000002415.2 Plasmodium vivax
AGAAAAATTAAGTTAATCACGTTTGTTGAAATTTTGGCGTGCATCCTTTTAGCTCAGATTTTCTTACATTGCTACAATGGGGTAACATCATAACGTCATTTAATTTTCGTATATTATCTTTCTATCCATAATGTGTTCAAAGCATGCGAGCAACAAATTTTACAAGTGTTAAACTTTTTACTTTTCTTCAGGATAATTTTAATAAATCATTGGGTAAAAATGCCACCATAAGCAACCACTCATATTTGAGGACTAATCGGTTGCTTGAGAAACATCAACTGGATAATGAACCAACGGATGCAGAACTAACAGATGATTTATCATGCAAGGAGAAAAATAGCAAATTAGAGAAACAAACGGAAGATAAATCGTCATGCGAACAATTAAATGAAAGTAATTTAAGCTGTAAAGAAGCGAAAGAAATTGATAAGAATAATATAGATTCAACGTCCGACGTTTTCAAATGTATACTTTCCAGTTGCGAAAAAAATTCTCTTAGCACAGCCAATCATATATATAATGAAAAGAAAAAAAAAAATTTGAGTAGTAGAAAATTTAAGAAAATGCGATTTAAAAAGTTTTGCCTAATAAGTGCCCCATTTTTTATTCTGTCATTCATATGTTGTACAATCCTATTTAATTACAGTAGTAATTACATATATTTAGGTATATTTTATATGTTAGATGTCGTAGGATTACTAATTATTATGTACGTTCTTATGAAATGCTTTAAATATGAATTTTTAAAAAAAAAGAAAAGCACCTAACGTTTATATGGGTAAGTCTTTCTTGAAAAAATAATTTTTATGTACAATATTTTCAGGAAAAAAAATGAAAATGTTTCCTAGAAAAAAGTACATCATAAAGAATGCTTCATTTTTTTTGGATAATCTCGTTATTTGTGCATATTTTTTTTGCCAAATGGGAATATCCATATACATTGCTATTCTTTGCTACTTCTTCATTTTTTTATCCTTCCTCGTTATGTGCTGCACAACGGATTTATTATAATGCAACAGATATAACGGTGTTTCTATAAAATATGTATACATTATGAGCTATGTGTAAATATTTGTCCTCACACAGCATTTACATAATGTAGAATTATGCACTTTGTGAAGTAAATCTACAATTACTTGCACATTTTCACATATTTTCGTTTTGAAATTAATATCTAAAAGTGCAAACATTATAATTTTTCTCAATTAATGATTTTTCTTTTTTTTTTATGTGTCTACCGTTATAAATCACTTGTTTATGTTTGTTTTATTTTAATCCTTTGATGTCATTTTTGCACATAATGAAACTTTTTTTTTTGTATAAACATAAGCACAAAGGCGTCTTCATTTTAATTGATAAAATGAATGTACCGTCTTTGTTTTCATTTTTTAATAAAAAGGATAAATGTTGATAATGCAAATAAACGGGTCTTATAAAATAAGCAACGTGGGGTACTATGCTCATCCTAGTTGGTGGACACTTTTTTCTCGGGGCACCGCTTAACAGTGTAATTATTAATATGTAATGAAGCAATGCTCCTTTTAATCGCAGCAATATTATTACTTCAAAATTTTAATAAATTATTATTAAGGGAAGAAAAGTTCCATATATCACGCCACATCCTTGTGTCACCTCAATTAAGCAAAAATTACTGAACGTTACATAATTAAAATGCTGGTAAGAGAAAAATATTATCACCTTTTCTGCTGTGTGTACTGCTTATCGAATACTTCGCTAATCTGTGATTAGCTCTATAATAATGTTTTCACGTGACACTTCCTCTTTTTCACCTCCGTACAATGTTAACTGGCATATGTGCATTTACACCTCACAAAAATATCACACTTTTGCGCAAGCCGAAGCACACATCAAATACAGGGGAATTCCATTTTATGTAAAATGTGTATCCGTTTTGTAGACTCCCTGTACAACAAATTCATTCTCAGATTGATCATTTGGCACATACCGGAGGAAATTCTAAAATTACATGATAAAAAAAAAAATACCCAGTTGAGATATAATGAACTGTTCTTATTTAACTCAACCGCTTAACTATTCATTCCTAAATAAAAATACAGTCATTCGTAGCATAATAAGTAAAAAATAATGTGAAAATTTTAATACAAACACATTGCATAAATGTCATCCGAACAGAGCGGCAATAAAAAACGCACTCAATGTGAAATTATATCTCCTATTTTTAAGCAGAATTTTGAAATAGATTAAATATGGTGATCCACGTATAACTACAACATTGACAGAAGGTCAATTGGAAATGTAGCAGGATCCACGCAGTAGCCTTATTAAGAAGCGGGCGAACAGCATAATCCCCCGCCCATGCGCAATGATGAACCTGTCAAGGGGAATAGCACAAATGTATAAACGGGATTAATATGTTCGCATGCATTTGTCTACCCTTTCATAATATATTTACCTTGATAACAAATAATTATATTTATAAATTATTCCTTAATTTCGAGAAAAAATAAGAAACATTGAAAAACATACATATACGCAATAGGTGGAAGATTCACCACGAAAGTTACAAAGGTGGAAAGCTCTTCAAAGGAATAAAATTTATTAACGCATCGCGATTGAACATTGCTTTATTAAACCAAGATTGTTACTCCGTTATACAGTAATGTAACTTCCATGCAAATTATTGCTGATTAATAATACAGAATATAAAGCTTTATTATGAGCACATATTCTTTTGATAGTAAAAAAAGTAGGAGAAAGTTGGCCAGATGCTAAATAAAAATGTATTTAAAAAAAGCTACTGCTACATGAGCGTGCGCGCCCGCCTATGATGACACACCCGCGGAAATAATTATGCTTACCTGTGTGAACCTTTATTGTAATACGAAACATTTTCCTATGATATATTGATTCGTTGCGGTCACTTGGGCGATAATTTATCGCTTAGATTAGAAGACAAGCACTCGGTGGAATAAAACGAATATTTTTTGCTAATCTGAAATAGTATCTTTTTATTAATTGCTCTTGTTATATTTTACAAAAAAAAACAGACTTGGAATTAAAAATTCAGTTGAAATTATTTATGCATGCATTTTGCTTACTCCTTTCGTTTGATGCTTGCGTTTTGTTCTTCTAAAAATGGGTGAGGTTTAATATGGTATTTTCGTCGTAGGAAAAGAAAAATTGTTTTAATTCGTTGCAAATATGCATGAAAAAATTAATTCCCTCCTTTTGATACAAATTATTTCATTCACTCTTATAATTTGGATGGTCAGCCTTGTCACAGCGTGGCACATGTTACAAAGAAGATTAAGCGTCTCCTTTTTTTATGCACATCTAACACTCCTGGTTTCTTAATTTTGCAGACTCCAACATGGATGCTGATATATATGTATGTACGTATGTATGTATTAATTACTACCTTTTTTTTTACCTCATTTGTGCAACTCTGGTAAGCCTTTTAAAGATGGACACAGCCAAGCTGTACCTCACGAAATGATGTCTACGAGGAAGCCGTTGACAGACTAATTAGTAGCAGAACCCAATGTTATGGTGCCAGAAAAAAACGTAACAGATAATAATAAAAATAGCGGATGCGAAAGTGGCAATTTTTGTTATTTCAAGCAAACAGATAGAATGTTAAACGTTATGCAATTTTAAGTATCCCCTTCCGTGTGCATTAACCCTTTCACACGTAGGGAACAGCAGCGGGGAACCTGAACTTTAACGGGGTTAATAACATATATAATTGTGCACATGGCAGTTTTATAATACCCTTACTGGTTTGCTCCAAATATTGTGCATCTACACATTGGAGTGTTTCCATAAAATTGTTTACCAAATTGGCACAATTATCTCCTCTTTTCCCCTAATCCACCTGGTGCTATTCTTTACCTCTTATTTAATGACAGACATAACCGCCTCACTCACGTCATGCGTGAACTTTTCGCAAGCAACGTTTCACTTTTACAGTGGCTATTTTTATTTTTAAATGTGTAAAAGTAAAAAGAAATTACATGCTAGCGCTTTATGAATAGTCAGATAATTAAAAAAACAAAGTTAGCAGAAGATTTAGCATAGATACTGGTAATATACACTCCTCGGAGAACATAACTTTATACCCTTTTATAACCCCCACCACTGCCACCATATGAACATGTGAAGTTTTCCACCATTTTAACATTTGCATAGAAAAATTGGAAATGTTCTTCACCCTTCCATTGTATACACCTGGCACAGGTACTCTCTGTTAAAACGCTTCCTTTCTTTGGGGGGGAAGAAAAATGGGCACTTAGAAAACAGAACAGAAAAAAAAGGTGTACAACATTTTAGTCCTCGCGAAAGCGAAGTGGATTAATAAAACGCTAAAAATTGCAATTTCCTGACTGCAATATAGTCGGATGGGCAAACGCAACCACTCGAGGTTAAAATGTATGAAGAGTTACAATAAACATGACGACGCAACTGATTTATTTTTCATCCACATTTTAGTACACCAATAAATGGTTTAAAATTTTGTAAACGCCGCAGTTTGTGTTCAGCTTTCCCTTCAATTCATTTAATCGATCATTCACCTTAAAGCAATTTTTCTAAATTATTCTAAAAATGAAGTGAAACGAAATAACCCAGTTGTAGTGGAATCGTTCAAAATATCTGCATTTTAAAGGGTTAAAAAAAAAGAGAAAAAGTCGTACCCATATTTTGTAGGTATATTTAATTTTTTGGCTCCTTTGCGTGCGCAGTTTCCTGCTAATCATTTCGTTTTTGTAATAAATAATTTTCTAAAAAAACACCTCCCTTTTTAAGATACTACTTTGTATAAAAAAAAAATGTGCCGTGCATGACTAATCAAAAAAATTTAACCATGCCATGTATTAATTAATCTGAAAAAGGCGTCAACGCGCAGTTGTAGAATGTCCCTCCCAAATCTCTGCAGGAGCAGAAATGTATATTTTTTTTGTTTTTCATCTAAGGAGAAAAAAAAAAAGTCAAACGGATGAATCAACCAAATTAACTTTTTTTTAAATACCCCATTTTGGTATTTTTACCCTGAACGTATATGAAACTGCATCCTGTTGCGTACATTGCTATTCTTTAATTATTTGAATTTCTTTACCCCCCTTAGAAATCACCTTTTAGTGAAGACGCTTTGAGAGCAGTTAATTCTGCTAACGTATTTTACCAGCGTGGTAGCGACCATTTTACGCTTTGTTAATTCGTTTCTTTTTAAATTTTTACTTCTTTTGCAACTCTAAAAAGTTTTTTTTGTTTTCTACCATCTGTTTACACAGGATAGCGTATGAGATATGATCCTTAAAAGGAAACATATTCTCCCTCATTAAAATGCGCAATCTTTTTTGTGCTAAAAAGTTAGAAACCAATTTTTTGATTGCTTCGCAACGCAGGAATATACATTTTATTGACCTCTTCCATTTAATAAAACATGATTTTTAAAAACAACTCCGTTATGTATTCATCTAAATGTTACGCGGAAATCTCAAAATGGTGTCGAAATAAACTTCCCTGGTTTAAAAATTACTCCTGGATGATACTTCTTCTGTTGCACGTCCTGCTGCTAGTAAGAAAATGCATTCATCATAGAATTATGTAAATATATTTTCCTCTACGTCCAAACTGCAATTTGTTAAATCTTTACTGTAAAACATGTTCCCCTCTTCTTTTTTCTCTTCTTTAGAATGTGGTACCCATTTCGCAAAAGAGCGCACGCTCCAAATCAGCGTTATGTACCACCCCCCTCAGACAGTTAACCGAATCGTTACCACAGCTTAGCAACTTTAATGCACATGGAAACGACCTCTATGATGATGATAATAATAACTTATGGGGGTACTCACTTCACAGGAAATTGCCCTACGGCTGTAATCACGCAGAGTTATTCCAAGAAATGTCAGAGAAAGAAGTAGAAAATCGAATTAACTCTTTTGGCATTTTCGTAAGCAAGAAAAACATGTATATTACTTTTATCACCACCATCGTCATCAAAGAAATTATTATCATCAAATGATGAATCAGTTATGGACAGAGTTCCTCAAACATGCTTTAAGAAATAAAGTACCAGATGAATATATCAGGCATCATTGGATGGTATGTAATAACGCATTGACATCTGATCTAATGCATATGGACCGTTTGGACCATAAGCATTTTTTTTATTACATGGAGAAACTGATTCCATATGACACCGTGTCGTACATCATCTTTATGAACAATAAAACGAAAGCTTGGAGTGATCTCATAAAAAGAAATAGAGATAAATGGAGAAACTACTTGTCCGACGCTATCAGAAATTACCGTTTAGGGAAACGCGGGATGACAACGGACAAAGAGCGCAAAACGCCATTTGACGAATGGAAATTGGGATCCAAATTAGGATCTAAATTTAGCTTGGCTGATTCAAGATCGAAATTAGGATATAGAATGAGCTTAGACGATTCAATATCCAAATTAGGATCGAGATTTAGCCCTGATGATTCAGTATCTGAATGGGGATCTAAATTTAGCTTGGCTGATTCAAGATCGGAATGGGGATCTAAATTTAGCTTGGCCGATTCAAGATCGGAATTGGGATCTAGATTGAGCTTAGACGATTTAAGATCGGAATTAGGATCTAGAGTGAGCTTAGACGATTCAAGATCGGAATTCGGGTCTAATTTTAGCTTGGCTGATTCAAGATCGGAATTCGGGTATAATTTTAGCTTGGATGATTCCAGATCAGAGGAGGGATCATGATTTAGCCTTAGCGATTCCAAGTCAAAATTAGGGTCAAATTTATGGTCAGAATTGTGGTTGCAATGGATCTCAGAAGGGTCAGTCGAAAAGAACATGAAGAAGAATGAGTTCGTAGGATGGTCCAATATATGCTTATCCTTTATTAAACGGAGAGAAGCAATGGATAAACCCTAGTTGGTGGACTACCTTTCATGTAACATCTGCGTTAGACTTGCAAGAGATACTCTTTAACTTATTTACTTAACACTATTATTTCTGAAAAAGGATACAATAGCACATTGCGACGCAGCATATTTAACGTTTTAGCACCCCTCTCAATTTTTTCGTTAATTTTTTCGTTAATTTTTTCGTTAATTTTTTTGTTAATTTGTTTGTTAATTTTTTCCTCCCCAATTTTAGCTTTCTACCAATGCGTTCGTTTTTGCAATTGCGTGTTTTGTCAGCCACTTGCTTTTTTTTTTCTGTGTAATAATGCGACAAAGGGGGAAAATCAATAATTGTTATTTTTACGTCATTTATAAAAATATACGTTATTCATTATTGGTGAACGGGTAAAAATAACCCCCAAGGAATATTTTTTTGTTTTTCATCGTAAGAATTTGTTCCCCCTTTTCATTTGGCATCAAACTCGGAATATTTCCCTTTGCATATTTTACATATACGTACGCACGTCCTATTTTTTTATAGTAATTAAAACTTTTTAATTCGACTGAGCTGAGGCAACTATTTTACACTGCATACGTCGGTGTATAAAACGTTAGCGACGCAAAATTATATAAAACAGGGCAACGCAATAATGGTAACATTTCAAATTATACACAAATGATAGGATAAAAAAATGACATAAATGGACGTTTCCTTTAGTAAGAGAAGAACACATCTTTAAAGGGAGACAGATGGTACCACTTCATACCACTTCGTCGCACTTTATGAACCATTCATGGGGGGGTATACACTTATAAACAGTGAACCCCTTCTTCTACAGGGGGACGAACTTTTCGATCGTATAAAACTCAATGATCGCCCATTCAGACATTCCTCTCGGTGAGCATGCATGGGTACATATAAGCCATTCTCCCTATTCCATTTAACGCAGTATTAAGTGCTCCCCACTGTTTAAGAGTATACCCTCGCCATGCATTGTTAGCATGTTCATACATTAATTTGACAGACATGGTATTGTCAGCACGTCCCTTTATTCGTAAAAAGGGTTGTGCTCATGATTTACAAACAAGGGGAACACCCCATACGGATAGCAAATATCACCTGTAATGTCATAAAAAAAAGTGGCCAAAACTTTGTTCATGCAACCACCTCTCTGCCGTTACGAGAACCTTCCACATCATCGTTGCGTAGTGAAAAAATGGACGTGCTTCCTCCCAACCGCAAACACATCGCATCTAGTTTAGCAACCACCGCAACAGAACAAGCAAACGTTTTATGCATTTTTAAAAGATGCTAAGAAATTTGCCCTTCATGTGCCTCTCCCAAAAAAACGCATTTTTATAAATGCTGTTAATGTTTACTACAAAATGGGAGTTAACATATTCGTTTACATTTTTGCTCACATATTGGCCCACATATTGGCTCACATTTTGGCCCACATTTGAGTGAATCCCCCCCAAAGTTATTTTCTTTATTTTAACTCTTTTTAAGTGTAGTTAGTTTTCTTGCACCACTAACTGTTTGGTAACATTGATATACATCTTTACGCGGCTTTTTCTTTTTCCCATGCTTTATTATTTTCTAATTAAAAGTATACTTATTTTGCGTTTTCTTTCTTTTTGGTTATCCGAAACATATCTACCAATTTTGAATTAAAAAAAAAAAAAAAAAAGATGTTGCGGGCTAAAATTGCCCATCGAAAAATAAATATGTGGTGAATTTTTTTTTTGGTATAACTTTTTGGTTTTTATAACCATTATTTTTTTTACCGTAATTTCTTTCCTCTTCCTTATATTAGAACAAGTTTTTTTATTTGTTATTCGTTATTTTTTATTTTTTATTTGCTATTTTTTATTTGTTTTTTGTTATTTGCTATTTGTCACTTTTTTGATTTCCTTTACCATTCCAACAACTTTTTTTTTATTGCAGAACCCCTTTTTCTTCTTTATTAGAACATTTCTTGTTAACCTTAGAACAACTTCATCTGGCTGCTCTTAAGGATAGAACAATTTTTTTTTTTTTAGATCGATTTGTTTTAGTTTTGTTTTAGAGCAAATTTGTTTAATTTTTTTACTAGAATTTTTTTTTTTTTTGATTTTTTTAAAATATAAAAAAATATAGATATTCCATAAGTACAGGTACAATTTGCATATGTATATATATATATATACCTATAACGTTGAGGCTAAGTTGTCACAAAATGAATCTCAGAGGACCCCCTAGTTTCGTACATCCCTTTCCGAATGGAATGAGAGGCTGCGGAAAAATGAATCTGAAAAAGTTCTTCTTGTTGAGTTTTCTTCTCTTCGCGCTGGTTCTAGCATCCTATGGCTTTTCGCAGGTGAACAAAAAATTGAATACATAGTGCGGGCGAAAAATCCTGTACCTTTAACACGTTGCATATCTCCTTGTAAATTGGCTTTCCTACCTTGTGTATCTCCTAACACGCATGAATACGCTCACGCGTATAGATAAGCATGTACGTACTTACATGTAAATCCCCCCACGCGCACGCAAAAAAAAATATATGTTCGCCCTTTTTGCAGATCAAGTCAATGCCAATAAACGATGGGACCATTGAACGGCAACTACATAATTGCTCGTACGGGCGCCTACTAACACAGTCTACACATAGCAGGAGACCCTCCGTTTCTAGGTCCAATGCAGACATTTCTGAAAGCTCTTCGGCAAATATGAATGAAAGGATTCGAAACTTACCCTTCCATTGTGATGTTTCTAAACTTTCCAAACAGCTAACAGAAGAGGAGATCAAAGGACTCCTTAAATCTTACGGCAAATCCATAACACAAGAAAACGCATATATCGTATTCAACTATGTATACAATTTGCAAAGAAAAAACTACAACGACATGATCGAAGGGTTGTGGAAGCACTTTATGGAATTGGCGCAGAAGTATGGAATATCAGATGACTACCGATATAGCTGCTGGTGGAAATGCAATAATGAGCTCCTCAGTGAACTAATGGACACCGACCATTTCGACCACTTGGATTTATTTACTTATATAAAGGGGAAATATAACAACAATGCAGCATTCACAAAATTTATAGAAGACAAAATGAAGTTATCTAACGAAATCATCGAGAAAAATAAGGAAAAATGGACCAAGTTGTTGACCGAGCGGATTAAAAATAAAAGCTATAAAAAGTGAAATTTCCCCCCAAAAAAAATAACATTCGAGTGATAAACCTGAATGCGTGTTTTAAAAAAAAGCTTCAAAAAGACAGCTTTGTTTTTTGTGTATACATAATATCAATCTTATTTGTTTATGTACCATATTTTTTTTTTTTTTTTTTTTTTTTTTCGTCATATAGCGTTTGTTCAAAATAATTTGTAACACTAGTATTTGTGCACGAATACGTAATCAATTGAAACTTTAAATATGCAAAACCCAGCGCATCCAATTGCATTACAAAATGGTTGCAGCAATTTTAAAATTGCTCACCTGGAGGTTGCATATTTTTAAAGTAACAATTTGATCTACATAAAATTAATGATAAAAGTTTTCTTAAAATTTGTTTTCTGCATTTCGTTTATTTTTCCTTTCGTTCACTGTGGGCGAACTGCTTAAAAATTCGTCCATTCAAAAGGCGAAAAGGATTTTTAAACATTTCGCTGCTTGACGTGAACGGTGTTTCAAGTTTTGCGCGCGCGATTTTTGCAAGGGGAAAAAGGTGGCATTATTTTTCCATATACGTATAGTTACAATGTGGCATTTTTTACTTTGCGTAAATATTTTTTTTTTTTTTTTAATACACTTAACTCTTCAAATTGCGCGCCTTTCTTGTCACATGGTCAAATATACAAATTGAACATTTTAAAAATTTGCAAATATGGGCGCCCTCAGCGTTGTTAGAAGCCCCATTTTAATTCCAATGCAATACTATATTAACATATCGCGCTACTCATAAGGTAGCCATTTTAAAATACTTCCTCATAAATTATAAAATGAGTTACATTTTTCTTTGCTATTGTTAAGGTTCCGTAGCTCAGTTGGTTAGAGCGTGCGGCTGTTAACCGCAAGGTCGTTGGTTCGATCCCAGCCGGTACCGAATTTTTTTAAAATAATTTTTTCCTCCACACCAGTGAGAATGTAAAAATAAGTCTTAATTACGCTATATTTTTACATTAATTAAAAATATAAATGCGCATAACATTGGCAGTGCCATATGTTCGACAATTGCGGTTGTTTTTTCCATTTCGTGGGATCCCAGCAATTGGCGTATGCTGACCGCCCAATAAATTTATTTCCGTAATGAAAGCACGCACTCCTTTTTGACTCATAAAAACTTCCAACCACAGGAGAGCCGTATTATTTATTTTACCATTCCGCGTTGGGCGCGAAAATGTAAATTTAGAGAATTTTTTTTTTTTTCCCTTAATGTATAAAAAAACAAATCCCCTGGAATGCTGCCAAAATGCATGCCCACCGCAGTTACGTGAATACGCGGCGCGAAATGGTTAGCAAATTTTTCCACATCAAAATGATGCCCCAATTGGGGAAAATTGCGTTGATTTAAAAAAACATTCCCAAATGGGATCCAATCCCGTGAAAACAACGCATGAACAATAAAAATAGAGCGCATTAAAAAAGGAAAACAGACACAAGGGCAAAATTAAAAAGGCGTGCACACGCTGCCATGCGCCGCATGAGCATTTGTGTGCGTCCCCCCTAACCCGCTTTTACCCCCTGTGTAATGACAACAGCCGAATTGTTGTAACTGGCATTCACATACTTAATGTCAAAACTGTCCGGATAATACTTTTCGGACAAGATATGCACCGGATAGTTAATTATTCCTTTATTTTTATATGGAGTTATTTGATGCTTGTTGTTGTACCCCCAGCCGTAAAGCTTATCATTCAGAATTAACAAACAATGCTTATCACCACAGGAAAAATCTTTTATTTTGTTGTTAGGCAGCTTTACAGTAGATAATGTCTGCTGATGTTTGCCCATATGCCGTCCACACTGAAAATACATATTATCTCCGAAACAGAACAATTGCTTTCCAAATTTGTCATTTGAATGTATCATGGAGAAATTCGACCCTGCATTAATTTTGTAAATCTCATCAACCATTTCGTTATCATTCATTTTTTTTAGGACCTTCTGTGGAATGCTTTGTATGTGTCTATCATAAAAAGAATAATTTGCCAAATTTTTTGTTACAGTGGAATACCCAAGTTTTAACTGATCTTTCCAGCTGGTTCCTGACAGGGAATTTTGATTTGTTCTGCTTTCTCCCAACCCTAGTTGGATTTTACTATCATCTCCAAAACTGTAAATATTATTTTCATCGTCCAGACATAGTGTATGGTTTAGTCCACAGGACACATCCACAATTTTTGTTTTCCCCTCAAATGGTACTTTATTAATATGAACATAATTATTTTTATCGCATTTGTAGCTTTCATCATTCGTGATTAAGTGACTCAAGTGTTCCGCATCTTCGTATTCTTCCCTCCTTTCGCTACGCAAATGGGTGTATGCCAATGAGCTACTACTATCGTTTAACTCTTTGGGAATTTGGTCCACATCGTGGGTACCACACACAGGTGTATCCCCTCGTTCAGTTTTCCCATCCGGCTGGCTAGAATTAATTCCATCATGCGAATCGGCACTTTTGGAGAAAACCGCCGTTCCTTCATCCTTAACCCTGATGGAGTACCCATTGGGGATATGCTCCGTTTGGGCATGTTCACTTGGGTCTTCCCCCCCATTTTGAACACCCCCCCCGACGCTATTTTTACTAATCATGTGTAACGTGCCATTTAACTTGTTGGCAAATTCGAAATTGTAATTTATATTGAAGTTATTCCTAAAGGATGGCTCCCTCGCACACTGTCCATACAAATTACTGCCTGAGCAATACACATTTCCCTTATTTGTAACAAAAGCTAGGTGATATTTATTAACACTTAACTTGATTATTCGTTCGTTCTGAAAAAAAAAACTATTTTTACACTTGTAAAAATCTTCAACTTTGAATTCATTTCTTTTTAAGCAATTTTTATAACTTCTAACAATTTTTAATTCCCCTTTTTTGCTCATAAGGTATATATCATTATTCGAAAATTGTATGTCGCTAATTCCTTCGTCTGTGTTTAGCTTCACTGGGGTTGTATAGATCACCCCCTTCTGTTCATCATCTTCATATGACCCCCATATGTAAACGTCATCATTCTCGGTTATACAGCTACCTATGCAATTACCAAAGGTTATTTTTTTTACCTTAATATTATTTTTCGAAAAAAAAGGTACCTCTCCATTTTGCTTCGTTCCCTTCATCAACGATCGCCTATCGCCAAAAAGGAACACTCTTTCTTCAATCTTCCCATTTTCGCAATAACAGACAGTTCTTTTTCTCTTCACACAGTAGTAGCTGCTCAATGCAACTGCAAAGTATCTACATAAGGGGAATGTCATTTTGATGCGACGTCTGGGGTGATACACTTGTGGGTGAGTGGTTTTACAATTCGATGCCCTTTTTAAGCATCTTCACCGATTCTCTCAAGTGGGGGTTCCTCTTATTTCCTATTTCATGTTGCTTTCTTTTTCCCTTTCGTATTTCCAAAATGGGCAGCTTTCCACATGTACAATTTACGGGGGAAGCATTTGGAATGCCGATTAAAAGAGGCGCGTTATAGATGTGCTCGGGTTGGGCCAGCTGGGGGAAAAGCTGCCCACAAAAAGAATCATACGAGAAATTGGCATACACTTCTCATATCACAGCTTCCCGCAAAAGCTCGCATTAGCGCTGTACATTAAAAGGGTACTTGCACATAGGAAATGACCGTGGAAAAAGGCTACCTTAACTGCTTCTTTTTTGACTCTTTGCTCAGAAAAAAATGCTCCACACTGGTTAAGTTGTTCCTACAAAATTTTTTAAATGCCTTTTTTACTCCCCATGTGTATTTTTTCCTAAAAAGAATGGCTTCTTCCGCCGCGTTTTTGTATTCCCATTTTGCATTTGCCCTTGTGCCGCACTGCAATTGTGCACTCAGCATGGGGAATAAAAAAATTTGCCTTTTTTTCCCCCCCGAGAAACTTGATGTAAAGGAAGAAAATACAAACGTGAGCACGCAGAAAATGCGACATTTACGTTTTTGGAGGAAACCTCATCATTCGACGTTTACGCTAAGGGCGCCATGTCACCTCACCAAAATGGCACTCCTGCCATAATCACGAATTTTATTTTTACGCCAAAGTGCGACAGTAATGTTTCTTTCGCATTCACCTGCTTTCCTTTTCCTGCCATTTTGATCGCTCCTCTCTTTTCTTTTCGTTGCTCCACTACGCTTTTTCCCAACGCGTTATAATAGCAACCCCAGAAAATAACCCACTTTTCGTGCCGTACAAATAAGGGAAAATGCTGACGCGTCAAAAAGAACGAGCGGACCATTTTTCAGAGCAACCAAATGTGAATTAGCAAACATGCTAGATGGGTAGTGGGCATGAAAAAGGGGACTTCACAAAAATAGAAAGCACGTTGAGGAGCCCCTTGTCGTAGTTTTTTCGACCAAACTGACTGACATCCTGAGGAACGCCCATTTTAATCCTCCACCGCAACCACCGCTAACCACACTGAACACAATGGAGAACCTGTACAATGACATGGAAGAATATGGCAAGATATGCCAACTGTACACCGAGAAAAAACAAAAAAGAGAAAAAAAAGCGAACAACATTAATGACCTAGTAGATGAAGACATACTATGGATGTACGAAACGAAGGAAGAGAAGGAGGCCAAGGAACAGGAAGAATATTTGTTGGGGAAAAAAATTGATATGCAAAAGTTAATCGAAGAAGAGGAAGAAGCCAAGAAGGAAATCGTAAAACAAAAAAATAATATAGACCATTTGAATAAAATCAGAGAAGATCCACTAACTATTATTAAAAAAATGGAATTTCAAAAGAAGAAAATGATGGATGAACAAAAGAGACTCTTGCAGTTGCAGCGCGCTAGGGAAATGCCCGAAGCGAAGGCGATAAATAGACAAGGCGGCAAATCAGGCAGCAGCTCTTCAAGTGAAGAGGACGTCGTGCGATCGAGAGAAAAGGAGAAAGACAGGAAGAAAAGAAGGAAGGAAGAAAAAAGAAAGGAGGAAAGAAAAAGGGAAAAAAGACGAGAGGAAAAAAGAAGGAAAGAAAAGAGTAAGGAAAAAAGGGAAAGAAAGAGAGAAAAGAGACGAAAAGAAAAAAGAAAACATAAAAAGGAGGGGAAAGAAAGACAGGTCAACTCAGATTCAGAGTCCGAATCGGAAGAGGAAAAGAAAATGAGAAAATCGAGAAAGAGGGAGCGCGAGAGAGGTGATGAATCGGAGAAGGAAATGAGAAAGGCGGGAAAGAGGGAGCGCGAGAGTAGTGATGAATCGGCAAAGGAAAGAGTTCGGGATGAACGTCGGCAGCGGAAAAGAAGAAGAGGGGAGAGCACTGAAAGCGAACGTGACAGTGAACGTGACAACGAAAGCGGGAGTGGAAGTGGTCGCCATCGCCCTAGGTCTGCAAAACCGAAAAAGAAGAGGGGAAAAAAAAGTGACAGTGGATATAGCAGTGGTAGTAGAAGTGACCTTAGCGGAGGCCGAAGCGGCAAAGGAGAAAAACAGCGGCGAATGGAATGGGAGCGCGAGAGGCGACGGCGATGGGAACGGTCGCGAGAAATAGATGAACATAGGGACAGGCAAAGAGACACCGAACGAGAGAGAAAAAGGTGGAGAAACGAACGCTGACTCAGGAGTTCAAACATCCAAGCGCGTACGCAAAATTAAAATGAAATTTATTGGAAAAAAAATCATGTATAATGTCTCATCGAGCCTTTTTTTTTTTTTTGTTTTTTTGTGTATTTCAAAACGAAATGTTAACGCACAAATGGGGGGACGAACCGCTGGGAAATTTCCGAATTGAAAGTAACCCATAGGAAAAAAGTTCTACGTAAAAGCAAAACACGCATTAGTAGCAAAATTTGCAACACATTTTATAAACTGCAGCGAGTATGTTTATGTATCATGGGGATGCACATGTTAAAAAAAACGCGATTAAATCAACCCAATCCAAAATGAAAAGGTATGCATAAGTGAATAATTCATCAATGGTGAAAGTACAAAATACGGGGGTGCTTAAGTCGCGTTCTTTGTACAAGACCCCAAATAATGAGTCTTCAACATTTCCGCAGCGTACGCCAGCATGTATTCCAAATATATGACCCTTTTCTCAAATTTTACATTTTTATTTTACCAAAAAATTAGCAAAATGCCCATCAAAAAAATGGCGCCGCTTAATTGGAATAATTATTCGAATCCTCAACATAATAATCTCCTTCCTTTTTCATATTTTGTGTGTGAAACTGGGGAAAAAAAAAATAAAAGTCATGTTAAAAAATATTCAGTTGTTACAATTAAAAGGAAAGCTGCGCACATGTAATACATATACATATGTACATATATGCATGCTCCAATTTGTTCTATGCAGAGAGCTTCAAATGTAGGTGAAAACCCTCCCCCCTACTTCTTCATATTTGTTGTCCTCCCATCTTAGTGGCAATGGCTTCCCGCTTCGTTTACTTCTTCCCCGCCGTACTCCCTTTAAAGAGGTGAAACGAGAATGTAATTTTTTCACGGGGAAAAATTTTCCAAATCCGTGCGCACATTCCTACGCATAAGTGCAGAACAACACATGCATAACTACACGTGCATGTATGTACACATCTCCACGCAAGTGTTTGTCATATGTACCCTCCTTTTTGACATTTTTTGCCCATTTTTTTTGTTTACTATTGATATATCCTTCAACTTCAGATAGGAAAAAAACTCATATAAATTGTTTCCTATATTATTTATCTGCAAAAATGAAAAGAGGTTCGCCGAGTATTTTCGACCTGCTCGTTTTGCGTGGCCGCAAGCAATTTAACTCTTTTTCTTCTTTTTTTCGTCATTTTCGTTATTTTTACCTGTTCGTC
This sequence comes from Plasmodium vivax, assembly GCF_000002415.2. Taxonomy (NCBI): domain Eukaryota; phylum Apicomplexa; class Aconoidasida; order Haemosporida; family Plasmodiidae; genus Plasmodium; species Plasmodium vivax. The sequence goes on from NC_009908.2 coordinate 16,877, forward strand.
ACTTAAATCTAAGGATATTCTCCTCGAGTGAGTCACAATTTCCCTTTTCAGCTCCTCCTTGTCTGCTTTTTCAACAAAAAAACGCCAATTTTACTATGCGTCGCAGGCAGATGGGATACCTATGTATGTTCCATTTAGCAGGTACACAACTGTACGTGCACAGACACACTTGCCGAAGCATTTTTCTCATTTTTTTTTTATTTACCTTTAAAATTAATGACGTCGTTAATTTTAAGCCGTAGCTGCGTCCCCCTTCTCCTGGGCGCCCACTTACAGCCCATCAAAAATGCAAATTTTTTTTTCAAAGCATAGCTCTCAACAGGATTAGTGGAAAATAGGAAAAGCAATAATGCAATAACTCTTAATTTCATACTTCACGACAAACTGGGCGAAATGTGACGAAAAAAAAAAAAAAAAAGGGACATTCTTACAATACAACCGTATGGCAGCAGTTTATATCACCGTTATACGCATCCCCAAATCAGTTTTCCCAGTTTGTGGGATTTCCCTTTTTGAAAAATCGAGCTATTTGCAAGCGAAGCGTGTAACCCCTTCGGCCACCCCCCTGTGGAGAATACGTTTCACTTCGCGAGTGTGGATACCGTAAGAGGTGGTGCCAGTACCATTACGATCTCAACAGAGTAATATATTTATGTATATATAGATATATACATATATACCTACATACGCATGTGCAACCATGTGGTTGGCTGATGCCCTTTGTTGGGGCCAGAACAAACGCTCATATTCCCATTAAAGGGGGCAATTTCGGGGGGCATACAACCACAAATTTTTTTGGCATACATTCGTATGATGTACACTTATGTAACTTCAAATATATGCGCACAAAACAAGGCAGGATTTCCCATGCCCCAACTTCTCACCGGCGTCGAAACAGAAGTAGCGACAAAATGGTGCGTGGCTAAAATGACGTGCCCGTATTACATCGCGCTGGATGCTGCACGGAGTTGTTTCCTATACCTTATTTGAAGCCCCGCAAAAGGATGGGGGGAAAAAAAAATTACAGGTGGAAAATTATTTCCAATCGCGATGCATCTTTCTTACATACTCTTCTTATGCTGCCACAGGTACGGCAGCACAAAAATGGTGGTTCGCAAAAATTGGGGTCAAATGCGAAGTGAAATAAAAAACACATGGAACAAAAAAGTGACGCACGACATTCCCAAAATGAAAAAAAAAAAACGCTCCAAAAAATGTTTGCATAAACAGGTACGTATAAATGTTACATATGTCACATTTGTACCACCTGTACATTCGTGCATCGCGCGCGCGTACGTTCATGTTGATGCTCACGCCGGCCACGCAAATCGCAATTTAAAAAACCATCCCCTTGGTTTTTCTCGCGCGTGCCAGAGCATATTTATAGAAAAAAAAAAATAAACTGAGAAAAAAATTCCCAAATGAACCACACGAATGTATGGCAAAATGGATGGAAACGTCGATTAGCCACTTAAAACATTTCCGTGTTATGTTCCCATTTATGCCTTATATAACAAAATTTGTGTCCCATATAATGTGCCATTTATGTGGCAACGCATGGCCGTATTTATGCCGCCGTTCATGTAACAGCGCATGACCCTACTTCTGCCACCGCTTACGTAATGGCATATGCCCCTATTTTCCATTTCTCCCCTCTGCATTTGCAAAGGAGCAGAACAACGCCTCGCTAATTATCCCACGAACATTGTTTGCCTAATAAAAACATAATTTAAGAATGGGAATATCTCCCACTCCGTAATTTTGCAACAATTTGTAGATGTATTTTTTTTTTTTTTTTTTTCGTTCACCCCCCTTTTTCATGCGAAATTGCTGCCTACAATGTATGTGCCTTTTTTTTTAAGCCTAAATTAGTTCAGCTAGTCTGACCCCCATTTGTGAGGGAAATTACCGCTTTGTTTTGTCACTTTGTGTCCATTTTGTGCCAATTGTGTGCCCCTTTCGTTTATTCTTTTTTTTCTGGCCCCTCCTTCAATTCACTTTATTCGTCAATCAACGAGAGGTACGCCCCACGGGGACGCCACATTAAAGCCCCCCTTCAGTTTATGCTGAATTGTGTTTGTCTAGAGTAACTTCCACTCACCCATTGCGATTTTTTATCTCTCTTAACGCCATTTGTTCGTTAAAATTTGACTCACTCTTTTCCATATGTTTGTTTAAGACATGTTTATGTGCCTAACAATTGGGCAGCGTTTAATGTGCCACTTCTTCCCCCCCTGTGGAACGCACATCCGGGCGATCTGCAAATTTTTGATTTAATATTTTGCTATCCCCAAAACACCAAACCGCACAATGGATAGAGTGCTGTTGAAATACATTTTTGACGAACTGTGTACCAGTTTCAACAAAAAGGAAAAAACCTCTTACAGTAAAAAAAAAGAAGACAGTGATGACAACAGTCAGAATCAAGTTAACTACTGCATAACGCTGCAGGAGTTGTTCGAAAATTTGGAGAGAAATAAAAACGTGCACATGGATGTGCACATGAAGAGAGAAGTGCTGCGAGTTTTGTATTACTGCAAAGATGTAAGCATGTCACAGCAGGGGAAGAATGCGGCCGCGCCCGAACAACTCGGCAAGCCGCGGGCGAACAGTTGTAGAGCCCACCTAGACCAATACAACAACAGTGTTGAATCACCCCTGGAGGAAGACCCAAATAGCCTCCTAAACGCAGCCACTGAAATCAGCCTCTACATAAACAACATCTACATATACAACAAGCACAATCTGTTTTACTACGAACGAATTAAGGAGTGCAAAGAGAAAATTTTGATCCTGTTGTACATCGTTTCGGGCAAGTACGACGGACTAATTCAGAGCTCTCTGGCCAAGTACCTCAACATGGATGTCAAAATGGTGCACTACCACCTAAAGGTACTTTTCCAGTATTTGCTAATAAAAAAAATAAGCATCAACATAAGCAGCATGGAGAAAACATTAGACTATAGCAACCACAACGCACATAGTAACAGCAGCAGCAGCAACACCATAAAGTTAAACCCCTCCTACATCCTATACTTTAACATTTATTTTATATACAATTTGCTGCCCATATTTATAAAGAACGTGCTATACTCGCAGAACGTCCTTTCGATAAATAAAATTATTTTACACCTCCTAAAGAGGTTCATTATAATACCACAGAAAATTTTGTCCCTCATATTTTTCAAACTGCTAATTGTGTACAACCCGTACTATTATATACAAATTAAAAAGGCGCTGAAAATTTTCAATTCCATTTTGTCCCACCTCATTTGTAAGAAAAAAATAATCATGTGCAAAATTAAAATCCATTCATCGTACGAAAATTGCTATTTAAATTATGAAAATAAAGATAAAATAAATTACGACAATATTATTAACTTTCTCATTCTGTTTTACTACAACTATGATTACCTCATCAAGTTTATAAACAAATCTTGCTACTTGATGTGTGAAGATTATGTCCAGAAAATTGAATTCAAAAATGAGTTCTTCAGGAGCAACGTTACCAAAGAGAGTGCCTGGGACCAACTGGGGATGCACCTAAAAAGGGGGGACACCTCCACCCAGTCGGCACAGCATCATAGCGAGAGGGGTGCCCTCCACGGGAAGGTCGAGCACTCGAAAGGTCACACGATAGGGAGTACGCCGTGTCGCCAAACGGATAATAGCGCACCTGATGGGGACCCACCCCCGATGAGCCGCGTCCACCCAAACGAAAGCGCCGTCGACGCACCTCAAAGGGACATCCCCTTGGGGGAAGAAGAAAACATCTTCATGAATGAAAAAAACTGCAATTTGCAAATAAACGAGTTCAAAAATTACATGGATTTAAACATCCACGACAGACTTAACGACACGGACTATTACTCCAGCTCTCATAACGGGAAGGAAGAATCAAGCGAATCAGAGTTTTCCTTTCTCTATGGAAATAAAAAAGCCGACGATTTGCCGAAACAAACCGAAGAAATTAACAAACCGATTGAAGATGGAAACAAAAAATCGTCCTCCTCACAATCGTCTGCCTCTTCCACATTTGACAGCGATTCGGATAACAACGCCTACACCAATCACTCTGGTAGGAATAAAAATTTGCTCTTGAACCACCTCTCACTGTACAACAAAATTAAGTACCTAATTATGAGCAAAGGGATAAGCGGAATGACGACTAAGGAAATCTCGCAGGTACTCCTCATGTCCATCAAAAAAACAAACACCTTTCTTAGCAAGCTCGTTCGAAACAAAGAAGTTGTAAAAATTCCAGAAAGGAAGGACAAAAGTTTTATGTATCGATTTATTGACAATTACATGTACCAGTATGTGCAGAAGAGGCCGCGGGCCCTTGCCGGCAAGGCTAATCAAACGTTGCAAGGTGTAATAAAAAGTGACGAGGTAGCTCCAGGGGAGGAAATCACTGTAGATGATCAGTCCTTAAAAGGGAACAGAAATGTTCTTCCCACTGACCAAATGATGAGCGGCTCACCAGACCAAAACGGTAGTGCCCCCCCAACGGATAACCTCACCGTAAGTACCATCCAACCGACCGAAAAACCAAACAGGTACAACACCACGCAGGAAAACTTTAGTCACATCCAATTTAACAAACTAAACGAATCCCTAAATGTGTTAAACTATATCAACACGGTGAACGAAATAGACATGAACGTGTTGACCTACATCATACCGAAGCAGAAGGACTCAGTGGACAGTTTCGCCAACTACAAAGATTTTTTTGACCATTATGTGAAGAACTTCAAAACTTTTGAAGATAAATATGATTTGTACACGTGCAGTTTTCATTTCTTTTACTACTTAAAATTTGTTCTCAAACGGGACATCAGCAATTCCACCCCCAGATGCAGCAGTGCAGAGGTGAGGAAGCAGAAGAGTCAGACTGCCACTCTAAAAGAATCTACAAACGATGAAACGTTCGCAATGTGCCAAGATGACCCCACCTTAAATAAGGTAGACTCATCCGAAAAAGACATCGATTTTATTAAGTACTTCATGGAAGATACGACCAAGTTAAAAAGTAACCTCTTTATTAAGAGACTCTTCATTTTTTGCCACTTCCTGCTAAGTTCCAAGGTGACTACATTTCGGTACCTCCAAGATTTATTCATCACCATAGAGAACAATGGAAGGACGATTGACAGGAAATCCGTTCAAAGGCTTTTTAATTACTCCACCAAAATTAATGCCTTCTTTAAAAAGTACACTCTTCTTAACAGCAAAACGGTTAAGTACTACTTCTACGATTCGAATGCCCTATCCGAAAAGCAGTCTAACGATTTGTATGCAAAAATTCAACAGGACTATGCCATTTCGTCGTATAAGCATGCGAACCCTAATGATAAAACGAATAAAGAAAAAACAGAATATTATAACATATCCAGTGGTAACATCATCAGTAAGAAGTTTAAATACACCGTTAATATTTTCAACGACAAAGCGAAAGGTATCACCGATTCTGCGCAGCAAGGGGGGATCCCCACAAAAGATGATTCCAACGTGACCGCACAGATGCACAGTAACGAGGCAGATGGTGCTTATTTTTCGTCCAACCGGGAAAAGGCACTGGAAGAAGATTTTATCGATCTGACGGAGTATCCTGAAAATGGTCCCCACAGGGGAGTATCATCGTACAATTTTTCAGCTCCATGTGAAGACCCCAATATGTGGCCCATCACTCTCTACAATGGAGAAGCGAATATAAATGCCCCTAATGATAACCTCCACGGCACAAAAGATAGATGCAACCAGACGGGTTCTAATTTGTCCTCTCCAATTCCGAATAACTCAATGATAAGTTCATTCACCCCTGTGGAAGTAGCCAACCGAAGCAGCAAGCGAAAAATGGCCACACCTCCAACCCAGTCGCTCAGTAAAAGAGGCAAAATGGAGCAATCGCACCAATTTTATGCAATTGAGAACAAACTTCCCAGTGGCGAAAATGGGAAAGCAACTCCCTACCACTTCAGTAAAAGTGGCATAAATTCCACCCTAAATGATAAAAACGAAATTTCCAGAGGGAGACACCCCCTAGGGGAAACACAAACTAACAACCCTAGTGGACAACCCAACCGCAACAACAACGCTGCGACCAGTTTAAGCCAAAACGGAACGGCCTGCAACGTGCTCTATATTGACATTCTAAACGAATCAGCCTTCAAGTGCAAGGAAAATCAAATTATTAGCAAAAAAATAAAAACCAGCAAAGTGTTTCAAAATTTTAAAACCACCCAGGAATTCTCCTACAGCATAAACTACTTCAACGGGTACATCTTTTCAAAAATGACCAGATATAAATATTTCCACAAATGCTTAATAAGGATACTAAAGGGGAAGAAGAGGAAAAGGAAAAGGGCAAGACAAACGCGCACGGCAGAAAAGGAAAACGAGTGTGATACACAGGCTGTACTCACTCCAAACCCGGATAACCCAAAAAAGAGGAAATTATCATATATAGAAGAAGCGAAAAGGAAATCTTCCCCTAAAAAGGCCCACAAGGAACCCCATAAAGCATCCCACAAATCACCCCCCAATCGAAGCAGCAACGCACTAACCGTGAAGGACATTTTGAAAAATCTCTACCTAGACGAATACCTAAAAATCATCAGCGTGGGATGCAAACTCAATTACATCGAAAATTACCTCCTACAGGAGAAACGAAAAAAGAGAATGAAAGATTTGCCCCCAATTTTGTTCGAATTTTTGACGTCCTATTCTTCACTAAATTGTAGCAAGCAACGCATGATCGAAAGTTTTCTCCTAAACAAGAATGATCACTCGCATTTCCCCAACTCGTCAACAAGCTCATTCGTAATAAAGGGAAAAACAGAGAGCCATATGACCTCCCCACCGCTTTACACAACAGAGGCGGAAAAACCCACCCACAGTGCCACTACAAATGGAGAACAGAAAAGCACGCGAGCCGCGGACAAACCAGATGAAAAACCAAACAGTGACCATCTGTGCCAACACGACATCAACATTATCAAAAGCAGTGACAAAATATGCGTGTTCTTTTTCCTCTACAGGAAGTTAAAATTTCTCTGCAACATGAATTTAGTAAAACTTAAATTTGAAGACATGAACAAAAATATTCCCCACAAATGGAAACCCAGCGTAGGTTCAAATCAAAAAAATAGGGAACTTAATTTATCCTTCCTAGATTTAAAAAAGAACAATCTGCAGATTATTATCCGGCAAAACGTTAGCATCCATTTGTTCTCGTCCAAAAAGGGGAAAAAGAAATTGCCGATCTACAACATGCTTCGCTACAACCACTTCGAAGAATACTACTACAACCTATATGTAAGTTTCCACGGATGGGTGCCCATGCGGGTTGAGCTGGCGATCCATTTATGCTTCGTTTGATTAGATGCTCAGATGAGTGTATATCCATAAGATGCTAATTCGCACATCTTTTTATTCCCCCCACCTCTTCAGCTAATCGTCGAACGGTTCAAGAAATTCCTCGTTGAAGGCCACCTGCAAAAAAATGCGAGCGAAAAACTGACCCTACAAGACATTCTCAAGAGCTCCAAAATTAAAAACAAAGGACTGAAGTCTCTCCTGCTGCACAATGCCTACACCAACCAATTATTCCTAACGAGGAAACTCAGAAATCTGTTCATAAGCTTAGTTAAAGAAGTGAAAAAAAAAAACATTTCAAATTCGAAGCTAGCCGAAAATTTAACAACCTACAGGGAATACAACACATTTAGGGAATCATATAACGTCTCTAGAAGTAACATTGAAAAATACTTTTCCATCTTTTACGATTGGTACAGTAAAGAAAAAAATGGAGGCGCAACCATGACAGAGAAGGACCTGTCCTTTTCATGCCCCTTCTGCAACAACGTATATTTTTTTAAAAACGATTTGCTCAGCCACATATCTAATGTGCATAATGTGAACAGGAATTTTTCAGACCTCATTTCCTTCTTTTCAAATTCGAAGCAAATGATACATAAGAAGCTGAGCGATTTTTTGAAGATCAAAAATAGAGTCAAAGAAAACTCGAGCGGCTTCTCGCCCTACAATTTTGGCAGTCATTTGAGTAACCTCAATTTGGCCATCGCATCTAGGGGGAGGAATGCCATAGGTATAGGAGAATCCCACTCACTGCATTACACTGGCCAAACCGCCAACATATGCGGACCCCAAATTGGAGCCCCCTATGATGCATTTAAAAAACAGTTGGAAAAGGGGCCACAAATGAATCACCCAAGGAGAGCAGTCACTTCATCTAAAGAGATCGAGCTGCCGCACCAAGAATCCACACACATGAAGAGAAAACACACAGAAATGGCTGCTAAGCGAGATAGGGCCAACGGTACACACTATGAAAAACATGCCAATCTTCCCCTAAGCATCTGCAAAAAGGGGAACTCCAAACATTTGAACAATTTCATAGAAAAAGTAAAGGTAAAATACTCCCTGCGAATAGTTTACATTTATTTCGTAACTGTAATTGTGAAGCTGGCCATGTCGCAGAAATGTTTGGAAAAAGAGAAAAAAAAAAGGGAACGCCAAAATGAGCAATTTCCCCTGGACAAACCGCTCCCAAATGGAGAAAATAATTCCCCATCAGGGTGGACTCTACCAATCAATGATAATGACGAAATGGATAGAAACACCCCACGGGATATTCCAAACGGAGGGGAAGTAACCGGGGCACGATCCTCAAACGAGCGAAAGAAATTGCACGCGAAGAAGAACAAACTGATGAAGGAGCGAAGGAAAAAAGGGAGGCTGCCCAGTGGAGTCACCACTACACACCCAAGTCGTCACCATAAAGGGAACGAACTGAAACGCCGTAACAGACAAAGCGTGGAAGTAGTACCCTCCCCTTCGGAAACGCCAAACCATCTCAACAATTTTGCCTCCATTCAGCTGAGAAAATTCCACGTAATATACCATTTAAAAAATAGGACAAACTCGGAACCGTACAGAAAGAGCATATGGATTAAGGCAAACAATATGATGGTCGGAAAATTCAAACAGAACGTTTGCATGTACATCCAGAAAAAGCTATTTCTCTATTTCAAAAAGAATATTGTTCATTATTTTTTCATTTTGTCGAATGAAAATTTGGCCAGGTGTATTTTGAACTACTTTGCAACGCACATATACAACTGTACCTACACCAACATCAATTATTACTACGATAAGTACATAAAGAATATTTTCCACTTCAAATTTATTTCGCTTGTAAATTTGTTAAAAATTTTTATAATCAATTATGGGGATCAATACGCGCTGTACAGGGAAATTACCAAACCGTTGTACTTTCAAAAAATGAAGGATATAAAAAATGCCCTAAGATTTATAAAAAAAAAAAATTACGTCGTGGATACGTCCTACGTCCTCTCCTATTACATTGCCAATGACCTAGTATGCGACAATGTGTATTCCTACTTAATTTATAAATCCATTTTTTACAAAAAGAAGTTATCTTTATCTTTGAAAAAATCTTTTTTGGACAACGTTGTGGATGTTATTTACCTCTATGGGATTTACCACTCGAAGAAAAATGCGGAGAGCGCCCAGGCAGATGCGCTGCACAGAAAGGAGAACATCCCAAACTGTCATTTAGGGGAACTACTCTACCACATCGATGCAGTGTACGACGATGAAGATGGCATAAACGGTCTGGATGCCCATTTTGAGAAATTCCCCAGCAGTGCCACGCCGCAGAACGGTTACAAACATGCCAACTTCGACGCTCAGCCGAATCGGCACCCCCTGCTAAACGGTTTGAACAGCCATACGTATGATCAGGGGGAATGCCCGGTCCGTTCCCACGACTCCAATGATGCCATGCAAAGTGATAACCTCACGAACGGAAGTTCTAATGGAGAATGCACGAAACACTACTTCCAAAAGAAGCTTACAATTTTCGACTTAAATTACTATGTGCATAATTTCCTCAAGGGGGAAATGATCCTGTGCGCGTGTAATAACTACATACTGGCGGATGAGGAGGGCCACACTGGGGGTGGAGACCCCATCGGGGGTGACCACTACGAGGCAGATGACTCCTACCATTTTGGCAACTTCGAGGGGGACCACTACGCGGATGATCACTATGCGGATGATCACTATGCGGAGGATCCCTATGTGGGCAATCCCTATGGGGACGATTCCTACCCCGACGAGGGCGACTCCTCTCAGCGTGGTAGCCAACTGAGCGACATCGAAAAGGAGACCCACCCGCGAGGAACAGAAAAAAAATGCAAACGGAAAAACCACGCACAAAAGTCAAAACGAACCAGAAAAAAACGAACGAGCAATTCCACCTCTCACAGTTTTAAAGGCAAAAGGGGAAACAAACCAAACGGTGAGGACTACCCAAGCGGCTGCTACAAAGAGGAAGAAAAAGCCATGAGTTACACATCATCCAGTGCCAACGACTCAGATATATTTGACAACCTTTCAGATGATTTCGAAATTATCAAGCTGCTAGAAAATGCAAATGATGGAAGAAAGAAAGTCCTCGGAGGAATAACCAAACATATAAAATGTCTAACGAAGCACGTTAGTGAGTACTTTCCCAATTACTACATCCTAAACCATTGTGAAAAGAAAAAAATCGAAAAAAGATTGTCTCAAATTTTCTCCACTGGTAAAGATAAAAATTGTTCCAAATTGAATAACTCCCTGAGGTGGTTATACCACCACACCGGTCAGCAAAACAACAGTCTCTTTACGTATTTTAAAAAATATTGCCTACACATATACGAGAATCACATCAGAGGTACGGTGCCGACTAGCCAATTTAAAAATTCCCTCCTCCTAAATGTTAATGACACGAATAGGGTTAACTTTGCGAACCTTTTCTGGAAATATGTACAGCAAAATAACTTCCACAACAGCATCATTTATAGTAAGAACAAATTACTAATTTATAATGTTAGTAAAAAATCTTTCATCGATTTTGATTGGTACCCTCAGAATATCCACCTGTATAACATCGCCTACATTTCGAATGCCCCCAAGAGAGTCGACTCTTTATTGGATGTTCAAGTTACCAATCTGAAGAACAGCGTTTACTGGCTCGAAAGAGACAATCATAAGAGGCCCAAACTGGGGAACAAAAAAAGGAGCGCCCATTCTGCTTCGCTTATGACAAACGAAGGACAGCCATTCGAACAGAGGTACCAGCAGAAAGGGCCAGAAATTGCACCCACGGGTGGCTACCCCAAACAGGGAAAGGAAACACCCGCAAAATCACCCCACCGCTGTAACGCACGGAAAAACCCTTTTGTAAAAAAAGTGAAGGTTAAAAAAGGAAAAGCAAAAAAGGTGAACACCCTTAAGGAGTCCTTCATCTTCGTTACGCAAATTTTATATCACGTTTTTTACCTCAGCGATATGCTAAAGGCATACGATGAGTGTGCAGACTGTGAGGGGGACGCGTCGGAAAAAAAGCAGAGGAAAATCCCCCCATCTGGAAGGCTCAACGAGATGTACAGAGGCCACGACAACGATATAGCTAAGCATCATGGCGTAATGGGGGAAGGTCCTTCCTCCTGTGCAGATAGTGCAAAATGTCGAAGTGATACCGCAAATAGGGAACCTGGAGAGGCCGACGAGGAGGAAGGTCCACTTGATGACCGGCCAATCGAACCGCCAACCGAACTGCCAACCGAACTGCCGAACGAACTACCCAAGGGCGACCGCGAAGAGCACTACAACCTGAACAAGTTCAAGCCGAACGAGCTGAGAGTCATAAGAATGGCGGGGCGGCTTAACGGCCAAAAAGCGAAGAAACGCAACGCCGCACAGAAAGAGGCTGCCCATATGGAGATCCCCAGTAAAGACAAAACAAACGCCCAAAAGAGCCCCTCCCTGTTCAACAAAATAATACGCAAAATGATATTCATCCTTCTAACTGTTAAGAAAAAAAAAAAAGAAGGGCGTTTTATGGATAGCTTAAAAAAAATGTACTTACAAGAATTTTTAAAAAACACAACTTATGGCAAATACACACAGGTAAAAAAGGAATACGATTTTATTCTTTTCCTCCTACACAAATTAAACCTTATAAATATATTCCCCCTCATGAATACGCACAAGATATTTCTGCCCAAATATCATAGCGAAAATAATGCGTGCAAAAGGAAAAATGTCTTTTATGAGCACAACGTGAAGTACCCCTTTTTGAATATGATAAATATCCACTTGGCGAATTTCAAACTGGATTTTAAGAAAATCACAGAGAGGGACGCCGAAATCTTCGAGAAGTTCCTACTGCAGAGGGGAGTGCTCCCGAACGGTGCGCTGCAAATCCGAAGGGAAAAAATGCAAAACTGTCAAAAGAAAGACACACACGCCGTGAATGTGGAGGAAAAATACGTGGGCAAGAAGAACGTTGGAGAAAAGGTCATTTACAAGGGGAGGAAGCTAGCCTATACTGACTACATATACATAAATTACACAAATAACAACACGCTGAGGAAACCGAATTTCATTCCGAGACTAATTCTGCTGTTCAACCTCCCATGCCACATCATCATTCATGATTATTTTTTCCTCTACCTGTTGGAATATTTTTGTAAAATGAAAGAGTCCCTTGGGGAAGAAACGCAAAGCGGATTTAAAGAGAATCACATTTATCGCACCAAACTGGGAGATAAACTGCTGTACCTTATTGAAAATAAATCCTACCCCCGCGTTATAAGATACATAAAAAGTATTATTAACAAGGCGTGCAAGTATTTTGAGCATATGCTCTTCTCATATAAGCGGAAAAACGATTCCCCATTTTGCAAAAGCGTTACGCTGTACTACTTTAATGATGACTACATAAATGTAAATAGCTTTACGTACATGAATGGAAGTACCAACGTGAAATTTATTTTTTTTTATATTTTAAAAGTGTTCTTTTACCTCAAGGCGAATCCGTTCTCCTCCATCTTTGACGTAAGGGAAGAGAGAAGCGGGGAAGTGGACACCCTTTCAGGGGGTGCAAAAAGAAAAGAAGCGTTCTTTTTTGTCACACATTCTTTGCATACGAAGCGTGCCGTAATGTGTACAACGTAGAGATGTTCTCTCTCTTATTTGGCCCCATTTTGCACCCCCCCTGAAAACGAATAACCCAGTTGTTCACACTGCCGTCCCTTTTCCCCAAACATGCAAAAGAAAAACGTACACCTCATACAGCTGGATGCTTATAGTGTCATCCTTTGTGCATACCCGCTACTTAATTTCACACCTTTCCACCCCGCACAGATATACAAGAGTATCGAAATTCTGAGCTTCTGCGACCTGAACTTCCTCCTAAGAGGCATGTGCCAGGACAACTTCATTTCCTTCAAACTGATGTACGTATCGAAGAGGAGCGAAATGTACAAGCTAAACAAAAATTACAAAATTGTTAACCAATTTGACAATTTGGTACTCAACGAAAAGAAGAAGAAGAAGAAGAAGAAGAAGAAAAAAAATAGAGCGTTATCATCATTAGCACCCCCCCCAGGGAAGAAACGGGCCTGCTACATATTTGGCAACAGCACAAGCTCGGGTGAGGCACTTTCCACGGATGATTATGATGATGATGATGATGATGATGATGATGACATTTTGAAGAAGGGAAAGCGAAGAAAAAAGGGAACAGACCGAGCAAATAGCACGAATCGCTCTAGTTGGACAACACCTCAAAGGATGAGCGGCGCCAAGGGTGCCAACTTCACTCTCAAAAGAGGACGATACTGCGCCCCTGCCAATTACGACGCTTTTCTTGAAAAAATGATGTACAAAAAGGTGAAGCTTTATTACGTGGCCGATGAGGGGGTCATTTTTGAAAAATACGCCGGCACGTTATGGGGCTGATGTGTAGGAAGGGGAGTCACCCTGCTGAGGAACGCGCTTATAATTCCGCGCACATGAAAGTGCACATGCTTGCGTTTGTTCATGTGTGCGTTTTGTTTATGTATGAATGTTCTTGTCGTATGTCTGCTTATATATCCTCCGCGAGTATAATCGGACGCCCCTGCCATCCTGCCTTTTTCCTCCGTTTGTTTTTTATAAAATGTCTTTATTTGAAACGACGCAGCAGTAGCGTTTTCGCGCACATTTTGACATTACCTCCCGCTTATTTGTTTCTTCGTTTATCCCCCCCACCCCCGGGCGCATAATCATATACGAACGCAAAAAGGGGGTACTTGATGAAGGGACGTTCGTGTAGCACGCGGAAAGGGGGGGACATGTACAATGCTGTCCGCCTCTCTCTATATATATGTATATATTTTTCTTTTTTTTTTCTTCCTTTTTTCCCCATCATGCGTAATGCAACGCCCCCCGCACGCTACCCCCTCCAACGCTGCCACTTCCCATTTTTTCCTAAACAAACGATGCGCACATTTCCCTCTCACTAATTTAATAACCTCAAACTGAACCATCCTGCTGTGCAAAACGAGTTAAGAAGACCCCACTGGGGCTGAAAAAAAAAAAAAACATGTTAGCAGAGATTTTTCCCGCTAAAGATGCATCACTACATAAATGTCAAGTTATGCTGCGCTATGCAAATTTCGAGTGTTTCCTTTTCCCACACCGCTATATTTTCTTCTTTTTTTTTTCCCTTTCAAACGCTTATTTTTTCCCGACGGTTTCCGTTCACCCCCCCTCACAGCATACATGCGCGAAAAATGCATGTTGCATATGTGTACGAACCAGCGCAAAAGGACGCATGTGTACGTATGTATGCATGCGTAGAAGCGCAAATGCATACTTACATAAATATCCGCGTGCGTGTACAGTGTACTTGTGCGTGATTATACGCATAAGTTCATTCCCGTCCGTGCCAAGCAGCACGTTTCGCGTTCGATTGGATTGCCACATATGTTTATCAATTTCTGTCCCCTTTTTTTGATGCCCCCTGTTTTTTTGGTTCACGTTGAGATAATTCCTACTTTGCTGTCGACGTGGTTGAAAAAAGAAAAAAGCGTCAAGTGGAAGTGGAAAGGGTTGGAGCATCCTCGTTTTTTCATTCGCCCGTCTTTGCTATGCTATGCTATGCTTTGGTTTGCTTTTTTTTTTTTTTTTTTTTTTAACCGCAGAATGGGCAACTTTAAGGGGCAATTTTAACGGCAATTTTAACGGCCGCTTTAATGGGCAATTTTAACGGGCATTTTTAACGACAATTTTAACGACAATTTTAACGCCCCCTTTAACCCGCACACGGAAGGGCGAACTGACCCCGCTCCCATTCCACTGCGACCGAACGTAAAGGCAGCCGCGCGGAAGAAGCCTTCCCCCACAACGCAAGTATGTACTTCCCAGCACGCGTGCGTAGAGCAACGCCGCCTGACGCGTAGCGCCAAAGTTTCCACAGCGAAGCGGAGTCACAAACAAATCACAACTTCAGAAGTGCTAAAATATAGCAAAAGGAAGAACTCCTCAATTGCAAAACAATGAAAAAGTTCGCAGTTGCCACCGTAACGTGTGCACAATTAAGAAAGAGATAAATATTTATTTGTTCGAGCAGCTGCCAGACGGGCGCACGTACTGCAGACGTGAAGGGGCACCCGCACAAGTAGGTATATTCGCCTAACCACACAAGTGAATGCTCGGGTTGGTTTCCCCCCCCGAAGGTAACCGCATAGGTGTACGGAGGGCGCAACTGCAAAAGAGGCACATTCTACCGAGCACCTCGCACCTCGCACCACCCCCCCAAAATGAGACAAGATGAACCTCACTGAGCACAAGCTGCGCGATTTGTTCTACACGAAGAATTACAAATACTACGCCAAGTATGATAATCACGGGAGTGTCCAAAGGAGGCACACGTCCTTCCAGAACAATGGAAACGTGTGCTACTGCAACGCCTCCCTCCAACTGCTGCTCTCCATCAAACCGCTCTGCATATACCTGCTGAACAAATTTGACCAAATATACGAAAAGACGAAATCGAAATCAAAGTACAAGGGAGACATACTGAAGGCCCTCTTCTACATTGTTGAAGAAACGTACCAAGTAGAAAAGGAGTACTTATGCACAGAAAGGCATATTAACCTTTTAAAAAAAATGAAAAAATATAATAGCACCATAGTGATCAACGCACAAAATGATGCACACGAATTTTTGTTAATGCTACTGAACTATGTAAACGTGGAGTGCAACCGCGATTTTAATTTTCCGCAAAATTTCGAAATCATTCTGGACGATAAAGATAGCAAAGAAAAGGCATCAGAAAAGTACTGGGTAAAATATCTCTACAAGGATAACAGCATAGTGACAGACCTTTTAGGGTTCCAAAATGTCTCTAGCATCACTTGCACCCAGTGTGGACACACAAGACACAGTTTTGAATTTTGCCTAGACTTAGGGTTAGAGTTTCAGAATGAACACATGCAAAGTACCTCCCTGATTGATTTACTAAAGAGTAACATCATGAAGAGTGACGATTTTTGCCACTTATTTTGCCCCATCTGTAAATCCAAACAAAATAGCTGCATTAAAAAAGGCCTCTACAGAATGCCCAACTTGTATATGATTATTTATATCAAACGATTTAAGTGGAGTTACGAGTGCACCAATTATTTCAAAAGTAGAGTGAAAAAAATTGACACTACTGTGTTGCTGCCATGGGATGGGTTAATTGATTTTACATCCTTTGCCTACATGTCCAGCCATGAGTCTTTATCTAACTCGAAGTACCTCATCGAGAGCTTCATTTGTCACAGCGGCAACAGCTACAATGGGCACTACACAGCCGTCGTTAAGCACACCGATGGGTTCTACAAGTGCAATGATGAAAAAATGAAAAAACTCAGTAACCCCTTTAACCCCGAAAATATTAGCGACATTTACCTGCTCCTACTTAGGAGGGTCACCTAGGGGGTTGGAGGCACGCCCAAATGAGAACGCACCTGCAGCTTCGGATAAATGTGCCATACGCTTGCACAAAATAGACGCGAAATTGTTCATAACGCCAGTTATATCATCCCTACAGAGGAAATGCGAAAAATAGGCCCTTCAACTGTAACTGCATTGGCAGCTATTCTACATTTCACATGTCCCTATCAACACAGTGTGGTAGGCCGATTATACCGCTCCTAAAACACATCGTGACGATTCACATGGGAGGAGAAACCCACCCAGTGGGTCTTCAAAAATACCCCGTCCTGCACATCACCCGAAAGGATAAACATAAATTGGATGCTGATCTTGTCCGCTTTTTTCCTCAAATGTGTCTATCTACAATAAGCACGCCAATTACCCAGGGGGATAGCATAAACACCACACATGCGTATTTTAACACCCGGATTATTTCCCATTTTGACAAGTGCTTACTTTAAGACGAATCGGCAGAAGTACCTTTTTTTTTTTTTTTAATTTCCTCTTCATTGTTCATATTTGCATTTGCAATGAAGGAAAAAAAAATCAAAAATTTAAATCACCTCTCCAGAGTAGCCCACTTTTTTTGTGTTTTTTTCCAAGTGCTACAAAAATGTGTGTCCCCTAATTTTGTGCAAACTGGGGTGGTGACGAAAAGGGGGACACACGAAAAGGCGCCCCTCCTGCCAGAAATAGTTAGCAGCGGTGTGTGCCCATATGTTCATTTGTGTGCTCATTCGTTAGCACTTTTATTTGCTCATCCTTTTGCTCGTTTGTGTGCCCGATCGTTTGTTATCACTCCGCTTGTTATCGCCCCGTTTGTTTTCTCCCCTCCCGCCTTCCACCAACTTTCTTCAATTTTGCAAAAAAGGACAATTCAAACGTGCGCGCGGGAGCAAAATGGAGCATTCGCAAAAACGCGCAGTGTTAAAAACACTATGCACCGACCGGAATTTTTTTTCTTTTTTCATTTAAAAAATGCACATATAACCCGCCTAAATGGAAGGCAAAAATAAGAACAGTTTAATGTGTCCAACTTCCGTTCCACTAAAAAGGGATAGTTAACAATATTGCAAAATTGGGGGGATCCTTTTCACGAGGATTTGCTGCAACGCCCCCGCGGATGTGCACGTCCGAAGTGAGGAAAACGAAAAAGTGGAAAAAAAATAAACAAACTAACCGGGGTGAGGCTCCAACACACCGTGAACTACAGCGGCAACCAAGTTGTCTAGACCTTCTGCTATTCACCCACCACTTGCTCCATTTCTGCAAAACCGCTTTACGCGTTAATGAGGCGCAGCACCAGGTAGATCACCCACACTGGGCGCGATTCGCCCACTCCCTCAGCAGCTAAACTTGCGCCCAGGCATATCTCTCCCCTTCAAGTCACACGCTTTTCGCGCACAGATGAATGCGCCACGGAAAAGCGTACAAAAAAGGAAAAAGAGAAAATATCTACATGACTATATAATCCAAACTTTGAAATTTTCTCCAAATGTGAAAAGAAGAAAGAAAAAAAAAAATTAGCACACTCAACAGTAGTACCAGTGAAGCACTCACCACAAATAAAACACATCTACCAAAGTTTTCTTAAAAAACACATGAACGCACATCTTTTAATCCAAAGTTATGCCGTCCCGTCGCGACCCCTCCATGTGCACACTCCAATTGATTACCTCCCCTGTGCTTATTCGAAAAAACTAACCATTCGCATTTTATTTCTCCATCTAGTATAGTTGGCCAAGCAAGGACAACATGATTAAACTTTCCACCTCGCATAAACACACTGGAGGTCTAAAACGTTTTTTTTTATTAATAACGTTAGGGATTTACAAAATTGGTAAAAACGCCCATTTGTGCGGTCTCTACATTTTAATACACATTTGTGTATTTATAAGTCTATCGATTTTTCTTTTTTTTTTTTTTTTTTTTTTTTCATCCTACAAGTGGAATGAATTAACTTTTTTGGAGACTTTCACTTTTTTTCTAATCTCCTAAAAGTGTGTGTGTTTTCCCAATTTTCGTAAATAACATTTTATCAAAAAAATTAAAGCAAAATTAAAGTAAAATTAACATAAAATTAACATACAATTGAAGCAAAATAAAAATGCGAAAGATGGAACTTTCGATATCCCCCCACACCCTCTACACATTCGAATAACACTCCCTGACCAGACTACCTTTCGAATGACGCCCTGCTTCTCCCCCTCTTCACTGCACTGTAGAAGCACAAATCGAATCCCCACCCCTCCCCCATGCGATGCTGTAATTTTTCCCATTTCGCGTTGGCCCCAATTGAAGATCCCCATCCCGCCTTTACACCTTCGTGCACATATTACTAAACACATTTTGTACTCTCGGGATGCATACCGCTGCTCATCAGAGAAGCACCTCCCAATTTTTGAAAAAGAAAAACATCTCAACATCCAAAAAGGGATGATCTGTTTATGTAAATATATCCACACATGTGCAACGCATACATGTTAGGAACCGAGCCTACATGTATAACTCTCCCCCGAAGTGCATCAATTTCTCCAACGAGAGTCCCAATCCCAGTGGTGGTAGGGATAGCGGCGTAGAGAAGAATGAAATAATTGCCATGGTGGTACCCGTAAGATTCGCCCTCCCTACAAAATAAACATCACAAGATGAAAAAGAGGAAGTGCCACTTTCGACAGCAAAGTGAAGGAACAGACAAACGGAAAAAAAAATTGAAGAACAGAAATAAAGTGCTACTCAACCGCAGAGGCGACACCCACTGTGAAGATGGAAGCAGCAGGGGGGTGAATCAAACCAAGGGACACGGTCAAAATGATCAAAATTTCGCATGCGTTGAGAAAAGCAAAACCTGTAGGGAGGTGTCACAACAAGGAAGCGAATTGCTAGTCAACCCAAACAGGTACAACGAAACGGATGCACACATGTGCGAAGACTCAACACACAACAGTAGCGACTCCTCTGAAACTCCCAAATTTTTAGAATCCAACGGATCGGAGGCATATCAAAGCACAAGCGAGTTTGACGCACAGAGCACTACATCCAATGATACCCTTAGCGATCTAAGTGCTCACACAGACGAGGGTTGCAACCAGGATGACAGGTTAATTCAAATTTTTGAGCGCATCGATTATGCAGGGAGTGCCTGTTCAGGGGAAAACGGCGACTTGCGAAGAAACGGGGACGTCTTGGAAACGTTCGACGTGTATGATGTGTTTGAAAATGAGGGGGGCGCACCTAACCACGCCGCTAACAACGCAGCTAACCAAACCGCTAACCGCGCCGATAACCACCCCGCCAAAGAAACGCACGAGGCAGAAAAACTAATCGCGCAGAACGTCCTGTCGAAAAAAATGCTCATCATACTCCCCTTCTTCAAGAAGCGCATCTTCATAGAAGCCATATGGGACTACTTCCAGACAAACAAAGTGAAGGACGAAACGGACGGGGATAACTTAAAGGTCCAGTGCTTCCACACCTTCCGCAAAATCCGCGAATGTGCAACTCGTTGTAGTGATGGTCCCACCGATGGGAACTTCCCAAATGATGAACTACTCAGCACGTACTTCTTTAACAAACTAAATAAGAACCAATATGATATGAAAATAAAAATGGATTACTACGAGGTGGAATTTTTTTTCATTTTCTTCTTAACATACTTTCGCTTTTCCCTATACCTAACGGGATACATAAATTCGTCCTTTCTGTACCATTCGAACGAAGTGCACTTCATCATCTTTGTCCTCAACAGATATCACTACTTCGTGGACCATATGTACGTTAATGATAATTCTTTGCCTTTTACTCCGAATGAGGTGCAAGACATTATGTGCACCTACAAGAAGTGCATTATCTCTCTTTTAGATTATCTCGACACCTTTTACCCGTTTTTGCTCCTCATAAGTGACGTTATACAAGAGGTGCACGCCAAATTTAAGAAAATTTCACACAAGTTGAAGGAACTTGAGCGGGTTCTGGCCAAAGCGGACCCCACTGAAAGAAACTCTGCGAAGGATAGCATCGAGCCTGGCATTATGACTCCACACACTATCAAAAAGTTCAATGCGGTTAAAAAAATTAACAAAATAAAGAGGAAGTTCTTCAAAAGGAATGGTGACACCTTTGCCATGCTGATTAGGGCGCGCCTGGGCAGTTATTGGGTGGACAGGGGGGAACGCCGCATGAGTGGAGCAACCCCAAGTGAGCCGCTTCCAGGCGACGCCAATTTGAGTGACAACACCCTGCGTGCCACCACCCTAGGTGAACCTCTTCCAGACGACGCCAGTATGAATGACCACTTCCTACATGGTGCCACCCCAGGTGACCCCCCCCTTCCAGACGACGCCAATTTGAGTGACCACTCCCTACATGGGGACAATCTCGACGAGCAACTCGCCCAACTGATCCGCAACACCAGGTGCAACATGCTGGTAAAGCACACCATCTTCCGCACAGTGGCGAAGCTGAACCAAATTATGAGCTCCCTCGAAATGGCCAACCCCCTCGCAGACGCGAACCAAACATGCGCACAGCACATCATGTCGATGCCGACGCTACTCACTTTCAAAGCCTTAAAAGAAATGAGAAAAAAAGACAAGTGGCACCAACTCCTAAAGCATAATTATTTCTATATAGAAAAAAGTTACTACTACTTCAAAGAATTGCATGAAAAAAAAATCATCTACTACCAAATACAAAACCTGTTCCGCTCCATCCTAAATTTCAAAATCAATGTCGTGTATAATCCTTTCATACAGTATTTGTCCATTGGAGATATGAAGAACAAAAGTATGCACACTATCTATGACTACATATACTACATAAAAGACATGCGCCAGAAAAATTACTTGGTAACTCTCTTCGTGTTCAATCGGCTCATTTATAAGCTCCAATTTGACGTCACCACGTATGGGCTCCTCTTCTCCATATACAACTCCTTGAAATTTTTATTTTTCGAAAAATCTTCCATCCATTTAATAAAAAAAAATCGAACGATGAAAAATAAATTTATGTATCTCTTCAACGAGATGATAAGTACGTGCGATTTTAAAACGTATGAACATATCCCAAGTCCCTCCAAAAATATTATAAAGGACACATTTTTTATTCAAGAGGATTCACTTGTGAGGAGTGTACTGTCAGCTGCCATGAGGGAAGCGACCCGGTTGAGACTCACCGGACATATAGTCACTAATGCTTCGCTCTTTTTTCACTATAAGAGGTTGCTAAATTGCCAGGTCCGCAGAGGGATCCTAAACAGCAATGCTATTCACGTGGTTGAACGGAATTATGTAATCCGCCAAATTGAGGACAACTTGGAGGAGATGAAAAATAAACTGTAGCTCCATAAGGTTGCCATGCAACTTCGGGTTGTCCTGCCACTCGATGGTTACTGTTCAAAGGGCACTTGAAGAAAGGACGTCTAAGGGGAATCTACCCAGTGAGGTTGCAAGCAATTTTCCTTCCCCCTTTTTTTTTACAGTTCAGATAAGCCTACTTGTTTTTTTTTTTTTTTTTTCCCATCTTGACAAGCACGTCAAACTGGGGCGAACTCCCCTTTTCTGGATCTGTCCCTACGGAGTGGCGTACCAAATGAGGAAAGCAACCGATTTATTAGAAAAAAAAAGCCCTTTGGTTCATCATAGCAACGGTGTATAGCATGGCGGGGCTTGGAAAGCTATAAAGATGCCCATCAAATGAAGGGATACCACCATGAGGAAGCTGCCCTAAGATAGAGACACTCCCTTCTTAATCATTTTAGTGAACGCTGCTAAGAGAGCCTCTCAACTTGGGAGAATAAGTAGCACCTGCGTCTTCAAAAAGGAAAGATCACTTCGCATTTAGTCGTCTCGTGAGATCACCATGTGTGAATGGTCAACCGGTGTGGGGGGCCCTTTCCCTGTCAAGCACTCCCACATTATGACGCCCTGCAGGAGGTATAACTTTGGCCACCACTCCCCAAAATAATATACATGTGTGAAGATGCGCACATGTGCTGTCCCCTGCAGGGCCACGTGGGCGAAACAAACTCCCCCATTTTTGAAACCTCCAACATGTATCGAATTGTCACAAAACAGGTGGCAGAACTGCCTCAAAGTACCCAACGAGATGTCCTTCTCGTGAAAGATCACCCCCAATGAGTTTAGAGAAATAAAGGGGCATATATTTTTCACATTAAAGTGGTAGCTGCGTTAATAGGGACAGTTTTCACGTTTTCATTTCTACTTTGCTCTGCACGCTGGCAAATGCCCCCTCGTCTGAGTTAAAACGGCGGGGAAGGAGACTTCCGGGCTCCCTTTCCTTCCCGCTTCGGCGTTGCCTCACCTGGTGCACATGTGCATATCCCCTCACAGTTGACGTGGCAAAGATTGTCTCAGACAATTCCCCTTTGATGTAACTTCTTTTACCGCCTCGACTGCGTGTGTGTAGCTTTCAAATGAACCCTTTTCACTTCCGCGACGCCTTAACAGCTCAGCGAAGACGCAAAAAAAAAGAAAAAAATTAAAAACGCACTCCCCATTTCGCACGTAAAAAAAGGGAAGCTCTACATGTCTAAGTTTTACTCCATTTTCGAAAATGTTATGAAAAAAATGTGGCCCTCTCCCCCCAGGTGTAAATTTTTTTTATTTATTTATTTTTTTGTTACACTGAACGTACACATTTGACGTTGATATTACAACAGATTGCTCCGTTTACGTCTGCCCGGGGAACACACATCACGCAAGTTGAGATGCGTAACTGTATGATCGGTGCGTACGTTTTATTTCCCCTTATGAGCTGCTAAGCATGTTTGCATTTGCTTCGCACTCATAAGGCGTTTTCACGGGGGGAGTAGGCCAACGCGTATGGGCGCGCATGAGCAGTTGCCATGGTGGCTCCTCTACGGAGCAGATTCCTAGCCGCCCCAAACGCGAAGCACCACTATTTGACATGCGAACCAGAGGATGCAAATGTTAGACGGGAAAAAAAAAAAAAAATACCCCTCAATTTTTGTACTTAAAAATTACGAAAAAAAAAAAAAAAAAAAAAAAAAAAAAACAGAAAAATTCCAAAACAGAAGAAATGAATGCCCATTATTATTTTCCTAACTTTCCTATTTTTTTTCTCTACATTTGCAGGTAACGCTCCCCTGTACTGAAAGCTCTCATCGCAGTGGTTTTTCTCCTTCCTCATCACTTGGCACTACTTCATCTTCTTAACCTTGGACATCTCCGCCTTCTTTATAATCCTTTTGCTGCGCTTAATCGGCTGGTTCCTCTTACTGTTGCAATTCCGCAAGCACCTCTTCGTGTGGCTTGCGTTTCTTAGTTCGTACTCATCGTGGCTACATCTTCTCTTTCGGTACTTGGGGAACGGTTCGCTGATTTCCTGAGTGACCCTCTCTTCACTAACCTCATTCGTCGAGTGGCTGCTCTTGAATTCGTTTATAAAATTGTACATGCGGTCGAATCTTTCTATCAGCTTAAAGTAGGTAGCTTTATCGCTTTTTTTTATTTTGCTCAAAAATATGTCATTCCCGTTTTCCATAAAGTCTGTATATATATTGTTGCTTGGGATGAAAACATTATTTTTTAAAAAGGTGTAGACGTTTTCTATTATGTTTGCATTTTTTTCCTTTTCCTCTTCTTCTTCATCCACTCCTTTGGTGTAGTACCCTTCGTACGAATCGATTTCTTTGTTCAGCATCTCCTTGATGTCTTGCAGCAGGGGGGATTCTCCGCTCCGGTGGCAGTTTACGCAGTTGGGGCAGTTCGCATAATTGCCGCTAACCAAGACGCCGCTACTCAGGGTACCCCCACACTGGACGCAATTCTCCCCAGACTCGTAGACCGAACTGGCGGACGTGATAGCGCTCTCCACATGAGCAACCCTCTCCTCTAACGCCATCTCCGCCGCACGATTGTACATAACTCCAGTGGTGTACCCCGTCGACGTGGACGTTCCACTCCCTGCCGCCGTCGTAGTCGCATCCGTGTTGTTGCTAATCATGTTATTAAAATTGCTACTGTTAATGTTTGAATCTTTTATTTCGCAAAAAATGTCGCCAGTTTCGCTTTCTTTGCTTTTACTTAGTAACTCGTTTAGCTCACCATGGGATGTGTCATGCATTTCGGGCTTCCCCCAGTTGGCCATGCTCTCAGGGTCTCCGTCGATTCCCCTTCTCGTGTGTCCCTCCTGCATGTGGTCAAAACTATCGGCGGGCCGCATTTGGTAGGGACCGTACGAGGGGCCGTTCTGGAAGTTGTCCACGCCGTGGTACAGCACGCCCAGATCACCGCTATGAGAAGCGCCATGAAAACCGCCACCCTCGCCGTTATGAGGAACAGCATAAAAACCGCCACCCTCACCTTTATGTGAAACACCATAAAAACCGCCACCCTCACCGCCAATCTCGCCGCCACACAAAGCAGAGTGCAAAGGCCAGGGGGTTCGGCCCCTCTTCCTCGAGTCGGTGAAACGCCCCTCCACCTTATCCTTCAGCATTTCGAAAATTATTTTCTCATTTCTCTCCTTCACATGTTCGTCATTTTTTATGTCCGCAAGAACACGGCCATATTTTATTTCATACGACTTGCTAATGTTCAGCAGCAAATTAAAAATATTCTCCTTCAGCAAATGCTTCTTATAAAGAAAGTTGTGGATGATGAGGTCTATATTAGAATTATGTATGTTCATTTCGTTGTTGTTAATTTTGGTGAAAATATGATTGAAAAAATTGACCGTCAAGTTATCGTAGATGTTAATAAAATTGAGGACGCTGCTTTCCAGGTTGGAGTTGTTCCTCAGGCACTCCTGGTTCGTGTCCATGTCTATTTTGATTTCGCTCGGGGGGGCGCCAAATCCGTTCGCGCCGTCGCCGCCTACACCCATGCCGCTCACACCGCTTAAACCGCTCACACCGCTTAAACCGCTTACACCGCCTAAACCGCTTACACCCCCTTCGGCACCGCTCTTTTCACTGGTGCCACCCCCATTCCCATATATCACTATCGGCACCTGGTTCAGCTTCACATACCCATTGTAGTAATCATTCTCCGTCAAGTTCATCTCATTCCGCTCATCGAACTTTTGCAAAATACCCTCATACTTGAACAATATGCTGATGTTGTTGCAATAAATTATGTTAAAATAGTGATTAATAAATTTTATATAGGAGTTCTTGTTGCAGCAGACGCGCATGAAAAAATTTAGGTTGTTAATCAGTTTGCTCTTCTTGATGTTCAGGTAGTCGCTCGGGGTGCGTTCCCTCTTCTCTGCTCAGGGGGGGAAGCAATAAAATGAGTGCGCCTAGCAGTCGGCACATGTACATACATACATGTATATACTTATATATGCATATACCCATATGAGCATACGTACACACAACTCACTTGCTGCCTTTTCACCGCGCAACCGCTCCGCTCTCACAAACGGCGCGCTCCTTTGGGTACCTTTCACTGGGGGGTTGGCACTGCCATGGTTCGCTTTCTCCTTCTTGTAGTAGACGTCGGGGTTCACGTAGCTTATGCTGTCCAATCCGCTGGCGAACTCTCCTCCGTCCTGTTTGCCAATCAGCTCTGCCGCTCCTTCTCCGGGGCACTCAGCGATGTTTTCCGAGATGTTGTGTGCAATGCTCTCCGGGATGCCCTCAGCAACGCCCTCCGCGATACGCTCTGCGATGCCTTCTCCGCTCATCATTCCGGAGACCTCCTGGGTGACCTCTCCGCTGGCCTCCCCACTGCTATGTCTGCTCATATTTACGCGCCCACTGTCACTCCCATTTGTGCTTCCGACCCCACCTGCATGCACTACGCTCCCCATGCTGTTCCGATAGTCACCCCCCGCATCGTCCACATCACTCGTTTGTATGCTGCCAAAGTTAAATAATTTGTTTTTCAGCTTATTCATGTAATTCACGCCCAAGGAATCTCCTGCGGCGAAGTCGTAGCACCCCGAACCATTCAGCATGAACTCGGGGAAGTGATTTTTTGCCTCCTCCCGTTGAGCAAACATGGTAAAAGGCGAGGCACGTGTGTATGTGTATGTATACGTGTGGGAAGCAGGTTCAATATTACAATGGGTTACCGGTTCAACGGTGCAAATGTCGCAGTTGCACAGTCTCCCAAATGTGTGAAGTACGTACGATAGGGTGCTCAACGGGGGGGGCGGCACGCAGGCAAACAACTCAAAGGGGAAAAGAGTCGAACTCGTGAAAGGTGAAAAAAAGGACGCTGTTCATGTAGCACCAACGGGGGAAATCAAACGGGGGTGAAAGTAAAAGGTAGTAAAAAATGCAGTCAGAAAGGTAGTAAAAAGTGAAGTCAGCGGTGAGAGAGGAGACAGTGTTGACAGGGAAGTTAATGATGAAGTGATGACAGTAAAGACAGCCACCACTGCTCGACTGCAAATGGCGACTCTCAAATGCAAACGTAAAACGAGCGGAGGTGTTCAGTTACCCCTTGCACCCGTGCAACATCAAAGGAGGGAATAAAAAAAAAAAAAAAAAATCATCTGTCTTTCGACGAAAGAAATAAACGAGAAGAGTATCACTCGGCACCCCCTTCAAATGGGAGGCATAAACGAAAGATGCAATATGAAGTAATCTCACAACTTGACAGATATTCTTGCGCTTCCCCTTTGGGGTTCACGGCTTAAAATTTTGCAGGACCGTTTGGAAGAGTCAACACAAGCGGTCAATTAAACATGCAGCCATCACACAAGTGCCAAAAAAAAAGAAAAAACATAAACGCCAGTTCTATAGACACATAAAAAAAGCAAATGCGTCCAGGATTAATGAGTGCATGTAACGGGGGTGGGGGATACACCACTCAGCACGACTTATGTAGAGGACCACAACGTGGCAACATCGCACAGTTGCAGTCGTAGTTGGGGTAGCAAGCAGAGTGTACCCACCTACAGATGAGCATATTCATGCAAACACAAATGGGGCGTTACTTAAGTATACACAATTTTTTTTTTTTTTTTTTTTTTTTTCTTATTGACAATTCCCATGTGCGTATATACACGCACAAATGTGTGAGGACAAAAAAAGGAGCAAATTCTGCGCGAAAAAAAATGTAAACGAAGGACAGATAAAAAAAAGCCAAGTGTGAGACAAAATCGTGTGCAATTAGCGACAAAAAGGTTACTTAGTTGTTACCAAACAGTGGTAAACAAGAGGACAGATAAACAACAATGCAGTAAAAATTGGGACGCTTTGAAAAATGTAAAAATGTCAAAAAAAAGGGAGCCAGAGGGGGGAAGCAGATCATAGGAATCGACTCAGAGGGTATACAAGTCAGGGGGAACGAACGTGAGAGAGACAAACGACCAAACATAAGTTCTCCCGAACTATCGACAAAAAATTCATGTCTAATGGTATTTGCTCTCCAGTAAATGGACCCTCTCCCGCTTATTTATTCTCTTATGCCACGTTAACAAAAAAAAAAAGAAAAAAAAAAAAAAATGAACACACATGGTACACATAAACATGTCCGTACGTGTTTATATGTTCACGTAAGCACATCCACATGCATGTTGACAGATATCTGCATACTCATTTTTATAAAACGAGTGGGGCAGTTACTACATGTTAGGAGGTATGCTGGGGGAGGGACGTAATCGAAAAAGTGAAGTTGTCGTGATGAATCACACCTCATGTGCATACAAAAAACACACGTGTGTACAGGAACAACTATACATACAGAACGCACATGCACAAAGAGCAAAGCGCAGAAAAAAAAAAAGAAAAAAAAAAAAAAAAAAAACAAAGGACAAAGGACAATACGCATAATATATACACATACGTGTACAAAAAAGGCACACAACACAAATGTACGTATACCCGCTTTGCAAAGTAGCAATGAAGTTTTTCACAATTCACGCTTATGCAGCTCCGCAGGGGGGAAAAAAAAATGTTGCACTTTTCCTTTTCCTTTATTTCATCATCACGTAGGAGTTGCTACTCATTTGTAAGTTCGAAAAAAAAAAAAAATTCAATTTTATGTGCCCCTCGTTATATGTAGACTTGTATTTCAAATACAGCATATCTGGGGAAAACCGGGGTGGGCCTCCCAAACTGGCTCTTAGCTGCGCATACGTATGTGGTCACACGCACATATGTTCAGCATCGCACCCACAACATAACCTACGCGCGTGTGCACGTGTACACATGCGAGAGTGCGTATGTTATGTTCCTGCGAAAAGGCCTGCTCTGACCAAATGGCTAAGCAGCTAAGCAGTTAAGCAGCCGAGCAACCGAGCAACCGAGCAGCTGAACAGCTGAGCGGCTACATAACCGAATGAACTTTTTCAAAAAACGACGTGGATACATCAATGCTCTATAAATTTCGATATATTATGAATTCGTGGAGTGCAAAAAAAATGGGGGTTTAAAAGTTATCGGCGCATGCATATGCCTACGCGGTTATGTGCACTGCCCAGCGCAGCGGCCTTCCACCAGTGCACGTAATCCTTATGTAGAAATGTTCAAAATGAGCACATGCAAAAGGGTTCCTATGTGCGAATGTATAAACATGTAGGAAGCGAGGTGAACCTTCTCTAGTAGGGGGGAAAAAAAAAAAAGAAAGAAAAAAAAGAAAAAATTTAAAAAAAAAAAAAAAAAAAAAAAGTTACAATTTATTCCTTCTTATGAAAAAAAAAAAAAAAAAAAAAGTGTATTCCCAACCAGCAGGCATACCTAAATCGCTAACGCGTGATGCACATGTTCCTGCGCAGGTATGTAAATGCCAGGATGGTACCAACACTTGGATACTTACATACATACAAAAACACATGCGAATGTGTACATTTATATGCACTCGTAAGTAGCGTGCACCAAGCAAAAGCAACAATTCCATAAAAAAATAAAATAAAAAAATCTGATGTATGCTTTTTTCTTCATTTAAACAAAAGCAACAGCAGATTCGCGCGTACGTTACGACATGTAGATATTTTTTAAAGTGTCATATGTAATGCCTTCACACAGAAGAAGGGCAAAAAGGGGGTCTACTGAATTGCACGAATTCGAGCATAAAAATGCAGTCGTATATCTCTTCATAAATGTGTACGTAGGACACAGCGGGGGGAGGGCAGTTATTGTAAAAAAGAAAAAATGTTAAAAAAAAAAAAAATAAAGAGATGCAACTCGCTCAAGCATGTGTACGTAATACATGCGAGCAGGCATTACACGGACATGCCGACATGAAGCTATGTTAGACCTGTTCTACGGACAAAAAAAAGATAAAAAAAAAAAAAAAAAAAAAAAAAACTTCTTTTCTTATTCGTCTATATAGGACACAAAAAGGATTAGACAAACGCAATTACACTAAATTATCTGCTCCTTAATGGCACTAAAAAAAAAAAAAAAAGAAGAATTCGCGCTGGTGTACATACGAATACGCATGCATATGGACACCTATACATTTATGCTTTTCAGTGTGCGCATGGCTTAAAAAATGGTCTAGTTATGTAAACATGGTCAATCTGCACACACGCATCGATTTTTAAATTTATGTCCTGTACTTTTGCCAAAAAAAAAAAAAAAAAAAAAAAACATCCGGATATGAATGTATCACTTTGTACAAAACATTCCGCTGAAAATTTTATGTACATATACAAAACTTTCGAAGGCGAAGTTTACGTTATGCAAAGGGGAAATACAAAAAAAGGGAAGAGAGAGGCAGGAAGAAAGTGTTTAAAAAAAAAAAAAAAACACACACGTTACACCACGTTATGTGTGACGGGCGAAATGTGACACGTTTGGATGTGCATCTATCCAGGTGTTCCTCTTTCATCTTCTTCTTCTCCTTTTCCTTCTTTTTCTCCTTCTTTTTCTTTTTTTTTTTTCTCTTTTCCCACATTTCTCAAAAATTGACATACACTGTTGTGAAAACAAATGTAAGGCAACTCAAACAAATGGGGAGAAGCACGCAGTAATGGGATACGTGCAAAAGGCAGGAGGATGGGACGCAAACACACTAGCGACAAGCGTGTTTGCGCCAGATTAGTTTTTCACGAATTGGACGTATTTCACTTTTAGTTATGTGTGAGGGTATATCTTTGTAAAGGTAAAAAAAAAAAAAAAACACATAAAAAAATGCGAAGAAAAGCGAACAAATTCGAAAGGACGCGAGAAGAACGCGGAAATATACGAAAGGACGTGAAAAAATAAAAAAAGCGAAAAATTGAGAAAGAACGTGAAAAAAAAAAGAAAAAGCGAAAATATGCGAGTCATTGTGAAATTGCCAAAAAATGGTAAAACATGCCAAAAAAAAGTCCATTTAAAATGTTCACCTCAAAATAACACTTCTTTTTTCACCTTTTCGTTGAAAACATTTATCGCCCCTTTTTAAAAGTGTTCACCCAATCACCCACTCAGTCATTGACCTTCATTCTTTGCCTTCGATCTGAAATGTGCGCCCTGCGCGAATATATATGATGCATTCAGTTATATATATTTATATATGCATTTATATATGCGTTTATACATTTATATATACATATATATAATACCATTTATATATGCGTTTATATATACTGTTTATGCGTATGCCTGCACATGCACATGCCTACGCGGGAGTTCAATTTAACTCACACATGGGCCCTGGGCCGGATGCACATACTCGCTCACGCGCAGATGCTAATTCCTTCTTCCCCAATCGACTCATCATATCTCTACATGGCGCGTCATGCTCAGTTTTGAACTTGAACACAAAATATATATAACATTCGTTCCTTTTTCCTTTTCTCAAATTATGCTACCTTCCGCTTTTTACGCAGATGTGCATGTGGCGGGTGTGTATGCGTTCCCCTTCTCGGGGGGTGGCCGTGCTAAAGGCTCTTCTTTTTTTTTTCACCTTTTAGCTAACTTTTTCGTTTGCTTATTATTTTTCCCTCTCTCTCTTGTTCTCTCTCTCCATTTCCCTTTTTTTTTTTTTTTTTTTTTTCCAAATGATCACATGTTCCGTGGGGGTGCTGATCGACTAGCTAAGAAAGCGCATACGTACAAAATGACACGCAAATTACTACAGGCATTTTTTGCCCGTCTGTTCACCCTTTCGGTGCCACATCTTATGATGCGCTAACCATTTTGTTAGGAGAAGGATTCATTACACACTCGCATTGGTGCCTGCACGTGTACATGCTCTTTGTGTCCGCTGCGACCTTTTTTGGCCACCACATGTTGACCAACGAAATCCTTTTTGCTAACTGTTCACCGCACATTTGTGCGCATTTGCTAGGCGCATTCCACAGGAGGGTGAAATTACTACCCCCTTTTAAGAAACACCCGAAGAGGGGTGGGGTGCCCATCACATCACACGGTTAGGCGGTCCATACGTACATACGTATTAATTACATGTGACTCTTAACAGAAGTGCTTTCCAACACATGGACGAGTGAACCCACCGTAGATTTCCCCACCCTGATTCTTTCATACCCAAAAATGTACCTTCCTATTGAACCGTCGAAGTGCTACCCCAAAGGGGCACTTTTCACCACTAATTTAACCCACAAATGGGTGCAAATTTTGGTAAACCGATTTTCACCTTCCAGCCGGACATGGCAAATGGAAAAAAGGAAAAGCGAATGAAACGAACCACAGGAAACACAATTGCGTATGTAACCCCACTTTTGGTTACGCTCGCAAAACAGTGGTGTATAAAAGATGAGCTTAAAATAAAGTTGAAATTCCTCGGCCAAGGGGCTGTGTCTCGCAGGGGGTGAGCAGTGAAGCAGTTGTTCGGGGGGTGCACAAGAGCGCACGAGCGTTTATATATATATATATATATATATATATATATATATATATATATATATGTATATGTATATGTACGTATGTACGCCACATATGCATGCACAGTTCATGCGAAGAAAAGAACCCCCTCTCCCCACTTTCGCCACCCCTTGTCGCGAATTACATACCCACTTTAACCCCAACACATGACGCACTTTTTTTCCCTGAACGGACGCATCTCGGGTTGCGCGGTGGGTCTTTCGCTCCATTTTGCTAACGCACAGGAATTCAAAAAAAAAATATGAGAGCAAATCCGTGATGCTGGCAATGTCCGTATAATGCGCACAATGTTCTTTTTTTTTTTCCAATTCTGCCGAAACGTTTCCCGCAAAATATGGTAAAGAGGAAAAAACTGGGAACCTCCCTTTGAAGGTATTCCCCATTAAGTCATCCCTATGCGCGTCCATATATGCACGCATTTTCGAGGGTACATTTCCCGCATGTATTTGGTGTACCTCAACCCGTGTGCCATTTCCACGTCTACACAATTCGACACGAGCATAAACGGGTAGAAGCAAGTTTGATCCTTTTTGCATATTTGCTCCTTTTTATACTGTCGAGGGGTTTCACCCTATCGATGCGCCCTCAATTTGAAGTGCAGGGACGCACTCCTGCCTGGCATGTGTACGTTCACACATTGGTGTGCGTGCCAACAAATGGCATTTTGCTCAACCCCTCTTGTCCGCACAACATTTTACATCTTCCGAGGTGGCAGTTTCCGCAAAAGACAACCTTTTACTCCTATTTGCGTAAAAAAGTAAAAGCAATAAAAAACGAAGCGGCGAGGGGACCGTGACCGAACAAAATAAAACCATCCCTGTGGCGCAATTCCCTATTTAGTAACCCTTAACGATGCCGTAAAAGCTTCCCATTGCGCATACCGATTGGCATGCATGTGGCAGCTTTGCTAAACATGAACACACACGTAACAATCGGACCACTTACAGGATAGTAACACACACCAATGAAATAACCCACCATGGGATGTCCACCATTGGATTTAAAAAAAAAAAAAAAGATAATTCTTTCGAGGCGCTTTTACAAAGACATGACCATGACTAATGACCTCTTTTGTCTCTCCAAGTTTTTTTTTTTTTGCCATAAAATTTTCTGACCTGTTCAGGTTTTTTTTTCCCCTTTTTAAAAAAAAAAAAAAAAAAAAAAAAGCTACCTCAATTGGCTGTGACTAGCCCTTTTTGCCATAAAACTGAAACGAGTTGGATCGCCAAGTGGTGTACACCACAATGGTGTGTATTAACCATTTTTAAATTCTTCAAACGCGAATATTCGCTTATCGTTCACATGTCATTATTTCTTTGGTTAGTGAAGAGTACGGATGATGTGGTACTCAACATTTCACAAAAAGTGTATGAACATACACGTGGAGGGGTTAAAAAAAAAATCATAACTGTTCCCATCAAGGGTATCCATAACTCTGAACCTGAAACGGCTTTCATTTTTCTTTTTAGCCTTTTCACTTTTGAAAGAAAAATGCAAACCGGTGGGGACACAAATAATAGTGGGCATTTCCCCCCAAATGTAGAAAAAAAATTACAAAACTTACAAAACAAATAATATCATACTCGTTAAAAAAAATTACTGAGTGGTGAGGGGGCTTTTCCGAAGCACTTACCTCACTCATTCAGTTAGGTATAATACTTGTCGGGAACTCACTACGGGGGGTGTTCACTACGTTTAGTCAGCCCTCCATCATAACGCATGCATTTATGAAAGTGACCTTCGTTTGTTCGTATCGTCTTTCGGGGATTTACCATGTCACTGGGCGTAGTCCTATTCAGTGTCACTCTCCCCTTCGTCATTCTCCCCTTTGTCATTCTCCTTTTCGTCACTTTCCTCGTCGTCATCCTCCTCCTCGTCACCTTCCTCCTCATTACTCTCTTTTTCTTCTTCCTCTCCTTTTGCCTCTTCCTCCTCGCGCTCTCTCCTCTTCTGCTTCTTCGCTTCCCACTCCCGCTGTTCCTCCATTTTCTTCTTCCACTCGAGGGCCTTCTGAAATATCTTCATGTTCTACAAAAAAAAAACCAAGTAGCACAAAAGTGGTACAAAACTCACGCAGTGGTAACCGCGACACATGCGCGAGGCGGAAAGGGCCCCCGCGCTGAAGGCCAAATGGTCGCCCCCTCTCTTACCTGTGACTGGTTGCCGTCGTCCGGGAAAACGTACGTGATGAACTCCTCCACTACTTCATCGTCATCCTTCTTGATGATTTTTCTCTTCTTGACTTTCTTGGGCAACCGTTTCTGCGTTTTATCTATAACGTCCTTATCGCCGTAGTCCTTCTCAATTTCGTAAAGGAAGTTCAGCAAAATGCACCTTTCGTTGACAAGCTCACTTTTCTTGCAGAACTCGATTCCGTTTTCCAGAATTTCTCTGCACTTGGCGATGTCGTCGAAGTAGATGTACTGGAACTCCGCGTAGCTTTTGTAGACCTGCAGGGGGGCGGCGGTATAGTAGTTGTTAGCGGCGGTATAGTAGTTGTTAGCGGCGGTATAGTAGTCGTTCACGGCAGCATAGTAGCGACGGTGCCAGCCACACAACGCAGCTACCCCTCCACACGATGCGAAAAACGTACCTTATAATGCTGGGTTATATTTAAAAGCCGCTCATACAGCTTCTTGGCATTTTCGTACTCCTGCAGGTTTATTTCCAAGTCGATGTAGTTTTTCCAGATCTGTGCGGAAATGGGAAAAAGGGAGACAAAAGTGGGGGAGATGTAAACACGTAATAGGGTGGGTTACCAGCGGGGGGCCACAAATTTACAGCAAAAGAGGGCAAAAAAATGACGGCACACATCGTATATACGGCTCACACCCTGTTTGCCTATCACACCGCGTTCACACGGTGGCCTACCAGCTCGGGGAGCTTCATGTCGTCCAGGTGGATGGCAATCTCCGCGATTTGCCGAGCCCGCTCCACCTCGTCCAGGGACAGCTCGAAGTTGATCATGGAGATCCAGGCCTGCGAAAAGGGGGGCGGGGGGAAGAGAAATGTGGGGGCATCGCTTAAAAATGCGCAGTGGGGATAACTACGCTGTGCTTCCTCAACAGTACGATCTGCTTCCGCAACACTACGCCCCGCCTCCTCAACAGTACGCTATGCTCCCTAAAAGCTACACCCGCCTCACCTTCGAGTTGAAGGGGAACGCCTCCACGTACTTGGCGTAGATGTCGCGGCACTCCTTGATGTTGCCCAGGCGCAGCTCCATCTCGCAGTACTCCTCGAAGATCTCCTCCTTCTTGACACTTTCGATGGCGCGGTTAAAAATGGACCGGACCTTCGGAATGTCCATCTGCCGCACTTCGAAGTTGGCATAGAGCAGGTAAATTTTCTTGAAGGTAAAATTCTGCTTCTTCAAAATTTTAAGCGCATTTTTGTACACATCTCTAGCTCTCTGCACATTCTCTGCATGCAGTTCCTCAAAAATGGCGTAATTAATCCACAGGTAGATGTATCTTTTCCAAAATTTTTTATTTGCCACTGGTGGGATAACACTAATGGCTCTTTCGTATAGCTCCCTGATGCGGAAAATGCACTTGTCTTTATTCACCAAATTTATGTTGGACTCTTCCAACTTGATGTAATTAAACCACGTGTCATAATCGGAAGGGTTTTTTTTAATCTCCTCTTCGTAAGTAATCCTCTCCTTAATCATCAACGTCTCATCCAGCTCGTCCTTATCAGCGTACTTCTTCTGAAATTGTAAAAAACTTTTGTACAGAAATTCACTTTTACTTTTTGGCAAAATTTTCAGCGCCTCAATATAAATTTTTCTGCACCGTTCATATTCATTATTTTCTTCTTCAAAATTGCAAAAATGGATATAAAAATGTTCATCCAGAAAAGATGGAGGTAACAATTGAATACACTTTTCGAAGCATGCCCGAGCTCTATCCACATTTTTATACTTCCTCTCAAATTTTATAAACCTATAAAAACATTCCATCTTGGGGAGAGTCACAATAAGTCTCTCAAAAATATCCCTGCACTTGTTAATTTCTCTACATCTTTCTTCAAAATTTATATAACAGAGAAATGCCGTTTCGTCAATTTTCCACTTCACCCACCTTTCGTAAATATTCCTACAATTCAAAAAGTTGTTCAAAATTTCCTCCAGGTGGGCATATTTTTTCCAGAAGATATTTTCCATAGGGAGCAACAGAACTGCTCTTTCGAATAAATTCCTCGCGCTGTTTATATTTTTATTTGTTAATTCTACTTCTATATATTTTAACCACAAATTTACGTTTGTGTAATCTATATTTAATGCCCTTTCTAAAATGGATCTTGCTCTTCGCATGTCCTTCTGCTTCACCTCCCAGAGGGCGTACTTGATGTACGTGCTGATGAGGTACCTTCTCTTCCTTATCTTATCCTCATACTCCTTCCTCTTGCTTATCTTATATTCGTTCAACTCGTCTTCGTCGATCAGGTTGTAGTTCACCTTCTGCTCCACTTCCTCCAGGTCCAGCGCCTCGTTTATCAGCTGCTCCGCGGTTATCTGCACCTCCGCCGCGTTTTTGTTCTTCACCTGCGGGGGGGAAGCGGTATGGCGGTGGTGTGGAGGTGGTAAGGCGGTGGTATGGCGGTGGTGTCGCGTTGCGGCTGCGTGGCGGCGGTGATGTGCCCCCGTGGCGCGCACGCGATATGCATCCTCCCTCATACGCACATAAACTCAGCAAACGCGGGAGCTCAACCGGTGGGCAGCCTCCCACCGCCGCTTACTCCTCACATTACCTGCAACTTCCTGCTGTTCACATTCATCGTGTCCTATGGCGTTTCCACAAAATGGAGCTCACACGAGGAGTACACGCCCTTTCGAACAGAGCGCGCACAGGGGAAGAGACCTACGCACCGCTGAGCGACGCATGTTCTGCTCCACTTAACCAGTTCGGCTGGACTCTCCACCGTTGAGCAGTTGCATACAGGTCTGCCAACACTGCTCAAAGGAAGAAACAAAAAAAAATGCTCAAATTACGCCGCTTCTATGATAATCCTCGCGGCTAACTGGTCAGCAAATTTCCCTCACAAAAAAGGGGACAATTTTCGGAAGCGTTTTCCTCTTCCTACTCATAGCCTAATGGCTCACTAATCGCTTACTAATCGCCCACTAATTTTCTCCACTTCCCTACAACTTCCTATTCCAAACCTTCGGCATTTTAAAACCGTTTAGGGGATTTCCCAAAATGGTGCAAGCAAAAGCGACCACGCCTTTCGCACGCGAAATGTGAGCTGTATCCTGAAGTAGCAACTTCGCAAAAAAAAGAAAAAAAAAAAAAAAAAATCTTTGAAATCTCCAACCGCAGGACTGCGCAACAATTGGGGAAACGGCGCTTCCACGGGCAATTTCAAACGGGGTTGCCGAAGGGTCCCCCAGCCAAAAAAAATACCCACGCGGATTGGTAAAACGAACACCTATCGGATTTACATACAAAATGGAGGAGCCTTCTAACAATTTTTTCCCCCATTTTTTCTGCGCCATTGAGAAAAAGAGTACTCCTTTTTTCCTTCCCAATATGATTAGCCCTGCAAGGGAGGAACTCATCACCATGAGTGATACATAGCGGATGGCTAACCACAGATGACACACCGCGGAAGGTAATTCCCCCTTCGCGCGCAAACCTAAACTGGAAGCCTGCTAGCGCTGCATGAGCGGAGTGACCGCCTAAGATTTGTAGATCCCCAGTTGGTGAAATTACAAGCTAATGCCACAAAGGGATAAACGCACCGATATGTTTTCCATCAGAAGAGAACGGTCAGTTCAAAGGGATCATCCACTACGACAGCCTCTGCGCAGGGGTGAAAGGATGGGGGTAGTCTACCCATCGGTGCTGCCCCCACCCACTGAGGGAAACCTCCCAAAATGGCTACATCATGGAGGATAAAAAAAAAAAAAATGTCCACAAGAGACCATCTTGTATAATACAAGGTTGTTTAAAGCTGCGTTTTCATTTTAAAGTTTGTTTTCGAGAAAATCGGTGGGGAAGAAAAAGGAGATAAACACACACCAACGCGCTAACACGCCCACACATGTTGGCGCGCGTGCAACTTCCAAGTGAACTGCTAATCTGTTGCGTGGGGGCAGGGGGTTCCCAAATGGGTGATACTTTCCATCACTTAAAAAGGGGCTTTAACAACAAAAAAAAGGAAACAAAACGAAGCGGCGCGAAATAACGCGAAATTAAACGAAAGAAATCCTCGCAAAGGTGCGAGGGCGTGTTCAAAAAGAAAAAGAAAAAGAAAAAAAAAAAAAAATTCATATCTCCCATG
Source organism: Plasmodium vivax (assembly GCF_000002415.2). Classification (NCBI taxonomy): domain Eukaryota; phylum Apicomplexa; class Aconoidasida; order Haemosporida; family Plasmodiidae; genus Plasmodium; species Plasmodium vivax. The sequence continues at coordinate 55,782 of NC_009908.2, forward strand.
CGAAAGATACACAGCATTAATCCCAAATAAAACGTATGTGCTCAAATGGTTGGCCCAAATGTGCCATAGGGGTTTATACTCCTTTAAAGAGGGATGAAAAACAAACTCACGCACGTTTGATGGTGCACCGGGCAGATGTGCTAAGCTTGGAGAGGCGTTGAATAGCCACCAACCTCCTCAAACTACCATTCCGTGTATTCCATCACAGTTATAGTTCCTTCCTAGTGGGGCACCTTTCATGGGATTCAAACGTAGGTCATGGTACAGCTCGCCACTTCGCCGATTCACCACTTCACCACTTCACTCGTTCACTGGTTGCTCCCAAAACAAGATGGCCTGCCCTTCGTGCAAAGGGGGACACACCATTCCTGCCATCACTCCGTCCAGCGGCAAGTTCACGCTTCCATTTCGGCCTTTCCTGATTGGTAGCCACCTTGGGATGCGCCGCGGCGTAAAAAATGTTCCAGCCGGCCGCAAACGTGCAAGTGTGCCCATACACACATGCATAAGCGTAGACCCTCCAAACTGCGTACTAAAAAAATAAAGGGGGAGAAGCGCTCTCAGCTGGCCCTCGGATCGCCCTCACTCCAACTGCAGACAAATCTCCCTCTCCCCCCTCCTGCGCACCCCCCTCACCCAAACTTCTCATTCGAAATGGATCGGTAGGCGAACAACGAATTGAGGTTATTCAACGTGCCGCTGCTAGCTGAAGAGACCTCCCTCTTTACAGGCTCCATCATCTGATTGGGAAACTCCTCCATTTTGTTTTCCTGGTTTCCGTAAATAAAGTCATTATAACTGTTATACTTGAGGTTATTCATGTCTGTTATTTTGTTCCTCATTTCGCTGCGTATGTTGTTTCCTCGTTTTATGTAGTAGGGCTTCGCGTACACCTGTTCGCTCGTGTTGCTTCCGCTTGGGAGGACGACGCTCCTCTCCTGGTCAGCAGCACTGCTCTCCATGTCCCTTCTACTCTCACTCATTAGTTTGGCCCTCTCCTCTTTGGAAGCTCCACTCGAGCTGCTGCCTTTGCTCCCTTTATACTGTCCGCTGCTCGCACTGCTGTCTTTGCTCTCCTTGGAGGCCCCGCTCTCGCTGCTGGCTTTGCTGCCTTTGCTCTCCTTGGAGGCCCCACTCGCCAGACTCACCTTACTCGCGCTGACGTCTTCTCTTCCTCCTCCCCCCATCTCTTCGCGCACCCTAACATTGTCGCTATTCATGTCGCGAACCACACGGTCACGTGACGAGTGCGGCCCGATTTCCACCTCGGCCATTCTGGCGGACATTCCTCCGCTTACTCCTCCTCCGCCTACTTCTTCATCGCCACCCCTTCGTGACTCCCCCGAATAGTGCCTTCCATGCCTACGCGCCCTAACTGCCTGCTCCCCATCGCTGGGCGCATGGCCTGCCTCGTCACCGTGAAGGCTGCCACTCCCCCTTTCATCCACCGCGGAGCCAGCATTCCTCATATCCTGGGAAACCCTGGGGACCCTATTCACCATGTACACATTTCTACTCTCTCTCGACATTCTAGAATTCAATTTTTCCGATGAGCTGTCGTCCATACCACTCCCATTCCCTCGTTGCGTCAAGTCCTTTTCGCTACCCATCTGGATATTCCTCCGGCTGCCATGGCTGGGGCTCTGGTCCATATGGGGGGTAGCCATATTTTCCCTCCTCGCTGGGTTGTACACGTAACTTGAGCACCCCTTCATGCGGCTCCTCTCCCGGCCTTCTCTACTGTCGATTCGTCTGCCATCTGGGTAGCGTTCTCCACTCCGGTCGCGGCTTCCACTCCTGTCCCGGCTTCCTCTCCTGTCCCGGCCTCCTCTCCGTTCGCGTTCTCCTCTCCGTTCGCGCTCTCCACTTCTATCGCGCTCTCCACTTCTATCGCGCTCTCCACTTCTATCGCGGACTTCACTCAGATCGGAAACACCCGCACGGGCGGCCTGGTCGGCCTGACCGCTCCGACCGCTCTGACCGGGCTGCACCATTCGGGCGGCTTCTTCATATCGCTCGCCCCCCCTGTGCCTGGTCAACGAGCCAGACGCACCGCCGCCCTCCTCCCTTTCGTTAACGAACTTACTCCTGCCCATGTTATTCTTCGCGCACGTGTACCTCCACAGGTCCTCAATGCTAACATTGGTGTCACTCTCGTAAAAGGTATTATCGGGTATTTGCCTCATGGAGGACTCCACAGACCCAAGCACAGTGCTAACGCTGCGAGAAGAATCATAGCCTGACTCCTTCGTGCTAATCCTAAACACATTCTGATCCGTATACCATTTTTCCATATTACTCATGAAGGAACCAAGTACTTCCCTACTGCCCGTAGCATTATTCCTATCATACTGTCGTCCATTTAAACTTTCATTAGAACCAGTCAACGCTCCAGAGTCACCTTCCCTCCTGTTTCTCTCCTTCAGTTTTTCCCTCATGTTCTTGGCATTATTCAGAATGAACATGTTCCTCAATTTCTGCATGTTCACATTTGATATGTCGTAAACGCTGTTTACATTTTCTCTAATATTATTTCTGAGCACATAGAGGAAGGCTACCAACGCTGCATTCACCATGCTGCCAAAGGAGCTATCCAAATTGTTATGGCCACCTCCTTCAATAAACATGTAATACGTATTCACATTGGTCCTTCGAATCATTTCCTCTGTGCCGTGGTAGGAAAGGAGCTTGTCCTTCGTGCCATGGATGAACAAAATGGGGCACTTAATCAAATGCACCTTATCAATGTTACAAAAGGAATCATACGGCAAGGTAAATTTTAATTTTAACTTAACCCGATGTATTGATGCCAATGGTGCTTGAAGAATTAGACCCAGCAAATTATTCTTTGTTGCTATATGAACAGACGCAGCTGAGCCTAGACTCCTCCCATAGGCTATTATGCTGTTCCTTGGAATGTGTAGCTCATTCACTAGATAATCATATGCTGCCTCCACATCATTGTACACATGTTCTTCTGTAGGGTAACCTGAGCTGTGGCCGTACCCGCTATAGTCATACGCAAACAGATTCAACCCTAGCTGTTTCAAACGATACTGATAGAAGCGCACGATGTCTCCTACATCTTCTGCATTCGCGTGACTAAACAGAACCGTCGTGTCCGCCTTGTTGTCAATGAAGACCCCACATATCGTGCTGCCATGCTTCGTTTCGAAAAAGTGCAGGTCCTCGCGGTCCCTCGAGTAGCTGGGCGCGTGCGGCCGGAAGATTATGTGGTTCAGCAGGTTCCCCATGGTGCGCGCGCCGGGGACTCGCCGGCTGCCCGTTAGGAAGTTGTCGCAAAGAAGTTGTCGCAAAGAAGTTGTCGCAAAGAAGCTGGCCGGTGCGAAGTTGCCTCTTCTCAGTTTGCCGCTGCTCAGTTTGCCGCTGCTCAGTTAGCCGCTCCTCAGTTAGCCGCTCCTCAGCGCTCCCTACCGCTCGACACACGTGCATATATCACCACACAGGCGCGCTGCACGTACGCAGACCATACACGCCCACAGAAGAGTTGCCCAACTGTTCTACGCTTTCCAACGCGCGGAACGCTCTCACAAGATGGTGCAACACTCGCGGGGGGTGCGGCGGAAAAAATGACGCTTCGTGGTCCCTCTTTCCACTTTTTTACAACGCTTCGGAAAAGATGTGCAAACATACACACGCGGGTGCACATGCATATACACGCACACGCCGCTAACTTCTAAGGCGGATTTCTGCTTTACCCTTTTATCTGCGCCCTCCGGTTGAACGCCAAAAACATACAAGCGAAATGCGCAGTGCAAAATGATAAAAATGGGGACCCATATATTCACATACGCATGACGTATGCGCACTGGAGAATTTTAACCAAAACTGAAAAAAAAAAAAAAAAAAAAAAAAATACATAACAGCACAACACAACAGAGCAGAGTTCAGCAAAGCAGAACAGCACAAAAACGCAAATGCGTTCACGTACTACCCCTTACGCAGTGGGATGTTTAATTAAAAAGTTTGAAACAAAAGTGTTTTACTTGAAAGAATTAGCTCGGACGCACAACGGCGAGCGGCAGCGCGCAGCCTGTACTTACGCGTACGTATGCACATATATACGTACATACGCGCGCGTGTACCTATGCACATGACGCTGCAGATTCGCCATGGCGTGCAGGTACACACACATTCGTATATTCATTCAAACTTCATGCGTACATGCATTCATACGTACGTTCATTCATGCGTATATGCATTCACGCGTACGTTCAGTCATACGCACACCACTAGCACATGTGAATGTCCGCCAGGTGAATGCATCTAGATGAAGGCACGGTACACCTGTTGGTGCGCCACGGATTTTCTTGCTCTCAAGCGAGTCAGCAGTTGATCTGCGTCTCCACTTGCTCCGCAAAATTTGGGGAACACAGAGGGGGCGGCGAAGCACAAATAGGGGGTAACCAAATGGGGTAACCAAATGGGGTAACCAAATAGGTAACCAAATAGGGTAACCCAATAACGGGCAATTCCAAAACGAACGCAACTCTGCCGCGCCGTCCCTACTTCTGGCCCATTTCAAATCAGGGTCAACTACGCGGAAACGCACGTAGCCGCCAATGCTTGGGCATCACTTTTTTAACGTGCTCACCACATAGGCAGCTTTTACACACAAAGCAATTAAAACAAAATTATTTCTTCCACTATTCCAAGGGGATAAGCACAAAAGGAGCAAAAATTAAAGTTCAAGGAAGTTTCACAAATTGGACACACCAAACGGGGGCACAAAACAGAAAAAATTAAAAAAGTTCAAAAGGGAAACGGCTGCATTGGCATATATATACGTGTGCGTACGTACGTGTGGGTATGTACATGTGAGTATGCACATGTGTGAACCCATCCGGCAAGGCGAATGCCGCGCGGTTCCGCTGTACACACTGACTAATACGAATTACGAATGGTAATTCTTCTTACTGTTACAAACTGGCTGGAATATACACGCAACGGTGCAAAGGTGCAGCGATGCGGCGATGCGGCGATGCAAAGACGCAAAAGCGAACACAGACAAACACAACTGCGAGGTAACTCCCGCGAAAACCTCAAAGAGGATTAACCAACGGCGTAACTTCGAGCAAAAGGAAACATATATACATGTGGTTCACATGGGCACACGAACTGTACTCGTGTGTGGCCATACCACGTTCGGTTAATTCAGCTCAAATGGGTGCTAATCCGTTAGGGGCGACGTGACAACAGCTGTTCGTCACGCCCCTTGGAGAGGAGAAAAAGGGAAATGTTCCACGGTTACATGTGCACTTAAAGAAATAATTAGCACCTTGGCATGCGCTGCTAAGCTGCACATTCGGGGAGAAAATAAATTTCATGCACAAGTGGACGTAGCGTACAGGTGCGTGCCTCCACTGTCAGAAGTATCCAGCGAGGTACGTAATTTTTACCAATTTGCTAATCGGTACAGGGCAGAAGAAAAGGCATGGAGGAGACATGCACTAAAAAAAAATTCTGACCAATCCAGAAGGGTCGCAAAAAAGTACATGCATTTATGTACGTGTAGGCATATGCATATGAAGGTAAACAAACACGGGCGAGAACACCATGCGCGCAACGGAGGCACATGTGTGAACTCTTAAAGAGCAGATACAAAACTGCGAAATTTGCAAAATTTGCAAAAATTGCAAAAAAGGCAAAAAAGGCAAAAAAGGCAAAAAATGAAGAAAACCCGTTTCATGCAAAATTTTTCCTCATTAGGAACTCGCACATATGGGTCTTTACAAAAAGTTATGTACACCTTTTTTTTACAAGTACATGGTGATCTGTTTAAAAAAAACTTTTCCAATATTTACTGAAAAAACTACATACGGGGAAGGAGCAAATTTTACCTATTCACCTGTGCATGTATATAACGCCACACTGAGTTAGGGGCGAGGTATAGAATTTATACCACTGTTTTGCTTAATTATATGCATAACACGGGGGAAAATTATATACTACAGTTGGGTAATGGCCATACTTGAACGGCGCAAAGGTACCAAGCAAAGGTACACGAGGAACATATACATGTAAACATAAACGTAATATGTACACTTTAACCGTACGCTCGCATATGCGAACGTGAACACAGAGCAAACACAAACACAAAGTAAACACAAACGCAAACGCAAACACAATCGCAAACTCAAACGCAGAGGTGAAAACGCTTCTGCGTGAGAACGCCCGAGCTGCGAAGCCAAATGCAAACACTGTACTAATAAGCACGAAGAGAAAAGGGAATTTTTTCTTCTTTAAAAAACGTCAATAACACAAAAATGGATTCACGAAAGAAGCAAAAATTGCTCCCATGCAAAATGAACATAACAAATCGGCACACAATAACGAGAGTGATTAATTTTTCCGACAAATATTTTTGCGCGAAAAAAACAAACCGAGTGAGCAGCGCGTATATATATATTATACTAATATATCATAAACTTACGGTTATGCTGTACTACAATTGTACACTGTTTCATGGCAAATGGGTGCGTATGGCCTTGTGCGCCTTAAGTCATGTTGGTATAGGCGCAAAATTGAAATGTACATAATAAATAATATACGCAGTAAGTTGTTCTTCTATACAGTGTACACAGCAACAAATATGCTATAATGTACGGAAGCCCAGGAGAGGGGGGCAATCCCACCCAGCCATTTTTTAATTTCTGAAATTGCTTCATCTCACATTTTGGCGCGAATTTTTTTTTTTTTTTTTTTTTCTTCTAGCCTTTAGCTTTAGCTTTAACACCACTGACTTTTTGGTTAAAAAGGTAAAAATTCGCCTGAACAACATGAACAGAAAAAAAAAAAAAAAAAAAAAAAAAAAGCTACTTACTTGCTTATCGCTTTGCCATTAATGCTTACTTGGAAAGTTCAAATTTTCTCACAATGAAAGAGTTTTTTTACGTTTTGCTGAACAAAATGGGTAACAAATTTCATCCATTTTAAGAAGCGCGTAATTTCGCTTTTTTTTCGTGCCAAGGGTGAAGAAAAAAAGGGCTTTTCAATTTGCCATTTCTGCGAAGGGAGTTTTAAAAAAATGCATAACTTTATTGCGCCATATATCGCCTCTTATTTACTATTACATTTATGTGCCATCATGTGCAGGGCAACCAACCCGACCAAAACTGCGCAGATTTGAACGAACAGAAAAAAATAGAACCATTCGTGTATAAACGTGACTGAATAGTTTTTTTTTTACTGGCACTCGGCAGAACAGAACATAGCGCGAATTGTGTTATAACCCTTTTACATAATTTTGTATGCATTCGTTAATGTGCAATTCTCGCATGTGTTGTGATGGTGCCTTCCAGTGCGTAACAAAACTGAGTGTGTTTGCATGTGACGCGTTCAACATCGGACTTATGCTGCAACGGTGTAGCAGTGGTAATCTTTGACACATCTGTAAAAAAAAAGGCAATTTGATCGGCATATGTGCGCCCCATCTTCCCTCATTTTGGCGACATTTATTTTGATACTTCCTCCCGCTGCTTGCAAGTTAAAACCACTACGACACAACGGAGTTGCAAAAACGTGTAAGCGGTACTGATCTGTTGTGTCAGAAAAGTTATTCCCAAAAAATGTGGGGCACTTTTACAATACCCATTAAATAACTATCCAAATGATACACATGGCAGGCAGCACCCCGCATGCAACTTTTCTTTAAATACCTTTTTCCCATGGTAATTTCTTTGTAAGGGTGAAATTTTCTCTACATTTATATACTCCTCAAATGGGGAAAAAACTGCTCCAAAAAAGCGCACACTTTTTTTTTTTATACCGCTTGGGAAGCACAGGAATGCTGACTTCCCACGTCGCGTAAGTCCACATGGGGATTTGTACGCACATGTGCCAGCGTTAATTCACCGAACGGTTTTGCAAAAAGGAGGGAAACTTTACTGCGCTCCGTTTTCGTCCGCCCTGCCGTAAAGTAGCAACCCAAACGGTGTACGCCGTAAACAATTGGCAAACACCTGGCACACGAGTAAAACACCTCGTTCGAAATGTACAAAGGAGGGCTAAATGTGCTCCGCATAATTACAAATGTGGAGAATTCTTCTTTTAAAAATAGTAAAACTACGTCAGTGCCGCAAAGAGCGAAACACCTTTTTTTTGCGCATACGGGAAACGTTTCATTCATTTTTTTTTCCGAAAAGGGGTAGAAGCGGGGGACACAGGTGCATGGCCACAAAATTGTAAAACGACTCAGAGGGAGTGAAAAATTACACTCCTGTGCCGAAATTGTCCGAATGATTCAAATGTCTGTATGCACTCCATTTGTTCCCATCGCGCACCTTTCAACGCTGTAAAAGTGGGTATACAAATAGTCTTAAATGTACATTTTTGCAATTTATTTTTTTATCCTTTCCTCGAAAATTACACAAACTTATGTAGCGACGTTTGAAATGTACTCTGTGGGCGTAGTTCCAAATTTGGCAATTAACCAAACATGCGCTTTGGCCAGCACGCCATGCGAAATTTGCCTCGTCCGCCAAGCAAAAGTGGTGACCGCTGGGCAATGCATTCATGAGGGGGTTGCCTTTTTCGCGGCATCGGTAGTGGTAGCGGTAGCGGCAACGGCAGTCACGCTAATGGTCCCACATGGGCAAACAGCAGCCCCGCGGCGAGTTACGCTTCGCTGATTTACCACCCCCTTTTATGGAAAACTTCCGCAAAGCAAACGCAAAAGGGAACGCCAACTTTTATTTGCAGTTGCCAATTGTCATACAATTGAGCGGAAATAAGGTAAAATGTACAAAAAATAAATAAAGACAATTGCTAATTTTCACTCCCCTCCATTTTACTCCTCAGCTGAACTGCAAATTTTAAAGCGTTTTTCCCCACCTCCAGTTTGTCCCCAGTTTGGCGAAAGGACGCCCCATGTGTGTGAATTTATTTTTTTCCGTTTTGCTTTTTTTTCCGCCCTTTTTAATTTAAAATGAAATGCATGCACTGCAGGATGTTTCAATTCGCATTGCCGCATATGGAAAAGTGAAAAGCAACCTATAAGTAAAAAAAAAAAAATAAAATAACTTGGTATCTCTGTCAACTAAATTTTGCAGGCATTTCCACCGTTCGAAACATGTTCCGTCTACTTGTATTCATCAATTTGCCCTGATCGAAAATACAGCATACACGAATGCAGGCAGGCGCTCAGGTATAATGTTATATATGCAGTTGGGTGAATAACCAGCAGGGGGTATAATTTTTTGCCCACAAAATGAGCTGTATGATGCAGTGGGGAAAACAAAAAAAAAAAACGTGTACAAAATTACTCAAACAGAGGGATATACATTTTTTCTGCTTTTTCTTTTTTTTGGAAAGTTGGCATGTTCGCCGGGAATTTTCACCTTTTTACCGCTTCGCCGCTTTGCCACTCGTCATTCTGCCGCTTTAGCTTTACATAACCTCATTTTTGCATAGTTCCATTTTTGTGCCATTTTGTTGGTGTATCGCTTTATTTGCCATTTCGGATGACCGCCTTTGCTTTGCTTCACCTTTTTCTTTTCTTTCTTTTCTTTTTCGTCTTCTTCCCTTTTTCATCATTTTTTCCTTCTGCGCCGCCCCGTTTTTTTCATTGCTTATTTTTGAACATTGAACGAGGCCGAAAGGTGTACGCAAATTTCTCGGAAATGTTTTTATAGTTGATCACCCGCGTTGGTGCGTATCATCACAAGGGATCCCTCACTCTCGCGTATCCTTTAGTGCCCACCGTTCTTCGCCACGCAGCAGCCGCGTAACAGCCGCGTAACAGCAGCTTCGTGCCCACTTCGCCTCCCTTTTGTACATTTTTCCGTCACTGTTCACGAATTTTTCCTTTTTTTTTATTTCCCCCCGTTTTTCCGCCGTTTTGTTGCCAACTTACATTTTTTATATACCCATTTGAACTTCCGAACGAACAAGCGTCGCGGATCGAGGCACCATTTTGCCGCAAAACGAGAAAGAACCTCTTTTTTTTTTTTAATTTCAATTTGCCTGGATCTGAACACCCTTTCAGTTTCCCCCAATGCAGCAGCGTTACACAGCTTGGGATTCCCCCACTCCTTGGTGAGAAAAGGAAGGGGGCCACAGAAATATATGCATATATGTGTACATATATACGTATGCATATGTATATACGTAAATATATACGTATCTATATATATGCTCCTGCATGACGCAGATATATTTCCCATCCCGCCGCAATTCGGGGGCGCAATTAGACTGGGCAGGAAACCTCCAGGAAAATGAAAACGTCAACGTCACCGCCGAACGGGTTTGCGGACGCGAACGTGAACACCAGTGGGATCGGCAACAGCAACAGCAGCGGGAACAAGCGCGGTGCCTCCAAAAACGCCTTCACAAATGCGGCCTCCGTAATTTGGATCGAAAGGGAAAAATTAGATTCCATTATTCACATCCCCCTGTACTCGGATCTGTCCAAGTACGTCTCCGATTTGGGCAGACACCCGGTGAAGCAGAAGAAGAAGGAGGAGGAGGAAGAGAAGGAGGAGAAGGAGAAGGAGAAGCAGGGAGGAGTGCTCTCCAAGATTTTCCTTCTCTTCGATGACAACAGCTGCAACATTGCCGTTGACATATCGGTAGGGATCGAGTTGACGAGTGGGCGCTGGACGATCCGCTCAGCGGCAACCCATTTGGGGATTCAAAAGAGACTGCGTGTAGTGCCCCAAGGGGGGATCCCACCACCCATCTGGGGTTACCCACCCGGAGTTACCCACTCGGGGAAGTATCCCCACCCCGTTCATCCCTTTTTTTTTTTTTACCCCTCCTGACAGGCTCTCTACGAATCCGAGAACGACAAAATCCCGCTGCTCATCTACGAGCGGTACTACTTCTGGAGCCTGCACTTCTTATTTGAAAAATCAAAAATAAAAAGACAAAAATTAAACATCTGCTCGGACACGAATGGAAGGTACGGTATTAACAGGCTTAACAAATATGATGATGATGTGTACATGTATACGTCCATATATAACTGTGCATATAATCGAAATGGTGATGAGAAGAACGTCGGTGGTAGTAGCTACTCGGAGCTGGGCAGGGACAACTGCAGGGAAGTGAATAAAGAATTGACCATATATAATAAGGACTACATAAAATATTTGTACCTGAACGATTTGAAGAATAACGCCATGAGGGTGAGCAAGTCAAACGGGGGGGATGATGCAGCTGTTGGGGGAAATGCTGGGGAAGCGTTTAGGGGGAGTGCCTCTAGTGGGGATCCCCTTTTCGAAAAAGGGCTCTACTCGAACAACGAAATAAAGTGGTACCGCTTGAAGATAAAAATTGAGAGCGTGGAGAAAAAGAAGAAAAACAAAAACCAGAACCTCAGCAAAGGTAAGGGGGGCCCCGCCGGCAGCCACCCCTTCAGTTTCAACGGCTACAGCAGCTGCGGTAACTACGGAAGCTGCGGTAACTACGGAAGCTGCGGTAACTACGGGAGCTGCGGTAACTACGGGAGCTGCGGCAGTGGAAGCAAAACGGTCGACGCCCACCACAACAGTAACAGAGCCTTCTCCTGTGAGCAGAGGCCCCCGAACAACCCCAACGGCTTCAAAAAAGACACGCATAACCCCACCTTTAATGCAAACCTCATGCACAACGTTAGCCACCTGTCTCTTATAGATAACGACGCCACGAGGAAAAACATTAACAATTTAATTAAAATACAAAAGAGGTCCTTTTTTATGCTCAACCAAGAAAATGGCAAAAATGTATTGGACACCTCAAACGATGAACCGTTGCTGCTGTCCTCAAACAGAAGGAGCGAATCAGTTTTCGATTCCAGTAAGAGGGAGAGCCTAGCTAGCTGCGGCCATCAGAATGGGAAGAGGCGCAAGAGGAGGAACTGGTTCTACTACAAAAGCAGCAGCAACGAAACGAACCGCGGCCTGGATGACGATGATAGAAGCACGTCCAGGGGCAACTCGGTCTGCGCGCTGGATCGAGGAGACTCCTACGTGGAGAGTAAACGGAAAGGGAAAGGGGAAGACAAGGGGGAAGGTAACGGGGTAGATAACGGGGTAGATAACAGGGACCACAAGGGGGACGGCCCCTTTGAAAGTTCCAGCGGCTGCGACTCCGCGGGCTCTCCCAGCCGAAGCCGCAGAAGAACCTCGAAGAAGGCCCGTTCGCCCAAGGGGAGGCAGCCCCCCGACGGTCGCGCGAAGGAAGCTGCAGAGGGAGTTGCAGAGGAAGTGACCGAGGAAGTTGCAGAAAAAGTGGCTGAGGAAGCTGCAGAGAAAGTTGCCGCGAAAGTAACCGCGAAAGCCGCCGCTGAAATCGCCGCGGAAGAGGACAGCTGCGCCAACTCGCGCATGCCGTCGGAGAGCAGAGCATACGTGCGGACGGTCACCGCGGGGGAGTCCGGCACCGAATTCCATAGCTTCGACGTCGAGGAGGAGGTGGATGCGATGGCCACCGCTCCAGCAGTAGCGGTAGACCCCCCAGAAAAAAACCAACAGAAGGAGGAAAGGCAAATAAATACAAATGCGCTCTTCACTGAGGAGACAAAGAGCCCAGGACGTTTAACCAAAAACACAAAGGTCTACCAAGAAAATGTCGAAGAATACAACTCCGAATTTAAGAGCATCATGTCGGAGCCGCTTAATCCAAAAGAGGGGAGAGAAAAAATAAAAAGGAGAAGAGACCACAACAGGGAGACACAAATGATGTACTTAAATAAAATTTTAAAAAGCATCGTAAACAAAGAGAAGTCCCATTTGAATTCTCTTTCGAAGAATTTCGAACGAATTGAAGGATTCTACAAACAGAATTACAAAATATACATCATCGAGAGTAAGGATGACTTAAATGATAAGAGGAACTGTTTTAAGAGCGACTTGCATGCATACGTTTTGTCTCCCCCTCCAAGTGATGACATCTCCAACGAGCTGAACATTTTGGACCAGTTTAAAATGTACCTGCGCAGGTGCAGGGGGGACTACCGCCCGAGGAAGTACCAAACGCATATCACCACGGGTGGTGGGAAGCCAGCAGGTGAGAAGCCAGCAGGTGAGAAGCCTGTAGGTGGTGGAAACAGCGGAGTAAACCTTCAAACGAATGCCAGCTGCACAGAGAAGAAGGAACACTCCAGTGATAATTGCCCCGGTGAAGACCACGCGGGGGGAAACGCACCCCAGAAGGAAGGCGAGCAGAGGGGTGCCCCCATGAAGAGCAGTTTAACGAAAATGGCTCCAAAGGGGAAAAACGCAGAAGTAGAAGACGTAGGCGAAACATCCAGGAGTTCCCCACAAAGGGAAGCCGGAAAGACACACCCGACAAACCAGAACCCACCCGAAAACGGAATCATCTTTTATGCGCACAATAAGAAAAACCCAAGCAGCGTAAAAGAGCTAAGGGAAGGAGACTGCCTCTACATAAAATTTAACTACTCATATGATGACTATGATAAAATTAGGGTAGTAAAAAAGGAAGACCTTCTTCAAATACTCATTTGCCTCATGAGGAACCAAGAGTGTCTGAAGCTCTCACACATATCTACGTACTCGCCAGACCTTCTGTGGAACCTGTCCGTGCATTTCAAAAATAACACCTACGATATGGAGTTAAATTTGGAGAAGATGTACGCCCACTTTTGCAGACGCTATGAGGTGACTTCACCGGATGGGAGGCCCGGCTTGGATCTCCAGCTGGGGTTCGCCCCCCTGGTGGAGCGAGCGGGAGATCATCCGTTCGGTGGGCAGTCCTATCTTCCATTCGATGTGCAGTCCCACCTTCCATTCGATGGGCAGTCCTATATTCCATTCGATTCGCAGCTGGGTGGCCAACCGGGCTGCTCCCCCGAATGGTCGCCCGATCGCTGGTCCGATCGCTCCTCCGAGTGCTCCTCCGAGGCGGCGTCCGAAGCAGGCGCAAGGGCATCGCGCAGCTTCAAAAGCGCAAAGAGAGCCAAGAGGGAAAACCTCAAAGAGATGGAAATTATGAAGCTGAAGGATTACGTGTCCTTCCTAGATAAATTTCTACAAAACGTAAATGATGCCAAGTTAAAGAGACTTAAAAACATACAAAAAGAATACTATAAAAAATATGAGTTTGACCGAAGCATAAACAAGCTAAGTAGGCAACAGCTGCTGGAGTTATTTGTAGACAGGAAGAACGAAATGAATACCATTCCTCTTTCGTTCTTAAAAGAGAAAAGCCGAAACATCATTTACGAGGAGAACATCAAAATGAACATGTTCGCGTGCATCAAAATAACATTTGATGAGGTTAAGGGGAGATGCATTTACGCAGCTAGCGATTTGAACAAATTTGATTTTGTCTTTGAGTATGTTGGAGAGCTACTCACACATAATGAGGCAATGGAACGAGAACGCAAATATAATAAAAATAAAAAGAAGGGGTGCTATATGTTTTATTTTAAACACGAAAATAAACGGTACTGTATTGACGGCACGGAGGAAAATATCGATGCGGCTATCAATAGCAAAGACAAAAAATACTTCTTGAGGTCCTTTGCTAGACTGGTCAATCACTCTAAGAAGAACTCCAATCTCATTCCCAAGGTGCTCACCGTCGCCAGCCTCCCGCGGCTCTTCTTCGTCGCCGCGCGCAACATCAAGGAGGGCGAGGAGCTCCTCATCGACTACGGCGAGCGCGACCGCGAGATCATCAAGAACAACGAGTGGTTGAAGTGTTAGGCGGCGAAGCAGCGGTTATGCTGCTGCTATGCAGCCGCTATGCAGCCGTATGGTGGTGCTAACCAATCAACAGCGCACCGACGAACCGGAGTAATCACCCCCCCCTCCCAAGTGCACACCCATCATACGTATCTACTTTTTTGTCATCTGCACGTACATGTGCGCTGTGTTAGGGGCTCCCATTTTTTTTTTTTCCGTTTCAAGGGGGCGGGCAAAGCGCGCCTCATTTGGGGCCACCTTTAGGGAGGCTTTTAGGGCCACTTTCAGGACCACCTTTCGCCCGCCCCCACTTCGACCCCTTTGAGCGGCGCCATTTGAGCAATTCTTCCTTCGCTTTTAAAATGCAAATGTGCCTGTGTTATGTGTTCCATGTTGGGGGGGGGGGTTCTCCCGGGGGGGTACATACGGCGCCACTCCATCCTTCGTTTGTTAGCCTATCCCGCTCGCCTATCCCAAATTAACAAAATTAACACGTTGGTTTGTTCGGACCCCCACCCGCGGGGTGCCACGCGTCAAGCTACCCGTAACCCTAAACCGACAAGGCCTCCTGGACCAAATGTGCCCCCATGCCCCACGCATACATTGGTAGATTAGTAGGAAAAGAACTCTACTTCTTCTTCGAGCTGTCCTGGTTGACGGTGAAGAAGGGGACCCCGCCATTCACCATCCTACTGCTGTGTTGGGAGCTGTCACAAAAGTAGCTGTCGTAGGCGTTCAAAATGGACTCCTTAATTGGGTAGTAGTTGTTCTGTATCGCCTCCGCTGCGCTGGCCATGGAGTCCCGGACGATCGTGCCGCAGAACTGTGGAGGGGGGGAGGGAAAAGAAGTCAAAAATGGGAACATAACGAAGTAATGAAAAAAAAAAAAAAAAAAAAAATCGCGGAAAGGATAAATAAACCGGGAAGAGCGCAACCAAGGTGATGCTTCCAAAGGGAGGCGGGCTGCACGGAGTGGACTCTCCGCACCCCCCTATCGGCGGACCGGACCTTAATCGTCAAGTCCAGCTCCTCCCATGATCACCTTTTCCCATCTGGCCTTACCGTGACAGTGTCCGAAAAGTAGCTGGGCTCTTTTTCCTTCTCCTTCTCCTTTTCCTTTTTCCGCTTTTTTTTCTTTTCCTCTTTTTTATCCATTCTGCCTGGGCGCCTTGTTCGCAGCGTCGTTGGGAGGGTACTTTTCTTTTGCGCGTCGTTGCAACTTTGTTAGCCTCGCCGTTGCAACTTCGTTAGCGTCGTTGTAACTTCCTTCACCGCTTCGCTTGCCTCTTCGCTTGCCGCTTAACCTGCGCGAGTTCATCCATTCCCCTATTCGCCGCGCTACGGAAAATTTCTCGCAATGCTGGGGATTACTCAATGCCGCTATTCAACTTCAGAGGGGGAAAATTGGGAAGATTCCTTTTTTTTTTACGCCAATTAAATGCCCTTAAAAGCTACAAAAAAAATTGGGGACAAAAAAAAAAAAAATACCCCCTTTGGTGAAATATAACAAACAAAATTCTCCTCTGTAAAAAATAAAAATAAAATTTCCCATTTTTTGCAAAAGAATTCGCCACGTTGGCGCAAAAATAAAATCGCACTTGGGGGCAAAAACCTCCCCACGTTGGGCCCCAAAGAATTGGGCACTCCGCAAAAACGCCAGCGCAATTTCGTTTCACCTTACGAGGGAAAAAATATACCAGTGGGGGGAAACAAAATCGTCCAATTTTTATTTCCAAATGATGCGTAAGTGAAGGGGAAAAGTTTTACACCGCGGTGCACGCAAGGAAGGGCCAGCCAGGCGCATTGGCGAAGGATGCGAGATCGGCCAGCGAAAAGGAAAAGCCTCAGAAAAAGGCAACAAATGAGCAGAAAAAAAGCAACAAATGGGCAGAAAAAAAGCAACAAATCGGAAGCAAATCCTCATTTTTTCTGCGGAAATGCTGCGATAATATTCACGCCGCTTTTCCGTGCATGTTCCATTTGGGAAAATAGGCGAAGGAGGACAGGCGGAAACAAACTCGAAAAAAAACGAATGGAAGGAGTGCCCCCCTGGTACGCACTCGTCCACGCAGCTATGTAGAATATGTATATAAGTATATGCATATTTCTATGCTTGTGCGTATGCCTGAGCTGCCCTACATACTTCCGCGTCCAGAAGTGAAGGCCAAGCAGGCGGGCAAAAAAAAAAAAAAAAAAATAGTAACATGGCTTGGGTGTGTACTAACGGAAGTGGGACGAAATAAAGTTTCCCTCCAAGTGGGGTCCTCCCCAAAATGACCACCTCTGCCCAGTACATATCGCTACTTACAGCTCGCCCCCCCCGGCGCGGAGCCGTCCAGGTAAAGCAGCAGCAGGGAGCGCATAACCATGCAGTGCTCCTCGAAGGGCAGCACACTCGCCGTGACGTTCTTCACCAAGCAAGTCACGAACACATCCCAGTACATCTGCACAATTTTCTGGTCATAAATATTATTAACAAATTTTAAATGGTACCTCTCGACCCTTTGCAGAAGGTCCCTACTCTTGTCTATTTCACTTGTCAGGGGGTAGCTAGATGCACACTTCTGTGGGTTCACCAAAAAATGGGTTCTATCAGCTGTCATTTTGGAAAACTCTGGCACACTTGTGTTTCTAAATAAGTCCATAAGGAGGTATTTCAAAATGAGCTTCTTAAAGTGTATCGTTTGGATGACATCCTTCGCTCGGTTGATGTTCAGGTCCTGCGGGAGGGGCGAAGGAGGGGGGAAGACGCCGAGTGGGCACGCATGTACACACATACATATGTACATACATACATACGCACACACACACATATGTATACTCTCGTGGGCACGTTGCTACCCCCCAGCTGCATGCACTTACGTGTAAACTCAAACAGGCGTCCTCGCGGTAGGGCTCCGCCAAAAGGACCTCCTCCATCTCCGTGCCAACACAATGCATAGGCACAAGCTCGCTAACCTTCATACTCCCAAAAATGAATAAACAGAATCTGTCGAGCAGGCTGTCCTCTCCGCTTGTATTTCCATCCGCCGCGCTCTCACATGGCACGCCCCCTTCCTCTGCCCCTCGGGGGGGAAACCTCTCGCCGTACTCTTTCACTATGTGAACATTCTTTAGAATGGTCCCTTTTTTGCCGTCCCGCTTGCGGCTGTGCCTGCTCCATTCGTTCTGCCCCCCGCCTGGCCCGTCGCTTACCATGCCGCTGGCAGGAGGGGGCCCGGTGGGCAACGGCACATCACCGCACACACCGAAGTAGTCCCCGTTCAGAAACACCTCCGCCGCTGCCATCATCCTGTCCGCCTCAAAACGGTGCACATCATCGGTGCTGGCCTTTTCCTCCGCGCCCCTACCCAAATGGCAATTGGGTACTTCCCTGTAGGAGCCACCATCAAATCTTCTCTCTCGTAGCGCACCTGCGAGGACGTCCAAATGGTTAACTTCTCTGGCGTTGCTCCTGTTGGCGGAAAGGGGCAACCGGTCTGCACTTGAAGCGTCCACATTATTTAAAACTACCCCATTTGCCGCTTCTTCTGTGAAGCGCCCACTTTGTTCTCCTCCATAGGGGGTTTCAAATCGACTCACCGTTGGGGATTCTTCCAATGGGTTAATTTGCTGCCCCTTCAATTGTTCGCACTTTATGCCTCTTTGGGGGGACTCCCCATTCGTCCTGCTAAACGAGGAGCAGTGACCATATGGTGAACCCCCATGTAGCACCACCTCCCCATGGTCATCACAAAGGATGTTTTCTTGGCCACCCCCACCAGTGCCTCTAAAAAAAACGAATGGGTCCCATTTTTGTTCTTCACGTTGGTTGACGTGTCGGGGGCTTCCCCCCTGCGTAGTTACCACCATCCCTCCATACGGATCAGTCCCTTGGCATATTAACTCACCCGTTTGGTTTTGCAAAAGGGGGAAATCACCTCTCCGAGGGTGAAGCTGACTATGCTTCTCTCCCTCCTCACCAGTTGTAGTTGCATCTAACATTTTATTATTCCCCTTGGGTGTTTTTTTCTCCTTTGCTTGGGCCCCTCTTCCGTTGAATCCCATCCCAGCTAAGGACGCTCCCCCCAGGTTTTCACCTCCCCGTGAAATACTCAATTGAGCATTCTTTTCTTTTCCGCAGTTGTTCTTCCCAACCACCTCGCTTCTTCTTCTCCTCCTCCCCCCCGCGTCACTCCTGGTAGTACCCAGCACAGCAACTGCTCCATTTGATGCTCCTTCGTTTCCTTCCAAAGTGCTCCCTAGTAAGAGGCAGACTTGTGCCCCCTCCTCCGCTGTCGCACATGTCTCATTAGAACCTCTAAAATTGGCGAACCCATTTTTGCTCCTTTTACTATCATTACTGCGGGTCTGTTTCTCCTCACACTTCACATGTGCTGCATCTAACGAATGAAAAATATGGTCCCCCCCTTGTGGTGTTATGTGTTCTTTTTTTCTTTTTTTTTTTTTTTCCCGTTTCATAATTTTTACTCCTTTGTTTGTTGCCTTTCTGTCTGTCTTTCCCACATCCACCCTGTCATAGGAGACTGCCCTGTCGTAGTAGACTGCCTCCCCGTTTAGCTGGACCCACTGTTTGGCATAATCCCCCCCGTTTTTATGCTCCTTTGCAGCCACTTCTACACTGTTCCCACTCACGATAGGCTCTCTTACCTCCGCGTGAAACATGTTAACCTCCTCAAAATTCAAACGCTTGCTTTTCTGAAGGCCGCTCCCCACTGGGTTATTTTTCATGCCCACCTCGATACGGCCTATATTTCTATTGTCCTGAAAAACCTTATGTAAAAATTTTTTCTCATTTTCATGCGAATGTTTATCCGTTTGCTTTTTCCCCTCCTCAAGCAATTTTGCAGATGCGTCTCCTCCATAATTTCTACGCGCATGAGTGATGTACTCTCCGTTTTGCACAAAGGGGTCACTCACATCAACGCAGGGATGCATAGCATATTCGGGGTAGCCACTTCTTATGCTGGCCATATGCTGGTCGTATTGGAGGTGCGGTTCTTTCCCTGCCTCATAGTTTGTCTTCTCCTCCACCAGCATACATGAGGCCATCCTCCCCTTCGAGCAATCGCTTTGCACATTCCTGCCTCTCCAGGTGGTGCTCCCCATTAAGTGATGCACCCCAAACGGCTCGACACTTCTCACTGCACTATAATTTTTTACTCCCCCCCTGTTCATATCATTTTGCAAAAAATTCGTCTCACTCATGTGTATTACCCTTCCTGCATCGTTTTGCCTTTCCCCGTTTTGTCTCCCCCCATTTTGTCTGTCCCCCTTATTTCGGATTCCCCACTGGTTTGCGTTCATCCCTGTGGAGATGTTCCCACTTGGAAGGTTTTTCCCTTGATGTGCGCCCCAGCTTTGTAGAAACGGCACCTGTGTGCTGTTCACGTGGGGGAACTGAGGGAGCATATTCTGGGGAGCCGCATGTTGAGGGGAAGGGCTAAGCCCAAGGAAGTGCCCCCCCACGTTCGGCATGCCATCAACACGGGTCGCTTCTTCATTTGCGGCTCCAATCGATACACCACTTCTTCCCCCCACCGTTTCGAATTCGCCTCCTCCCGTAGGGGTAGCCCCGCCCATGCTGCCCCCATTCGCCTCGAAAAAGGGAGTCCCCCCATTGTTACCTAGTGAAGCGTTATTCACGTGTGCCACCCCATTAGTCGCTAGGTCGGTACCCCCCCCTTGATCACTCCCTCCTGTTGTTCCCTTCCCCCAATTGTCAATAAAACCCCAGTAGCCATTTTGCACAACATCCTTTTTGGGTCTCTTTTTGTTCGGCTTGCTCTCCACCACGGGTTCTAAAATTGCGACTTCTCTGTTGTGCACAAATTGGCTAGTCCCATCTGTGAGTCCACTTCTATGGGTTCTATTATTCGCGCGACTCCTCTGCTGCATCTCTGGGACGCATGTCTTCTTCGCATCAATTGGTAGAGCGGCACCCACCCCGAGGGGGAACCCCCCTTGAGTGCTTATGACCTCATTTCCACTAACATGTTCTCTACGGTTGGCAAAATGCCCCTCGTTCAGCAAAGCAATCCGGCTCAGCCTTTTGAGCGCCTCGTCACTGGCGAGGTTACTCTTCATGGCTCCATTTCCCAAAGGTGGGGCGGGCCCGACAGGAATGCCCCCAGTGAGAATACCTCCAATGGGAATGGCCCCAATGGGAATAGGCCCAATCGGAACAGAACCCATCTTCTGCATGCCCCCATTTGCCCTTGCCACGCTGTACCAGCTGGCACCTCCGCCATACGACTGGCAGTCGTTATTGGCCCCTCTCAAGACACCCCTTTCCACGTTGCCCATATTAGCAGGATTGCTTGCTCCCCTTTCCAGGTTGCAATTCATCATCTGATTTGTCCCCCCGCTTGCATCATATGCGCCATAAAAGTTGTCCCTTTTGACCTGACCACTCAGGCAAATTTGCTCATTGGGGCGATTAAAGGCGAATGGTTCCTCCACCCGATTAACGCTGCTCATTCGATTCTCGCTTCCTGGGTAGCTAAAATGTTTGTCCTTCCCAGAATGGTGCACCATGCTGGGAAGAGGGACAACATTGTGCGTGCCGCTTCCCCCTCTGCTGCCAACCTCCCCCGTGTAGTACCTCCTGGTGGGGTCCACCTCGATGGGCACCCCGGTGTAACTGCGGTTCGCATAGCTATCTGGGCTAAGGCAGCACCCCCCGTATGGGTTATCCCCATAAGGCTGACGCGCACCACTCGCACCACTTGCAGCACTCGCTTCTCTCCCGTTGTAGGCGCGAAGCTTGCCGCCGCTAACTCTGGGTCCCTTCAACGACTCCGTCTCGCGCGAGTGCTCGAACCGTATTGGAAACAAATTTGCGTTCACCTCAGCCCCGTTCCAAAGCTCCGTCCGCTCACCCATGTCCTCTCTCTGTTCATCCTTTTCGTGCGAGCCACCCGTTGGTGTGCTGCTACCCATGGGATCCCCCTTTTGGCCGCTAACATTGGGGGTAGGCGTGCATTCCGCTGAGCCGATCGGGGAAGGGGGACCAGTATAATCATTCAAGCTCCCCGGGTTGCCATTCCCATCTGTGCCATCATATGGCAGATGCGAAACCTCCCATTGGTCACTACTATGTGTTTGTTTATCCCCCACGAGTTGCCGTTTCTTCGCAGACGACCCCCCATTCTCACCGCATCCACTTTCGCCGTTCATGCAGTTTTTATTTTTTTTCAACTTCAGGCTGTTCTTCCTTTTCTGCACCTTTAGCCGACTCTTCACAGCTAGCTCTCTCGCAATTAAGAACCCATAACGGTACACAGAAAAGCATTCTTTTTTTTTGTGCCCATAGGCACACCACCTCTTCTGTCTTATGTCAAAATGGACTCCTTTAATCTTCGGCATTTTCAAAATCTCGCTGTAGTAGTATTCATCCTCATCGTGGTCGTTACAGCTGTTTTTTTCGAGCTGATTTGGTTTGTATGTGTACATTTCTTCCCCCTCTTCGTTTTCCGCTGTCTCCTTTTTTGCTAACTCGTTTGTTCCTTTTACACTTCCATTCTCGTCATTCTGCGCATCGCTGGGGGGAAAGACGCCCCGTGGCACACTGGGTTCCCCATTGGGAACGGAGAAAGGAGAGTTTTGCGTGAGCCGATTTAGCTGGCCACACGGATCTAACTGTTTCTCACTTGCACAGCTGCCCTCCCCATATATTGCTGCCTTCTTTGGTTCCTCATTTGGGATAGCTTTCCTGTGCATCACGCCCATACTGTGCGTCCATTTACTGTGGCCGCTTTCTTCACAACTGGCTTCTTCATTCCCTTTATTGTTGGCGTCACTTATTTGGTTGCACTCACTTCTGTTCTGTTTCCCACTCAGGTGTGCAACATCTAATTCGTTTTTTTCTTTTTTCCTTTTTGCGCTTTTTTTGCGACTTTGCTTTTTGGACTCCTTGACCACTCCCCCGTTAGAGATCCCCCCCTGGTTGTGTTCGCCGCCACCAATTGTATGCACCTCCCCACTGGCATCTTCCCCATACCACTGGCAGCTCCGACTAGGCATATCTCCTTCGCACAGCAGAGCCATACCGCTACCCCGGATGTGTACGTCACTACAACTTTTGCCCCCCTTTCTGTTCGCCTTCTTCACGGAATTGCTTTTTTTCCCTTTACTTTTCCCGCTGACGTTTCTCTCTGACTTCTTCCTCTCCTGGTTCGTACATGCAGTGTCTACTACACATGCAGAAGGTACTCCCTCTGCCGAATGGCCACACGTCACCCTTCCCGCTTCGCCACTCTCAACAGATGCGTTGTTCATCAGCACCTTTGCCTTTTCCATGGGATGAATGCTTATCCACTGTTCAGGCGAATTTACGCGCCTTCCAAACGATTCGGTGGGATTCCCCAAAACGTTCGCCTTTCCCCGTGTGGTCTCATCACCGGTGTTCCTCAAGCCGATTACTTCTGCCAAGGCAGCACCTTCACTGGGGAGACTCCCTCCCTGGCTGCGCTCGTAATGTGCACTTCTGCTTACGTTTACCAGTTCACTCAGGTGCTCCGAAATGTGCGTCGCTGTGGAAGCCCTAGTTAGGTTCCACGTCTCGCGCTCGCTCCTTTCGCCACCTACCCTACTGTGCAGATTCACGTTCAGGCTAAGGTCCATGCCCTCCTGTTGCTTCTCCTCCGTCGAGTTGTCCCCTTCTGGGAGAGCACAATCTGTCTTAACAATTCCCTGGCCCCCCATGCCGCCAACACCGCTACCGCTGGAAGTGGCACTACTTCTAACTCTCTGACCTTCCAGGGCATTCTTCACACCACCTTGCATGGTCAAATTATCGCTAGGGTTCTCTCCATTCCCTTCCTCGCATGGCCTGTTCCATGTGCCATCCGCAACTTTATTTGCTCTGTTAAAGTGGGAACCCATAACTTGTGCCCTCCCCTCACTCATACTGTACTGGTAAGTGCCACTCCGCATGTGCTGGGGCGACCCAGACTGTTGACCTCCAAAACGGGGGGAGTATATCCCTCCCCCCTGGTTCTTCATACCCACGTGATGGAAATTTGAACCATCGATATAACTCCCAATTGGTGTGTGTCCCCCCCAGTTACTCGAAACGGCTGCACCTGTGACTGTCTGGGAGTTCCCCCCGTAGTTGGCACCAAAAAAGGGACTCAGCTGGTTCGTAGGGGACTGTCTCACTCTGTTCAAATGCCCCTCTCTGTTCATCGGGTTCTGGTAGGCCACACTTCTACACGAATCGGTGAATTGCCCCTTCGGCAAAACCTCTCCACTAATCCCATGACTCAGGTAAGCTGCCTCACTTGGCAGTCCCCTTCGACACGCCGCCATGGCTATGTTCTGCCCGCTTGGCATAGCTGCGAAGTTATTCACCATATAACTGTAGCTGTCTGTTCGCCCATGTGTGCTGCCCCATGCGTTGCCGTGTGGTCCTGTGCTTATCATTCCATTTTGTTTGTAGAAGTTGGCTGGACCGTACGGCCCCGTTGCGTAAGCGTGTCGATTGGGGGTCTGCCCCTCGGTGGTTGCGTGTGTGGCCTGGTCGTAGCTGTGCCCACTGCCCCCTATACAGCCACGTGGACCGCTCACCCCGCCCACCACCTGCCCCCCCGCGAACGCAGGGAACCCTTGCGAGATGGTCGAATGGGGCGAATTCTGCATGCTGTTCAAATTGCCTCCGTTCTGAAGGGCTACAACATTCGGCACATTTTTCAAATCATGTCTCCTCATCCCTGCGTGGCCTCCTCCAGAAAAACTTCCTACCGATGACCTTCCAGCGGGGCTATTCCCTCCATATACACTTCCTTTAGATGTGTTTATCCTTTTATTAACCAATTTTAGATTCGATTTTTCGTCCACATCTTTCGGTTCATTCTCCTCTTTCGTTGTTCCCTCTGCGTGACTTGCGTTCGCTACAACTCCTCCGCTTTCTTCGCCCAGATGGACACGTCTTCTGCTGACCCGGCTCCTCTTACGGGGGTTGTGCATCCCCACCTTTGGATCTTTTCTTTTATTTTTGGTGCGCGTTTCTGTCGTTTGGCTGCCCTTCTGCGTGGGCTCCGAAACTTTGGGCGTCGCCGCGTCCTTTTTGTGGCTGCTCTTTTTGCCGCTTTGGGGGGTGTCCCCCCCCTGTTTGTCTACTTCACTGGTGGTTACCCTTTGAATAGTCTCTGCTTCGCCACCCAGTGTGCCTACACCCGCCGCTCCACCTCCCACCGCTCCACTTCTAACCGCCTGACCGCCAGAGTCAAATTTCGAGTTCCTAAACTCCAGCGCCAGCTGACGCGCCTTGTAGAACCCGTATTTGCACACGGGGAAGTGCTTCTGAATCTGCTTGTTGTTCTCGTTCTTCCAGTAGGCAATCCACCTGATCTGGTTATGATCGAAGGTTAGTCCCTGTATTTTAATCATCTGTTTAGCCAGCACGCGGTAGTACTTCCTCTCGTTTAGTGGAATTCCTGTTCGCTTCTTCTTCTTTTTACAATCGCCCAACTGGGTGAAGTTATCTTGGCAGTCATCTGCTCCCTCTTTGTGTAAATCTAGCAGGGCGCTATTCATCTCCTTCTCAAATGAGCTGAAGGCATCATCCCTGTGGGTTACAATTTCCTCGTGGCCATTTGGATACGTGCCCATAGGAATATTTCCACTCCTTTGATAGCTTTCCACAATAGGGTTACCCCCTTCTGACCACTTCGCATCTACCATGTGAATCCCTTTTCGTTCCCCAAAACGGGTTCTACTTGTCCTCCTGGCTACCCCATGCGCATCAGGGGTGTAGCCTAGACTTACCAACGTGCTGGGAAGGACGCCCACCAATTGGTTACCCGCTATGTACTTACTTCTGCTTAACAGATCTTGCGAAGTGAACCCATGTTCGCTTCCCCTGCACGGGCTGATCGGGTTGCCCCTCGACTTTTCATCCACCTCTTTGGACACGTCTACATTTACTTTGCATATTTCAGGTGAGCTGTCTTTTTTTTTTCTTTCTCCCTCAGCAACTGTTCGTTCTACACCATTACGGATTGCTTCTTTATCCAGCTTGCCGATGCGCGTAGCACTGCTCGTCTCGCTTCTCCCCTCCTGTGAGTTCTCCCTTACTGGAGGTGCACTTGGTGGAGCCCCATCCAATCGCACTACCTCTCTTTTTTCACATGAAAAACGTTCTTCATTACCATCTGCCAAATGGGCATCTTTTTCATTTTCTACAACTATGTAACTAACCGCTTCATTTTTTTCTTCCCACGCAGGTATCCCAATTTTTCCAGATGAAATCATCCCTATGGTCACATCACATGGGAAGAGAGTAACCCTTTCGTGACTCACTGCCCCGTTCGGACCTTCCTCTAAATCTGCTTCACCTACATTCGTTTTGTCCCCCTCCCCCGAAGGGTACCCTTCCAAGTTATCCTTCCCAACTTTTTTAATTTCTCCATGCGGTATTCCCAATTGGTTATCATTCTGCCTGACTGGTTCAGGTAATTTGGGAGTTCCTCCATTCGGCGCTTCTGCAGTTCGGTTCTGGGTTATCTCGGTTATCCCCGCATCGATAGAGATAAACACATTATTGCACCCCACTTGTAGAGACCTTCCCCCCTTGCTCTCATTTTGGTTGCCACGCTGGAGAGCACTCACATATGAAAGGCTACAAATCGTGTGTATATTATCTTCACTACGCTGTGTGGAGAGGTCCCTCCCAGGGTTATACCTCCTGGGTGCTCCACCTACCCTCACCTGTGATGGTGATCGCTCCTTCTGTTCAAACGTTCTGTTTGTCTCGACTATGTTGTCTGCAGTTTCACGTGTATCTGTGCAACTCACAGGGGGGATATACCTCTCATGGAAAATTGCACCCACAGGTGTATCCTCCTTAGAGCTTCCCTCCCTTGTCTCTTCTTCCCCATGAGGGTTTTTTCTCAAATGGGCAGTGTCCTTCACGACAGGGCAGCTACCCCGCGGATGGTCTTCTACATTCTGGGGGGTCTCTCTCCTGTTGAGGGTGCTTACCCAATCGGAGTCACCCCCAGGGGGAACGTTCCCCCGTCTGTCTTTCTCATCCAGGTGACTTTCACCAACGAGGTTCATCTCCAAATTGGCGCTCCTCGGATAATTCTGTTCATACAGATTATGTTTCTCTCCATTCTGTACATAACTACCTGACCTGTTCATGCAATTATTCCTACTTAGCTGAGCCAAACTTTGCTGCATTATAGGATTGGTTTTCCTTTCCTCTTCCTGCTCTTCATTACCATGGGGGAGGTTACTTCCCCCCTGCACCACGGTACACTCCTTCTGCGCTTCCTCATCCGCGTTGTCATCCGCTCCTACGGATGGGACCCTAATTGCTTCCCGCAGGTGAGCGCCCTCTTTAGGCACTCCTCTGGTGGAGGACACCTGATCATTAACAGACACTTCCCAATTACACCACGTCCCCAAATTGGTGGAAGCTCTATTTGCATTTTGCTCTCTCGCCGAAATGTGTAAACCGTCCACACCGCTTCTCCTTTGGTCACCGCTGCTAATCATGTTAGTGTTTCCCCGAGAGGTGCCTCCATCGTGAGGGTTCTTTTTCTCCACAGGGGGTAGATCTATACGTTTGCTTTCACCGCCACGCTGTTGCTGTGGACTCGGCGCTGTTGTGCGCCCACCTGTGCAAATCACATGTGTGCGGATCCTTTGGTTAATTTGGGAGCCGTCTTTTGTCTTTTCCTTATCCTTTTCTATTGCCTTTTCCTTTTCCCTTTCCCCTTCCTGATCGTGTAAATCGTTTCGGCTGGACAACGAACCCTCCTGCTCGCCTCCAGACAAGTTAACCTGCGCACAGCTCACGCTCTTCTCAAAGTGGTCCTTCACGTCGGACGCTCCTCCTCTGTGTTCGCTTCTCCCATCCTCATTCAGCTTACAGTGGGTCCCCCTTTTCTCCCCCCATGGGTTCACCTCCTTTTCTTTATCCTTCAAATCAAGGCTAGCCGTTAAATTAATTTTCACGCAGCCTCCCACATAGTCCTTACCAACATTGGAGGGGTTCCTTTGGGGCGTCTCCTCATTGCCGGTCCTGAGCTCATCACATCGTGCGTCTAGTTCGCACTTTCGCCCGTCCATGTTGACCGGCCTACAGCACGAACGTTTTCAGCCCAGCGACGGTGCAAATTAATTAATTATTTATTTATTTATTATTTTTCCCCTTAATGGATCTTCTCTGCTATGCACGGAGGGGGAAGGCCCCTTCCTGCTGCTGCATTATAGGGCGGCACGGTGGGCGTAAAAATACGCCCCAAAGGGACCCCCAAAAAACTCACACAAACCGGGTGGGCTCCTCACCTTGCTGTTCAAATCGGGAGGCGCTTCCCCGGCAAGTTAGACAGAGACCAACTCTCTCGATCAACCTGTCAAGCGGTGTCTCGAGAAGAGACTCTGCAAATGGCGATGGAGTGAAAGCTGCGCATCGATGGCAACAACTCTCTGGCGGCAGCACCCCCCCTTCTGTTCCCGCCAACAAAAATGCGCTGACTGTGCAAAGGAAGAAAAAAAATTACAACACGTAACAAAGGGGTGCTAAAACGAACGAACAAAAACAGAAAAATGAAGCGATTAAAACAGACATGCAATAATAAGGCTCTATGGTGAGAGTAAGCAGAAAGGTACACACACGTTTTGCCCACCATGAGCCTTCCCTTTGTAAATAATTGCTCCCGAGCTTTTTCAAAATTGGGTAATACTGGGGGAGCCAATCCGAAGTAGTTCTTTGGGTACTCAGCTAACCAGGTGTTGCAATCAACCATAAAGTGCGTCTAAGTTGGGTCTTTTTTTTTTTTCTCTCAATGAAGCCTCTAACTTAGATGCACAACTAGTAGATAGCTGTAACTATGAGAGGGGAAAAAAAAAAAAAAAAAAAATTAGGCTTACCATGAAATGTCGCTTTTCGTCAAAGGGTCCCAAATCGGGGGGGGGGGACAAAAAAGACAACCTTTTTCAAACTCCAAGTTCCAACATATGCTCATATGGGAAGAGGCAAAAAAAAAATTTAAATAATGCTATGCATCAGGTGTGGAATAATTAAGGTTCCCTCTCCCCGTGAGAGCCACCTTTTACCACACGTACATACACACATGAGCAAATATTTTGAGAGGAAAAGAATTCGACTCACAACAATTCGGGGTGATAAGCTGGGGCGAGAAACAAACGCCTTCGCAAAAAAAAAGAAAAAAAAAACACAAAACGGTGAACGGTAAACGACAAAGGGTGAGCCACACTCGACGATAAACAAATAGAAAGCGCAAAAGGTGACCCACATTCGATCGGCCTAACGCACAAATGGAACAAAACAAATTAGCCGCCTGAAGACTCAACCCGGCTGCGGACTCGACTCAACCGGCTCCTGCGCAAATCACCCCTATGGGCACACATAACAGTTCAGTGTTGCTACCCCAAAGGGGCTTTGTCCGCGCTGCATGGGGAGGGGCGCACGCACTGGCATAGGCACACACGCATACACACATACACGCATATGCTCATACACAACAAACACACAGGCACACACCCGTACGTGCAGAGACCCATGCGCCACTGCAGCCTTGTCAGCTCGCTCACTAAAACACACTCAAGCCCTTGGGAAAAGGTTCAAATTTAAAAATGCAGAAATAGTCGCTAGGGTTATTTCCCCTCCAAGAAAAGAAGCTTTTTTGTTAAATACAAAAAATTTCTATTGCGAAGAAGGCAAGACTGACTAGATATGCATACACATATTTGCAGACAAAAAAAAAAAAAAAAAAAAATTAACCTAATTAAACATACCAAAACAAAGCTACACGGGGGAACGCTTCTCTCGTTTTCACTTCCTAAGGTGCAGCCCGCTTCGCCCATACAGTCTAAGTCAAATGCGAACAGAAAAAACCCACAATGTTGTCTCACAGGCAGATTTGGAGCACTTTTTGCCTAACACTTCCCAGGTGAGCCCTCCACAAAAAAAAAAAAAAAAAAAAAAAAAAAAGAGCACACTATGCAACGGGTGCATTGCTCTTATTTCGCACAAGGGACCAAAAAAAAAAAAAAAAAAACTATCCAAGTGGTACTTTTTTTTTGCGGGGAAGGCTTACAACAAAGTAGCGTTACAGCCAAGTGGGCAGAGCAGTGCTACGGCGTCACGAGGTTAATCACTTTGGTCAGTCTCTTTTGCCAAACGCTTTTTTGCCAACCCATTTTGTCATGAAGACGCCCTCTTAAGTAACTCCACTTGTGCGCGAAGGGGAACATGTGTGCCTCCGCAACGCTCAGGAAAACGTCTAATGCGGTGTGCAGTAGGGACGAAGAGAAAGGGAAGTGAAAATAAAACCAATGCAGGTTGTGCCTTGTGCATGCTCGCGCGTTATCCCACGGCTGATTTTTTTTTTTTTTTTTTCTGCAGACTTTAAAAATGAGCACTGCACCAATGGCACAGGGGGGCTACAAAAAGTTCGGGAGGGGGTAGGGCGATAAGGTCCCGAGGTACCATTTGCCCATTCGAAAAAAAAAAAAATTAGCAGTGGGCTACATAAGCGTCTTAGCAAATGACACCAATTTTCCACCCAAGGAGAAAAAGAAAATCTATTTGCGCAGTTTAAATGGGTGCACGCGGGGAGGAGGTGGTAGAGGAGGAAAAGACGGAAGAGGCAAACGAAGCGGACGAGTACGAACAACATGGTGACCCTTTCCCTTTACATCTCTTGCGCACCCGCCGTGCCGGTTGGCTCTCCCCATTTGCACGAATCTACATGGCGAACTAAGGGAGGGGGAAAGTCACCACAGGTTAAACATAAAGCGTAGTCTCAGTGTTACCCATGGGGCCATCTACAGGACGGCGCCACTAAAAGGAAGAAGCGTCACCCCCGTCGGTTGTTCCACACAGTATGCTCAACTGTGCACACTCATTTGAAGTTGCAAAAAAGGGTCCATTAAAAAGAAATAAAAATAAAATAAAATGACAAATGGCAAAATAAACGCGTGCTTCTGCTTCACGCCGCCCTACCCTCTGAAGAAGCTCCGAACGAAATCGGCCTGCTCATGCGTTCCGATTTGCCTCTCCCTGTCTGCAATTTTCATCACCTGTGAGCAGGTGGGGGGAAGGAAAAGGGATAAAAAAATAATCATGTGTATTGAGCAAAAGGCCGTCCACTTGGAACCCATCTCTTGGGGGTGGTCTCTCCAAGGGGGTGCCGCTCACACACCCACGTGTAACCCACGTGTAACCCACTCAAACGTACACATGTGACCCACCACGCAGGGGACTGTCTGCCCCCTCCAAGCCTCACCTGCACAATGTAAGCAAACTGGCTGTAATCCAGCAGGGGCTGAAACAGCACGGGCGATATGATCCCCTTCCTCCTCAAGTGTAACCCCTTGGAACCCAGCCCATACAAAACATGCAAATGAAATGAAAGCTTCTTGTCGACCCTTCGTCTGTATAATTCGTCAATTATTTCTAATTTGGACCACTTGGCCTGCAGCATGTTCGAGCTCAGCAGAAAGTTCAGAACGCTGTTTATTTTGGCCCTCGGCGGGGCCACCGCTGATGGGGATGGCGATGATGTTGGCGGCGGTGATGACAGCGATGATGACGACGGGGATGACGATCCGATGGACACCCGTGCGAATGCCTTTTTGAGAGATTCATCATCGAAGAGGGAGTTCCCCTCAGCTCCGCGGGGATAGCCCCCCCCCGTGGTGGCCATTCGTCTCATAAGTCCGCATGCCCTCAACATCGTTGCACAGTAATCTTCTTTAATCAAATGGGGGGGGAAGCAAAACTTTTCACCAACGTTACGCGCGCCTTTCCATGTGGGCTACATAAATGGCGGTGATAATTCATCCCATTTGAAAAAAAAAAAAAAAAAAAAGTGACACCCTTTTTGACCAAATTGCGGGTGTTTTCTTTGCGGCGTTTTTCCCAGTTAAGCTGCGTTCCCCCCAATCGAGGAGCCTTCTTCTGCACAGCCGCTACGCTACTACACCGCTATGCCTGTGCCTTCATCGGCTCATCCCCTTTCGGAGGTATCCTCCCACGGCGCACCCAGAACTGGCCACCTTTCCACGTCAAAAAAGGTTTCATTCAAAAGGGGCTTTAAAATGAAGTCACAAAAAAGGGAGAGAGTCTGGATGAATAAAAAGTTGGGACACGCAACAACACGCATGAGGAGCGGCGCGACACACACGCGGAGCACATAGGAGGAACACCCGTGAGGAAGGGCCCAGCGCTGAGCACTTGCGCCCGGCACAGTTACGAAGAAAGCCTTAAAATTGGAAAAATAAAAAAATAAATAAAAAAAAAAAACTTTAAAATTAGGTCACCCTTCTGTGGAGATGCCCAGAGGGGGGCCAGCCAGCTGACCATCCAACCGGTCAGCCCACTTCTCTTACACATGTGCATGCGCCTGCTCGCCCGCGTGCCCCGCTTCTTCCCCACTCCGGCACCGCTACCAAAACGCCGCTACCAAAACGCCGCTACCAAAACGCCGCTACCCAAAGGCAAAACCAAACCCACAAAACGTTTTTTTTACAACAAAAAATAATTGGGGGGGTAAACAGGGGTGCGCACCGCGGGGGGTCACCTAGAAGCGAATATGCCTACAAAGCATGCACACGAGGGTAGAAGCACACGGGGGGAGATGCACACGAGGGTAGAAGCACACGGGGGGAGATGCACACGAGGGTAGAAGCACACGGGGGGAGATGCACACGAGGGTAGAAGCACACGGGGGGAGATGCACACGAGGGTAGAAGCACACGGGGGGAGATGCACACGAGGGTAGAAGCACACGGGGGGAGATGCACACGAGGGTAGAAGCACACGGGGGGAGATGCACATATAGGTAGATTTACACAGACATGCGTTTTCCTCGTACCTACGTGCGGGGGGCGGCTCGCCCGGCGACGGCCGCCTCTCTTCACCCGCTCGTGATGCTCTTTATCTGCTTGACGAATTCATCCCTAGAGGTGTTGCTCATGAAGGTGACAATGTACTGGTTCAACTTCTTCTCATCACCTGGGGGGAGGGGGGAAAGCAGAAGAAGCAGAAATAAATGGAGTGCACTCAGATGGGAAAAAAAAAAAATAATAAAATAAATAAAAAAAATAAAAAATATAGCCTGTTCACACTGCTACACCCCGTTCACACCGCTACACCCCGTTCACACTGCTGCACCCCGTTGGGGCCACCGCCGAAACGGCCAACCTCCCCAGCACTTACATATGTCTCTTCCACTAAACAAAGCGGAGGTACTCTTGGAGGGGATTATTTTGAAGCCCTCAAATATATCCGTATTTAAAAAGAGTCTCCCACTCCCTTTTTGAAAGCAAAGAATGCGAAACTTTTTATTTTCGACGTTTTTCATAATTTGTATTTTCACCGGCAAGTAACCTGACCAGTCATACTTTTCATTCTTCTTTATAAATTTGCTTATTTTGATGCTGTTTTCGGAGTAGAGCACCTGCTCGTTCTCTGCAAGGGGGGAAAGGCAGCCATTGAGTGAGCGAGTGAGCGAGCGAGCGTGCGAGAAGGGATAAGCAGCTAGCCGTACGGCACATAAGGCAGAATCAATTTCAACCCCACACATGTTATATATACATATATATATATACACATATATATATTTATATGCCTGCTGCTGCACAGGGGCCACGCTCAATGAGACTCACCGAAGGGGTTCTCTGCCTCCGAGATCTTCACCTCCTTCTTCTCCTCCGTGACGCTCTTGTTTTTGTTCAGCCGCTGCCGCAACTTTTCAATGTCAATGTTTACGTTTCCGAAAATGTTCAGCTTCCCCACGTGCTCGCTGAACAGCTTGTTGGGCGAGTTGCAGTCATTCTGCAGGGGAAAAGGGGGGGAAGCAAATGGGTGGGAAGCCCATCAGGGGGGGTTAAACACGGGGCAACTCCCCCCCCCACACACACGTATATATACACACACGCATGCCTTCCTCTCATTACCATGGATGCAAACAGACGGTCGTTCTTCTTAATATCGCTGCATTCGCTGGCCGCACTTTCGTTGTCGCTGTGGAGAGGGGTGGGTCAAAATGAGCATTTGCGGGAGCGCAAAAGGGACTGACATATGTGCCCCCAAATGATTATATGTACGCATGTGCACAAGGACACACTCATATATGAACACAAGCACAGGTGAATACAGGCACAAGTAACCACCTGCAGGGCCGTGCTTCCATTCCTTTCTCCCCTCTTTACGGAAGAGGCCTCTCTCCGGGTTACCTCTTCTGATTCTTGTTCAGGCTACTCTTGTTCGTCTCGTTCTCCGCTGGGTCCTCTTCATCTGTGGCATTTTCCCCATCTGCGCTTCCCCTCTCTTCATCGTCACTGCCCTTCCGCGGAGTTGCGTCCTCCTCGTCAAACTTCTCCTTGCTCGTTTGGCCCTCCTCTTCCTCGTCGCCCTTTTCGTTTGTGGCCACTTCGTTCCCCACTTCGGCTTCTTCCTGCTCCTCTTCTTCCCCATCGTCATCCTCCTCCTCATCCTCTTCATCGTCTGCCTCTTTGTCCCTTTCAGTGCTTGCCCCTTTCGGCGATTCCTCCCCCTTATCTTTTCCCTCTTCGTCCGTCTCCCCTTCCTCTGGTCCATTCGCCTCCTCATGGGAAGCTTCGTCCGACGCTTCATCTGACGCTTCGTCTGACACATCGTCTGGCAGTTTTTCTCTCAAATCTTCTTCCCCCTCCTCATCATCTGCAATCTCATCTTCCACCTCCTCCTCATCTTCCACCTCCTCCTCATCTTCCACCTCCTCATCATCTTCCTTCTCTCCTTCCTCCTCCCCTTCCTCCTCCTCTTCCTCCTCCTCGATGCCCGCCAATTTCACGACGAACTCCCTCAGTTCGTCATTTTTCCCCTTGTCTATATTTTTCCTCTTTTTTTTATCCCCCTTTTCTAATTTCTTCCTCTCCTTTTGAATCGTTTTTTTGGTCTCCTCTGCGAAGTTACTTTTGTTGCTTTTTTTTTTCTCTTTTTTTCTGATGCTGCCCTTTTGGGGATCCACCGTGCAGGGAGCTTCCACTGGGAGGTCATTCTCCGCATCCCCCCGTCCCACCATCACGGGTTCCTCACCGTAGATATCATTTGAGAAGCACTCACTTGGTTCTTCCTCCACTTGATTGGAACTTTCATTTTCGGCTAACTCCACTTGGGGTTTATCTGTGGTGGGGGAGAGTACGTACCCATATGAGGTGTACGAACAAATGAGGGGCCTCCACACAGGGGTATTTACCCCCTCTATGTAAACACTTTTTATTTCTCACCCCTCGACGCTTACCTATATCATCTGCATCATTAACTTCGGACGCATCGACATCCGTTTTGGCAATCTGAAAAGGGGGAAAAACAAAATAAAATAAATAAATAAAATAAATAAATAAAATACGCAGGAACAACTCAGCATCAACGGGTGAGAAAATTTCCTTTTCGTTTTGCATTTGTTGTGTCCAGCGAGGGGGTGGGAGGGGTTGTCCCTTCTCCCCGACAGGCCCGCACTTGGTCCGTTATTCTATTTTGTCCCCCTTTTTTTTTTATTTTTGAGTTATAACTTTCGTGGGGGAGACTATTTTTTCGATGCTTCGCCTACGGGGGGAATGTCAGAAGGGGTGTGCAGATGGACGGGGGTTCGCACCAAAGGAGTGGGGCAGCAGAACAGCGGCGTAGCCGCAGCGTGGACATGCAAGGGGCGCCATAACAGTGTGCATGTGCTGCCGCGTTCTTCGCTCATACGATGTAGAAGCATCTGCAAGATGCAGACTATTCAAAGGGACATTCGATAAAGAGAACTTCCCCCTTTGGGGGGGTCTTTCCCTTTCTATCTCTTTTTATCTTTTTTTTTTTTTTCTTTTTTTTTCTCCCCTACTTCTTCGAATTCTTCGTTTCCGAATTTCCTTCCTTCGACTCGGGGGAATTTATTTTCTACAAAAAGGAAAAGGAGCACCCGTTTGAATTTGAAGGGGAGACTGATTCTGGCATGCGCGCCGCGTCCTTCAAGTTGTTTGGACACAGGCTGTCTTCAGCTCGGATGCGCATTTGTACGGTTCACCG
The DNA here is from genome assembly GCF_000002415.2 of Plasmodium vivax. Lineage (NCBI taxonomy): Eukaryota > Apicomplexa > Aconoidasida > Haemosporida > Plasmodiidae > Plasmodium > Plasmodium vivax. The sequence continues at coordinate 91,470 of NC_009908.2, forward strand.
CTAAACCGCGCCGCAGCTAAACCGCGCCGCAGCTAAACCGCGACTCTGCTAAACCAACTGGCTTACCATCGTGCTCATGCTTTGTCGGCAGGAGTCGCCAGCCTGCTTTGCGGCGTTGACGTTATATGGGCGTTTGAAAGATCGGTGGGGAGGCGCCAACGCGGGCTGCAAAGATGCATTCGCGGGAACGAGGCGGTGCGATAACACGGCGGTGGGCTCATACGGCGGTAGGCCTACGTACATTTGAAGGCCAGCTCGTCTGAAGGTGAGCCCGTCAGCTGGTCAACACCCCTGTACGTATGCGCGCATGTGTTCGCGTGTATATGCCAGGCATGTACCACTATATATGGATGTCAAAATGATCTCCTCCGGGGGGCGTAGGAGAAAAAAGGATCGTTTTTTCCTTTTCAATGTGGGCGGCCTTTCTCTCCGGGGAGGGTCGCTCTCTCGTTCATTCTCCTTGTTCGCTTGCTCCCTTTGCCGCCTCGTTCATATGCGCTTAAACGTGCTGCGCCCAAATCCCTTCCGGCATACTATGAACAAATGGAAAGGGGAAAAAAAAATGTTCCTTTCATTTGGGGATTTACCCTCACGTATATGTAAACATACGTACGTATACGTGCATATCTTTTTGTATGCGCCCTTGTACACGTATATTATGTTATATTATTCTTCATTTTTTTTTTTTTTTTTTTTTCTTTCCCTTTATCTTTCAGCCCGCCCCAAAAGAGGGAAAAAATATATACGTACACAATTTACGATTGCAACTGCGTATTTTTTTTTTTTTTTTTTTTCAATTTTTCTAAAGATGGAAGTCGTCATGTGCGCATAAATACAGTTGTGTAGGAAAGGGGGACACTGTTTTTTTTTTCTTCTTCACTTCTGCCCCTCTTTTTTTTGCTCCTCCCATTTTATTTTTCTTCCTTTTTGTTGCTTCTGTTTTCCAACCGCTTGCTTGCGCTGTCAAGCATTACTCAAAGCAGCGGGGGGAGCCAAGAAAGGGAATACTCGACAGACCTGCGTCATAACGTATGCACCTCTTGAGGAATTCCCTTGTAGGATCCACCTGTCAAACGTATAGAGAAAAAAAAAAAAAAAAAAAGAGGACCGAGACCTGCGGAACGATAATTAACCAACACGCAACCATAGGCAGTAATGCAGAAATGTCGAGGGAAAAAAAAAAAAAAAAAAAAAAAGGACCAGACCGGACCGATCGAAGCACTTCGATAGGATTGTGTTATGGACCCCTCCTGATTTATAACGTCCACTTTGTAAAGGCACAACTGTGGGGTCCCCTCCACCCCCTCTATCCTACCAACCATGTGCGTCATCCGTCGGGCAGTTCATCACGTAGACGAAAATCTTTTATTCCTATCTGCACATGCGGATATCCCCACGGGTGTATGTGATGGTGGGGGTTCCCCTTAAGCCACTCGCAGAAAGGGTAACTCCCTTTTTCCAGTCGGCGAGCCTGCGCAATGCAGAGATGCCTCCGCGCAACAGGTGCAAGACATCTGCTCAGTGCGCATAAAAAAAAGGGAAAAAAGGAAAAAGGGACATTCGAAAGAAACACCAACCCAGTGGCAACACGGCTGGAGACACACCTAACTGAATGGGCTCCTGTCACACCTCAAAAATTTTTTCACATCTTCGCTCCGTCTTAAAGTTAAAGAAGGTCAAATGAAAGGTAGGGCAAAATGAAACAAAATAGAACAAAATAAAAAGCGGGGGAGGGAGCTGTGGGGGCAAGCCCACAATGAGAGCCTTAATTAAAATGCGTGAACCGCTAGCCAGACGTGAAGGAGGGTGCAACACAAATGATACTAACTGATGAATTATCAGGGGCAAAAAAATAAACCGCAAACGAGGGGAATAATGCTGCATAAATACTGGGGGGAGTCGAACGAAAAAAAAAGAAAATAGCACAAATGACGCAAAAAAAGGAGAGTAACACAAATAGCGCAAAAAAGCGCAAAATAAAGTGAAGGGTCAGGGGTTCAAGGGTTCAGGGTCAATTGTGGGGGTCAGCGGCTGCTTGTTCCCGCGCACGCCGCGTAACACCGCTTAAGCCGCCCACACCACGTAACACTTCTAAACACCGCTCACGCTGCTCACGCTGCTCACACCACGTAACACTTCTCAACACCGCTCACGCTGCTCACACCGCTTCAACCGCTGCGGCGCTGCTGCCCACGTGGTAGATCGCAACGCCCTCGCCCTGCGCATACCGGCAAGAGCAGAAGAAGAGGAAGTCCTCGGGCACGTGCGCGGGGATCCACAAGTAAGACGTGGTCGAGAATTTTTTAAAATTGGGATCCTTGGGGAAGGCGGAGGACTCGGGGTAGTACCTCGCATCGGGGAAAATATTATTTATGTTCATCTTTACAAAACTTAAAGTATATAAAGAAAAGGACACCGTGGAAAAGCAGTTGGAAGGTTCTAACTTGACTTCATAATTTTGGAGATCCCCCTCATTATAATTTATGCAGTTAATCCCGACTATGTCTCCCGGATTGGCGTGGATCTCACACACGAGGTTCTCTTCATACGACTGCGAATTCGTTAAGAATTGGTGTTCCCCTTGGTTGTTGCCAAAGTCGCACCCCTTTATGTGTTGATCCGCCGAATCTGCTCCAAGAAGATTGTTCGATTTTTTAATATTTATTTTTATATAAGGGGTTATTCCTTTGTATTCTTTCTTCGTGTCGCAGACGCAAACGATACTCATGTCTTCCTCCAATTTGAGGGGCATAAGGTAGATGCCCAAATTGTACCTGTCGTAGAGAATCTGGTTTTCTAAAATGATCCCCGGTAGGGTGGTATATATTTGCTCTTCATTATTGCTAATGATGAGGCGGTCCTTTATCCCCTTATATCTAAAGCAGTAGCTCGAATCATACGTCTTCATCTCTTCCCCCTCATTATGCACAATTGGGCATAAAAACTTGATTACTTTGTTCGGATCGTAGTCCACTACACAGTACTCCCTCGGGTAGTCATCTAAGTTACAGATGTAATAATTCCCTAATTCGATTTCCTTCAAATATAGCGAATAAACTGGGGAGTACACACACAGGCATATGTATATGCTAACCAGCAAGGAGTAAAACACTTTTCTCATCTTGAAAAAAAAAATCGAAAAAAATATAAAAAAGGAAAAAAAGTAATATAGCAGAATGAACGTGAGCATATTCCACACTACTGGAAGGCATGTGCTCATTTTCCCCTTCGCCAGTTGTGCAACTTCGTCAAGTCGTAGCAAACACCTTTTTGTGCGCAGAAAATGGTTCTATATTTTGTGGGTCGTTCAAATGGGGGAGAGGGGGTCGAACGAGTCGAGCGTGCCAACATGTAAACGGGTCAACTTCTTAACTTCTCAACGGGAGGAGAGTGGTTTCTGGGGAAGAACTCAAAATGTATATCCCTGCGAGTGGCTCCTTGAATGGGTTAATCAGTTAACCGCGACGTACACAAATGTGCATGCTCAATCAGGCAGGTTAGCCGCTTAACTATGCCGGCATATGTGGGGGCGGCACACTCGAGCCGTTGACAACTATCACGTCGCCGAATGGGCTGATACCGATTGGGCACTTGTTCATTTGTTCGCTGTACCCCTCGCGCATGCACAGATTTACCCTTTTTCGCGTTCCGCGCAAAACCCTGCCGCGGACGCGGAACGGTTAACCGAAAAGGCGCGCGAGGGAGAGAGGCACTCAAATTGGCAGTCGGCAAATCAGTTAAGCTAAGCCAACTTTTCTCACACAAAAAATGGAGTAAATATTTGCGCATTTTCCACAGGTTATGCGATTTGCCCAAACTGTACGTGCTGCAAATTTTATACAAGTACACGCATTTCAGTCAAAATGGCATATCGAGAAGTTTTAATTTTTCTCTCCTCAGTTATATTTCCAAAGCGAACCATTTGCATGTTAAAAGTTTCGTAAAACGGACGTAATTTTACAAAGGCGTAATATTTTTTTTTTTTTTCTCTCCTCCCCGTTCAGATTTTTTTTTTTTTTTTTTAAAGCATGCAACCATGTACATGTATAGATTTAATCTCAGTGGTGTAACTAGCTCAGAGTTTGCACAAGCCTCACCATTTTAAGTTGTGTCTTTCCATACATGATGTTTTTTCCGTATCATTCTTTACTCCCCTCCGTTGCGTGTTTTCTTCCTCTTACGTTTTATCTCCTTAAGGCAAATACATTTTTCAAGCGCGATGCGGAGCGAACATACGAAGATTATTCCTCACCTTTTAGCAGTCAAATGTTGGCATATATTTTTTGGCAATTTTTTTCACGCATGCTCCATTGCGGTCTTTTTTAAAAAAAAAAATTTTCTCCCCAGAATAACTCTCTTACTTTCGCTTTTTTCCTATTTTTATTCGCTTTTGTGTCATTCCCATTATTAGAGGCGCTTCTCCTATGCTCGCGCAAAATTATGAACAGTTTATACATTTTTTTTTAAAAAAAAAAAAACCTGACCCGTTCATACATTTTATTAACATTTGTTCCCTTTCCAAATAAAAAATTTCCCATTTTGGCTAGTTCGTTAATAACTGCGTTTAATCCTTCCCCGGATGTTGTTCCCATGTTGGCTTAATTTTTCCATGTTTCAATCAGTGGGTAAATTAAGAAACGTAAGAAAAGTTTCCAAAAGGACACCCGAAAGGTCGCTTACAACATAAGCGAATGAGGATTTGCTCACGGAGCTGCTTGGTAGACCAAAAAAAAAGCAATCATTTTATTAAAAATTTAAACATGCACAGTGGAGGAAGTTATCACGTTGTTTTTTTTTTTTTTTCTTGTTTGCACAAGTTCGTTTTGCCCCCACAAAAAGCGGCACAGTTACGTGTGCTGGGGGGTGGATATGCCCACGTTGTGTACAGGTGTGCTGCCTGCGCCCCGGAAAGGCGGCACGGGTGAAGGGCACGGGTAAAAGGACGAGTGAAAAGCCAAATGCGCGCACAGCGGCGCGCTAAACTGTAAAACGCGTTAAAGCGAGGAATGGGGGAAGAAAAGAAAAAGGCAGGAAAAGGTAAAAAAAACGCATCAGAAGAGTGGCCAAGGGGCGGAAAAATAGTGAGGCCAAGCCTGCTGCAGCGCCGCGCGAGGTGCCGCTTTACAGGGACGAGAAACCCGCGTAGATGAGCGCCAAAAAGGAAAGCATCAACGAATTAAAGGAGGCAAACTGGGAAGAGGAAGACAACCCAAAGAGGTTTTGCCAAAAGGTCCTCTTCTTCCCTCGCTGCGGGCCTCTGCTGAATCCGGCACCCACGCCAATGTCATAAGCATCGTAATTATTTTCGTTAAATAATTTGTTTCCAGGATTTTCACGGCTAACGTTTTTATCAATACTATAGCTGTAAGTGTTGCTTTCGTTGGTGGATTCGCTTACACTCGATTTTTTCACCTCATTTCGGTGGTGACTCTGCCCTTGATAGTCGGGTCTCCTGCTGGGGTGGCTCATCCCCGTGTTGTAATAAATGCTGTTAATATTATTATAATGGTTGTGAATGTCTTCCGCCCTTTCGCTGTGTTGCTTCACATCTGTTTTGGCTTCATGTTGGCTTTTTCCCTTGTCCGAATGTACCCCCGCGTTTCTTGCACTTCCTGCCCACTCCTCGTCTGAACTCTCTTGGCCATTTCCCCTTTCGATAATTCGATCTATCCCATTGTTAGAATCAAGTAGCAGATTATTTACAGTCTTCAAATAAATGAACATATACCCCACGTGTTCCCCCCGTTTGCAGTAGCAGCTGATCTTCCCCGTCATGGTCATGTCTTTGGGTAGAATCATATAAGACATGTAGGAATGCATTTTGGACAGCTTCACATCTGCTGTTGCATCTGGAATGACTCTCGAATTGGGGATCAAATTGTTAGTAGACAGAATGATGTCATTCCCATAGTGCACACTGTGGAAGCAGTTGTTCGGCACCAGCTCCAGCTGATCATTATACGAGTGATTACTCTCCTTCTTGTAACAATTAATGCCTATTACATCCCCTGGGTACGCATGAATCACACAAGCGGCATTTTTATTCAAATCGATGTTATTTGTTAAATCCCTGCTCGACAAAATGTTATAGCCAAAATCACAACCTTTTATTTTTTTCTTCGTTTTTTTAAACACCAATTTCATCACATGTTTAATTTTTTTTTGGCTTTCTCCAAAGCATAGGCAACTCAGATCTATGTCCTTGTTCGAGTAGGGGGTACTGAAAAAGAGGAAGTGCCCTTGCAAAGTGGAGTTATTCGCTCCTATTAAATTTTGAAACAATTCGTAGGTATTACTATCCGCTGAGAATTCACTGGGGTCACTTAGATTTATGAAGGTCCTATGGGCACACGTTTCTGGGATTGCTCCTGATTCGTAACTAAGGTTATCTCCTGAGTTACAGATAAATAAAAATGCCTTCCCGAATTCATTTTCCAGGACGCACTCCTGGGCATCTTCTATCCTCATGTCTATCGAGCACACGTTCACGTGCCCGATGCTGATCAAGTCGTTTATCTTCCTGCACAGCGACGCCCACTTCCCAAGGAGGCAGGCCGCCAAGCAGCCCAGCAGAATCCGCCTCATCACGCCTTGCCCGGTGCGAGGCGACGCGGCGAGGCGCGGCGAAGCGCAGTTGGTGGGTAGCCCCTCCGCGGCACGGCAAACCAGGGGGGAAATCTCAAAAAAGAGACAAAAAGGGCAGCAAAAAATGGCAAAAAACCGTTATGCAGCAAATCGGGGAAGGAGAACAAATCTGTCGTAAAAAAGACGGGGGCTGGCTATTTGACAAACGGCTACACCCAGTCTCTCACAAACGCGGCACCACGTGACAAACGGATGCGCCAAGTCTGCATGGCCCCTTCGCTAATTCCGTGGGGAACTCACAAAAAGCAAGTTGCCCAAATGTTGCAATCACGAGGGCAATCAACTTCGAAAAAAAAAAAAATCCTTGTCTCGAAATTAAAATGTCCTCCGCTCGTGTCTTCATTTCACAACGCAATAAAATATGCGATTAAAAATGATGACAGTATGTGCACATGCAACGCATTTTGCGCATCTGCTGAAGGCATTGATGTTGGCAAAATTTGAGACACTCATCTCATAACGTAACTGACGTTTGGAGAGGAGAAAAGGAGAGCGCGCGCCGCGTCATGGGGGAAAAAGCACATATAGAGTTTTTTTTTTTTTTTTTTTCTTCGAAATAAATCTCTACACAATTGCAGTACGTTTTGGTTAATGTTGGGAGAGGGATGTCTTTCCACTCCATTGGGGGCCATTCTCTTGCCCACCTTTTTACCCATTTTTTGCCCATTTTTTTGACCCCTTGCATGCAGACAATAAAATTCCCTCCTCCAAAAAAAAAAGCAAAAATGAGAGCGGCGAAAGGGGAAAGCACCTGTTTCCCCCCTCTCGCAGGAAATTCAAATGAAGATTTTTTTTTTCCTCCCTTCTGCTGAATGACCGTCCAACATGTAGTTAAACGAGTTAATCCCCTTTTTGCCTACTGCACAGGTACCTGCATGATGGGAACATCATTCCCCACTATGCCTCCCCATTTCAGAGTGAGTGAAATACAAAAGAGATGAACAACCCTCCTGGTTAAGCATGGCGAATAGGAAACCCCTTCACTCTTTGCCCATACAGAGGAAAGGAAAAACAAATTGATGCGTTCGAGGTGTGCAAGTTAGTCTGCTGGGAGAGGCGATTTGGCTTCTCTCCCCACGCCACCCCTACTCACTGCAATGCCGCGGGGCAGTTGGCAAAGACACCAACAACGGCACCGTTGGGAAGTTCAAATGGTTGCAAAATTGGGTAAGCAGAAAATGCGCCTAAAAGTGGCGCGATAAAAAGGGACGAAGTGGTACGTTCTTTGTGCGCTACTCCAGGGATGGCTCGAAGATGGCGGAGGGGCGCGTGCGGATGCATGAAGGAGTGCTCCTCGATGGGGTGTACCCGGTTCGACTGATCACTCCGCCGCTTCACCGCTTCACCGCTTCACCACTTCGCCAGTTCACCCCCACGCGGAAAACAAACAGAGGAGCAACGTGGTCGAGAGCCCAGTGAGCACGGAAGCGGACCTGACGTCCGCCTCGCCTTCCCGCGGCGCCGAATTGTCGCTGTTCCCGCCGTCCTGCACCTCGCCTTCATTAATGCTGTTCTTCCACTTGTTCTTCTTTTCGGCATCATCTTCCTCCTTGACGGGGTGCAGCTTATCCGTTTTTATAAAATTCAACGAGATGGTTCCTATGTAGGAGATGTCGAGCACATTGTCTGTAATGGAGCAGCTGCATTTCACCTTTAGGGATTCGTTTATTTGAGGGGGAGCCACCAGGTAGGACAAAAATCTGGGCATCATAGGGTCAGGTACGTAGGTGGCTATTCTGGGGATAACCTTAACTCCATTAAGTACCCCGGAAAGTTGCGTCTTTTGATTATCCTCATTGGAAACTTCGTGAAAGCAGAGGGGGGGATTAACGAGGACGTTGCTGTACCTGTTGTGAACTCGGCATCTAAAGGAAACAACATCATTCGCTTGGACATCTACATTGCACACCTTTTTCTTTTTTACATTGACATTTTGTTCTACGGAATGTTCATTTTGCTCTCCATTTTCATCAGCATAGTAAAAATTACAACCCTTAACATTTTTATTTTCATTTTTGGCTATTTGGATGTTTAACTTGTAGGCCTTCTGCCTGGGCCTGTCAATGCAATTACACGAGAGGAGCACTCCAGCTGTCACGGTATGTGGCACGTAGAAGTAATGCGTATTATCCCTAGCATTGGTGTGCAAAATTAAATTTTCCACGTACTCTGCAAATTTTTTTGTTACATTTCTGTTGGCAGCATCATTTGATTTCATTTTACTAAAACAATCATTGTCGTTATTTACTTCACGTCCGTTCATGCGTACAACTCCTCCGTTATTATTTTGTTCTGAGTCTATCGGACAGTACACCTTCATTTCCTTCCCAAATTCAGCTGACACGTTGCACTCTTTGTCCTGGTTAAACTCGGACAGACACAGAGTCACCTCATTCTCGTTCTGGGCATATGAGACGTTTTTTTTCACCTCCAGTAGGAAGGCCAAAATGGCAAAGAGGACTCTTACCCGTAGTGAGCTAGCCATTTTATTTTCTGTTCTGCAGCTAAGCGGAGGGGTGAAAAAAAAAAAAAAAAAAAAAAAAAAAAGTTTAGCTAGCTAAATTGGCTTCCCTCTTTGCGCATCTCCACTTCCACCAGAACGTTTCCTTTTCCTTTGCGGAGACTTTCTGCAACGGGCAGATGCCTCTTCAAAGGGGGCCACGTGTTCGTAGCTGCGTGTGTGCGTTGAGTACGCGTGCACGTTTGCTTTTTGTACATGTGGGGGAGGGCGGCTTGAGCAGAAAAAAGAAAAAAAGATAAATCACATAACAGCTGATAAAGGAAAAATCACAAAAAAGATGATAAAATAAAGCTGACAAAATACAAGTATGCATGGGGAAAGACGAGAAACCACGAGGACGAATCGAAAAACGCGCGAATTAATTTTCCTTTTAAACCTTCTGCAGTGTGCCAAGAAGACGAAAAACAACCTCTGAACTTTTCTGCATGCCTTTGGCAAAACCGCTCATTTTTTTTTTCCCCCCCTGGAAGACACAACTTTGAAGGGACAACCTCCAAACGTAGTTGCTAATATGTTTAAACCCACATGCAAACATTGACAAGTACCCTCTGAGCATATTTTCATTTTTTTTACTCAAACTGAGGGGGGGAGAAAACTGCCGAATGGACCATCACGCGACAGACCTTTCCTATGTTGACAAACGCCGCATCAGGGGTGTCACCAAGTGGGCCTTAGCGAAGCCCTTTTCTGCATGCACGCATGCATGTGATAGATGGAATTTTTAACGCTTCGTGCTTCGCACTTTTAAGCGATATGCTAATTTGGAGCGACCCTGACGGGGAATTCCCCCTGGGAAGAGCCCAAACGGAAGAACCCACTACGCAGTTAAGGGAAAAGGAACCCATTTTTAAGTTAAACCCGAGGGGGAAGAACCCCCTTAAGGGGACACCCCCAAATTATGTCAACCTGCTTAGGGACAAAATCCCACAAATGGAATTTGCCTAACACGAAAAAGAGCATTATCACATGGGGGAGTAGTAGTAAAATTTCAAAACGATTTTTCCAATGAGGAGAAGTTACACTCTTTTTCACTACCCGTTTGGTTGCTGCATCAGAGGAGGGGCACACCTACCTACACCCATTTGTGCAGTCTGCGCATCCCACCAAGGAAAAGCTGAACGAAAAGGAACATGCGTCTGTACGTACATAGCACATACGTATGTACATTTCACTTACGTATTCCCAAGCACTTCTCAAAAATGCGTCGCGCAAAAATTGTTCCAACGGGCGCGGATTCAATTCTGCTTCTTCCTCGTCGCGATTATGACGCGGGCTTTACGAAGGTGCGCGGCATGCGTTTGCACACTTGGCCATTAAAGCGGAATACACACCTGAGCATGCAATGTAATACACATTTATATGAAAAATTTTTTTTTTTTTTTTTTTCGTGCGACGCGATGCATTCACTTCGCCCTTTCCTGTGGAGTGAAGCGTTACATTTGGGACCACCTCCGAACATTCGCCGCAGAAAGGTTGATATTAAAAAAAAAAAAGAACAACAAATAGAGAGATCCGTGTGCATTTCACCATCGTAGATTCAGTGCCCATCTGTGGAACGCTCATTTTGTAAAAGCTATCCGAAAGCACACATGCGCGTTGGCATATCTTCACGTGGGTGTTTTGCCTTCCCATGCGTGTGTCACAAAATTCGGAGGTGACTCGGGGGTTCGATGCCCACAGCAACGCGTGACAGCTCACGACAACGCATGGCAACGCATGACAACGAGTGACATCTCCCCTGATCGGCCATACCAATTTTGAAGAAATAAATCGGAGGTCATAAATCACATTAAGTGAGCGTTCCACGATGTGGCGATATTTGCCAGTCGTCCTTAACTGCAGTTCTTGCAAACGAAAATGTGCAAGGGGAGAAACGTGAAGAACGAATCTCACATCCTCCGCGCGGCAAGCTTAGATAAAACGAAAGTGACGCATCTATGTAATCACTCACCTTTGCAATCGCGGGTCACGTCAGAACTATGTTAACTGTTATTTTTTTTTTTATTTATTTATTTTTTTTCTCTCTCCTGGGTGCTCTGCACACATCATCGAAATTTTTGCACATCAATAAAAACACCTCCTTTCGAGTTCCCAAAAGGAGGCACATAACTTTGTGGCTTTCTACAAATATCGAACACCTCAAAGGGGATATTCCAACACAGAGGCATACACGCGGGGATGTTTTTCGCTTTGCTTTCACTTTTTCGCATTCTTAAGCGCCCACATTTTGACGCCCGTGTTGTGTATTCCTTTTGACATTTGCCGTTTGGTCGCTCCGCCGTGTCACCGTTCTGTTTTAGCTTCGCGGTGTGGTACACGCGGGGGTGAGCATCGAAAACCACAAGGGCGGCCTCAACGCGCGGTGTGTGCACACGAGGTTGATTTATATATATGTTTATTTGTATTTTTTTGTATTTTTTTTTTTTTTTTTTTTTTTTTTTCTTTTTCGCCTGAACGTGCAGGCATTCCTGCGCTCGGCAAGATCGATCTGTATCTCCGCGCGCAGTTGTGCTGCTTCCCGTTGTGCCACGCCGCGTTGTTTTACGACATGGATCGTTCTGCTTCATTTTGCTGCGCTCCTCTGCGCTCGCTTATCTTCGCGTCGTTCTCCTTTCGTTCTCCTATCGTTTATTTTCGTTTTTCTTCTACCCCCTTTGCTTCTCTTTTTCGCGTCCTCTACCCAACAGGGTCGCGCGCGAAGAGCATCTCCCTCCGCGATTTGTTCAATTACACCTACACACCCGCATGCCTCGTATGACCTCCTCAACAAATAGAAAAATGTGTAATTTGAAAGAATGAAAGAAAAAAAAAAAAAATACAAAAAAAAAATAAAACAAAACAAAGCAAAGCAAAACATGAAATGAAATGAAAAAAAAATAAAACGAGATTAAAAAATAAATCTTTTCTCATTTAAAATTATTTCACGCACGTGTTTCACTTCATATTTTCTTTACAACTTTTTTTGCGATTGCCCTGCTTACTTACCCCCTTGACGCATTCTCTTTTCTTTTTCTTTAAGCTAACCTTCCACAGGAAAAAAAACCACGCAACTGCTTCTGAAATCGCCCGTTGCTCGTATTGCGAGTCACGCCTACATGTGCTGTTAAAATGAAAACCACCCGATGGAGTGGCTACGTGTTGTTGTTTAACCGGTGAACGGGTGTGAAAGAAAATTATTTTTGCCTTCTTTTGGGGTGGGTAGTGGTTCCTTTTCGCTCTGCGCAAGAGTAATTCCTTCCCTTTTTTTTTTCTTTTTCTTTTCCCCCATCGCGCTCGTGGCACAATTTTACTCTTGTGTATGTACGTTTGTATGTATGTATGCCGCCTGCACATGCGTACGTGTGTATCTCCACCTATGCCCATTTGCATGTATACCCCCCTGCACACCCACCTACACGTGCGCGTTTTTTTTTTTTTTTAATCTTTCTCGCCACCTATGCCGGACAACACTCGCCTTTGAGAGGAAATTCGCGAGATGCAATTCTCCTCACTGCTTCTACATATTTTTTTTTTTTTTTTAATGTACCCTTTGCATTGAATGTGCCTATCCAATTTGCATACTTCACGAAAATGCAGCCATATATTTTAGTGGCCTCGTCAATATTCACCACACAGAGCGTTCCGCATATGCGCCAAACAATTGTGGGTGTACGTTGCATATGCATGTAACGCTTATATGTACCCGTTTGGCAAGAAAAAAAAAAAAAAAAAAAAAAAGATGATATTTTTCCTTTTGACTGTCATGCCACAGTGGCCTCCCACACACAGATAAAAGGGCCCCCAATGGAGTAATACATTTGAATTAGCTTCATGTAAAGCAAAAAGTTTGTTACTATTTGTAAGCATTTTTTTTTTTTTTTTGGAGAAGCGATAATATAGGCGGTAGGACATAACACACGGTGTCACCGACAAACGCTTGCGCGCATGCACGCGCGAAATAAGGTGACGCCACTAACTGCATATGTCAAAATATCTTCTCATTTCGCACTTAGGGGAAAAAAAAAAATAATCTCCACATGCAGGAGCTGGTGCCCCCAATTCTTCGCAAACACTTCTGCATGCGCATATATTCGCATATGTATGCATACCTTTGTCTGTCCCCCCAACCCGTACGTTTACCATGTCCATGCGTGCGTCTATGCGTGTGCCCGTTATTCCGCCTGCACGAACGCGCGTCAGCGCCAAACCAATTGAGAGGCAAGTTTATAAGTGGCCCCCCCCACCGTTGTCGCTGCCCTTCCATTTCGCTTGTCAAACCGTATTATCTGCACTTTGAGAATGGCTCCCCAATTTAGTTTGGCATCCTCGTTCACTCTTACGTCATTGCTATAATTATTTTTTATTTTCACTTTGGCATTACCATTGTTATGTTTTTTTTTTTTTTTTTTTTTTTACCTTTCTCGCCATGTTTTAAATGAATTAATAGCACAACCCGTCGCAGACCTTTGCGAAGTGCCTCCACGCACGTGCATGCTGTGGGTATTTTCCCCACGAGTGAGTTTACTCCTTCAAGCTGCAAAGAAGCAACCGCGCTTTGCTCATTCAGTTGTATACCACCACCCCCGTACTTTGACTGCAACGTTTACCCAGCCGCAGAGGCTAAGGACACCTCATGAGTACCTACATATTTTCATATGTTCATTTGCCCATGCCCGCATTGTGTAAACATAAACATACGCTCGAGTGGACCCCCCGTTAGTAAATTGCGCCTGTATATGTATGTAGACTTATGCGCGCAAATGTATGGCTGTTTTTTTTTTTTTCTTTTTTTTTTTTTTTTTTTTCGTCATTTCCCGTTTTAAGTGCGTCCACCCCGGTTTACACCCCACGAGTATGTTTTAACTTATTGCCTAACTGGAGTAGCCAGATATATTTTTTTCCCCTCTTGAAGGAATTCGCGGGAGTTCCCTCCCCGCACGTCCGTTTGTTTAATAGTTTGTTTGCCTCCCACTTGTGTGCATAACCGCGCCAATCGATAACCACCTGCTCATTACGTAGAAGAAATAAGAAGAGGGAGACCTTTCCCGCAGCCGAGTTTTTTCCCCCATGCATATGTGTGTCTCATGGAGTGACCCACATCGCGTTGCACGTATACACACGTAGTTGCCGCAACTCTCCAAGTGAGGATTTACCCGCACATGCGTTGTATATATGTATCGTGAACATGGTGTAGCCCCATTTGCCAGTAAACTGCTTCCCCATTAACGCAGTGCATTTTAAAAAAAAAAAAAAAAAAACGCGGGACCGAACAAATCGGTTACTTTTCAGCCTTTGTGCACCTTTTTAATGTCTCAGATTTTTACCGCTGATGAATGTGTAACTCTCCCCTCCCCCTATGTAGAGTTCAACCCCGTAACTCTTCCCCTTTTTCGTCCTCTGCTCACATGCCGCTTTGAAGCTGTTGCATCATCCCCCCGCAGGAGCAGCGTATTGTTCCATCGATGGCTCCCCCTTTTCGCTGTCAACTTATTCGTACTATCATTGACTGTGCATATATTATAAAAAAAAAGGCACGTCTTCCTCCGCGTGGTTTTCTCCCCTAAGTGGGACTGCCTTGTGCAGGGAAGGAACACCTAAACGTGAGTGCAGCAACTTCCGCGCCCTCCAAGTGTGCCCCCCAACTGTGTGATCCCCACTCCGTATTCCCGATTTGACCGTTCCTTTGCATTTCCCCGCTGCACATTCGTATGGCCGCATGCAAACCTGCCCGTAACTTCATTTGTACATACCACCTTGTGCACCTCCCCTCGCTTACACATTCAGCACCAGGCGAAAGTAGCCACAGGGCGTAGCGTCCCTATTGTATCCCCGCATTAGTGTAACGCCACCGTTAGTATATTTTTCTTGAGAACGAGTGTGCGCCGTTTCGACTGTCTGCTTATGTGTCTACCCCGACTATCACACCTATAAGTGCAGTGCATGCACTGAGGGTATGCACCCGTGGGGATTGCCACCCATCCCGTTTGCAGATAAGCTGCGAGTGAGCGAGTGAGACGGTAACTATCCGAAGGAGGTGGAACACCTCTTCGAACGTTACACATTTGGAAAAAAGAAAAATTACAAAAGGGGACTCCATTCGTGTGTGCACTGTCTTGAGTCCCACCACCGAGTCATTTTTTATTAAAAAAATTTAAAGTGCAAATGGAAGTGATGCTTTAAAACGTTCCATTGTAGACCTTTTCTTTTTTTTTAAACCTCCGCGTGATTTCCTCGATGCGTTGAGTGGTCATCCATTTTAATTGCCCAGTTTGTTGGCACCAAGTGGGGGGCGCTTGTCTTTCGTTTCCTTTTAAAAAAGGCAGAAGAAAGGCGGGAAAAAAAAAAAAATTGTGTACATGACTAAGCATGTCCGTGTAAGGGGAATGAGGATCCTACAGAGGAAAACCCATTTGTGTGCCTGTGCAGATGTCATAATTTTGACTGTGCATATGTCCTCCTGTATAGTTACCCCTCCGTAAGATTTGACCCTCTGCACCATCGAATTAAGTTAAGCGCCCTTCCAGTTCCCCTGCTCTCCACGCTCTACTTCATCCTCATTTGTGTACCCTACTTTGTCTCTTATAATTCCCCGTTGGTGAGTGCCTTCATGGGTGAGCACCCCTAAGACTGGGGAAGTCCATTCGTTGTAATTGCTACACAAGTATAACCCCATCTGCGCACCGGCAAGGTTTTTTTTGCCTCCTCCGCACATATTACTGCCTTTACGCGTTCCATGAGGATGCCTACTTATTGGGGAATTTCTCCACACATATGTGCCAAAGCGCATGTTCGCTTCTACCCAGTTGTGCATGCACCTGCGCGTACACTTTCCCGCTTCTCCCATTTGTTGTATCGAAGCAACTGCTTTGCAGAGTAGCTGCTAACAAATTGAAACTGCGCCATGCAGCCGTCGTTTAATTCTTTTTTTTTTTTTTTTTCTTTCGAGCCGTCTCGTATGCCTATACCTGCAAGAATACATCCACACAACATTACCTGCGGTGAGTTGTTCAAAAGAATACACGTTGTCCCGTTTTATTTCATGTGACCTTTTATTTTTTAAGCTGCTTGTTTGGGAAAAAGGGGACTCTCCAACCGGTGGGTGAGGAACATCTCCGGTGGGAGGAGCCCAACTGGAAGGTGACTCATTCCCTCGTGAGTTTGTCCCACCACCACTCGCTCCTCCGTGAGAGATTTATATAAAATGTCCGCATGACTTTCCTGCAAAGAGGAGATGACCACTTGGGATAAGCGAACCCGGGAGTGATCAACACAAGACAGGGGGCATTCCAAGAAGGCGCGGCAGCGTTGCCAAACCATTTGGATGAAGCCCACAAAGTTATGCGAGCATACACAATTGCATAAAAATACATCTGCAAAAGTGCAAAACTACAAAACTACAAAACTACATGCCTGCATATTACCGCTATAACAAACCCGTGTTGACGCACCGCGCCCACACGAACTTTTCCCAGCGGTAGAGGCGTGTGCTGATAGTGCCCTCCACAAGGGCACAGATAGACGCGATTAAATTTGGCCCTAAAATTTGTGAGTGCATACAAAATGGAAAAGAGCGTGCAGGATTTTTTAAACGCAAAAGGAAGTGTTACCCAAAATGGGGTTCCCAACACGGTGCTCAGCACATCCCAAAATGGGACCCCCAACGTGGTGCTCAGCACATCCCAAAATGGCGTTCCCAATGCTTCGCCGAGCATCACGCAGGAACAATTTAACATGCTCATGTGCAGCATCAAAAGGAAAGACAAAAACGACCAAGTGCAAACGGCACCCCAGAGGGAGACCCAACACAACGTAGAGAGTTATTACCCACTGGACGACGACCATGGCATGTACAATCACATAGGAATGAATTACATAGCAAATAAAATTGTGAGGCGTGTAGATACCCCGGAGAAGATGCATTTCCCACTTTATGTGCAGCCTGACCCAAAGAGGACCCAACTGTATGAAGCGAAAAATAATGTGATACATCACCTGCAGGAATTGCTTCCACTCTCTTCCCTCCAAACGGATGTAAAAACGAAGCAGCTAAGTAAAAAAAATGACCACTGCTACTGCACTGTTGGGGATAATGTGGGGGTAAACTCTCGATCGGACCAGGGCAGCCACTTAATGATGCACGCAAAGAACAAAGTAGAATACGTTTCGCCTCACGCAGACGTCCAAGGAATGAAGACCACCCAAATGGGAGATGCACAAAGTTGCTTCGGGCAAAGTAGCCCCAATTTTGGAGCAGCTCAACTGCAGGATTTTCACAATGCGCTTACACTGAGCCATTGTAATAGCCAAATGGGAAGAGGTGCAAAGGAGGAGGTGCGTTGTGGGGGGGCAAATGGAGACTTCCTGCCATCACTCCGCTCCTTTATCGTCGACGGGGAGTCTAAGATTGACCCGGTGAGGGGTCACACGCAGGGGGGCAGCGGCATAGGAAGCGGTGTGGGAAGCAGCATGGGAAGCGGCGTGGGAGGCAGCATGGGAAGCGGCGTGGGAAGCAGCATGGGAAGCGGCATGGGAATCGGGGCAAGAAGCTGTCTGGGAAGCGGTCCACGTAACGGGGTAGAACGCGGCCTTTGCGCAGACCCGCGCGGAGAGGGAGCAATTACAAACGGCATTGGAGGTAACCCACCCAGCAGACTATTCAACCCCCAAAGGAAAAGCGCAAACGATTATGAGACCCCACACCGGGAACAAAATTCCCTAAATGAAATAAAACAGGAGGTGCTAAACACTGGGACGATGCGCACAGGTGATCTTACAAGCAGTAGACACTTGGCCTCTCCACAGGGGGACTTCCAAAAAAGGGACCTTCTCCTAGAAATACAAAATGCTTCTAACAATTTGAGTAGTGACCAGACGACCATCTACAGATGCGACGCTCGAATGAGTAACTGTAAGAGTGTCTTTCCTGTGCAGCAGGGGGGGAACCTCTTTGGCAGGTATTCTAACTACGGCCGGGGTAGGAGCGACAATGTGCCCATCTTCGGGGATGAAGTTGAGGGGGCCAGCGAAATGGGGCACGCGCACCAGCAGCCAACCTGTGCGAATCAGCTAGCAATCCGAGCAAACCAACTTCTACCCAGCAGTGAGAGCCACCACCCCGGCGGAGAAGTCCCCGCCAGCCAGAAAACGACAAGCTGTGCCCTCCACCAAAGTTGTGAGCAAATGACTCACCTGAACAACCTAGGGAAGCAAATTAATCTGCAGAATGCTATGAGCCTATTAGACGACTACATAAGTAAAATGAGACTAAAAAGGATGATGCTGTCTAGTAGGGAGAGCCCCTCATCAGGTGTCAACATCTCAACGGAGAGGAATGCCCCAGCAGGAACGATGCAAGACGAATGTAACCAGGGGTACGTGAACCCTAACTGGAGCGAACAGCCACTTATGCATGTGCATGGGCATGTGCAAGACAAGAGGGAAGCAAATAAATCGAATCACCACAACCGAGTAGAGGTGGAAAATGTAGGAAGGGACCTCCACAGGGATGACTGCCCCTTGGCGGATAAGAAGACAAGCCTACCGCACGACATATTGGCCACTTTTGGCAGTGCCACGTACGGAGATTTACACAAACATGCTGAACAATCGAAAGGGGAGAAATGCATAGGAAGCTTAAATGTGAACAGTCAACGCGTTGGCAACTGCTCTACCCATGTCGCTACCAGAGGAGGGACTCATGCTAACCAATTTGACTTTCACACCAGCGTGAATGTAACCACGAAGGGGAACACTCTACCACAGGGAAATTGCACAGGCACTGCAAACGCGAAATTTAAGCCCTACGAGAAAGAGGACCCCCTGGCAACCAACCCAGAGGTGAGAAGCGACAAGCGAAACAGCTCAGTTGTATGCACACTGGATGATAAGTCAAAATGGATGGTCAGTCTCTACAGAAGAGCGAACAATTTTAACGCAGTTAATGTAGGGAGTGTAGGGATCCCCCTCACAGCTAATGAACGCTTAATGAGTACCAGCAGGCTCGGCAACCCGAACGACAAGGCGAAGCTGATCAGTGGTGCAACAACCCAAGGGGGTAATACCTCTTGCAGTCATGCGGAGGACGCGGGGGGGATGCTTCTAGACGAGTTTAACAGAATTGGGACCTTCTCCCCCGAGGGGTACTTCCTTGACAGTACGCAGAAGAGGAGGGGGAGCTCCCACCTCGCGAGGGAGGGAAACAACTACGCCCACATGGCAATCGCACACCATGCCGCCGATCACCCAGCCAGCCTTCTCAACCCCTCAAACAAATGTAAGGAGGGAATAGCACCCCTATCCCTGATGCTGCACCAAAATGAGCAACACAGTATATGCCATAAGGTTCATCCACCCCAGGGTGAAGAACATCACCTCAGGTGTACATCCGACGGTCCTCCCCCTCACAACCACCACCACCACCACAGCAGTGGAAGCCAGGGTCTGAACACTTTGATGAACAGTTATGCAAACCACACAATTGGCAGGATGGGGGAGAAAGCCCTTTCGTTTGACGCCCCCACGTGCAATACGGATGATTCTAAAGAGGCCAACCTTCTGAACCCAATTAAGAAAATCATGCAGGCGTTGCCAAAGTTCCAGTTTGACCACCACGGGGGGGCATGCAACGGTGCCTTTTGGGGGGACCTCCTGGGCCTTGGAAGAGGTGCGGTGGGTGTGGCAGTGGACGGCCCCGACGCAAGTGACGGAAGAAACGACGGCCATTACGGGGGCTGCTATGTTGATGGGTGCCCTGATCGGTACACCGCTAACTACCCCGAACGGTACACCGCTGACTACCCAGAACGGTACACCGCTGACCACCCAGAACGGTACACCGCTGACCACCCCGAACGGTGCAGCGACACGCTCAGCACATCCGCGGGGGACATCCCCCCAGGCAGCAAACTCGGAATCATCACGCAAAACATTCGCTACTACAGCAACAAGGTATTCAACGACGTATTTATGAACAACGACGCCTTTAAGAAAAAAAAAATGAGCGAACTGAATCTGTATCTAGCCAAATTGAGAGTAAAAAACTACCAGGAGTTTTTCTTCAATTTAAGTAAATTTTACGAAGTGTTCCTTCTCCTGCTGAATTCCAATTATGTCTTCAAATTTAACTCGTCCATTGTGTATAGCATTTGCGTTGTGGCAAAGAACCTCCTGGTTTTACTCCCCCTGGGGGGGGTATACATCCTGCACGTGGTGAAGACCTGTCTCTACTGCATTGTGAAATTGATTTTAATAAAGCCCATTTCGATTACCGACAAGGCGTGGTTCTTCCTCCTCAATTTGTACAAGTCCCTCTTCGAGAAGTTATACCAGTATTTTAAGAGCGACCTGCTGGGAGGGGGTGAAGGGGGGCACTCGCCGGGGGAGCGCTATGGGGAGTGCTCTGAGAGGCAGCCGGGGGAGTCCTATGGGGAGAACTCCCTGGCAATCCTCCTGCCCTTCATCAACGCCTTCAACGAGACCATCTTGGAATACGCCAAAATCAGAATCATTTCGAGGAACAAGAAGAAGGAGGAACTCATCGCCTTCCCCCTGTACGAGTCGCTCAAGCCCTTTTTCTTCGTCAACACGAATTACCCGGACGAGGCCGACGGGCTCGCGAAGACAGCGGCGGGGAGAGCGAAGGGCGAAGCGCAGGTGGAAGGTGTGCCCCTGGAGGACGCTCAGGAAGGGTCGGTTAACACCCCACTCGGCAGACCTGTTGGAGATGGAAAGGCGCAGTCTGTAAATGCGGCGCGTAGAGAATATCCCCAAAATATGGAGGCTAACGAAGACGCCCCCGTTGAGAAGCACACCCACGAACACGCCAAAAGTGCAACCCAGGTTGGCCCCATAAACCGAGCGAGGGAAGTGGACGCCCATGAGGGAGACTACCACTCCTCTGAGCAGCAAAGCGGGAAGGTAGACTCCCCGGTCAAATTTTACAATAAAAAAAAAGGAGAAGACGAGGAGCTAGCCGTATCCATACGAAACAACATCCTCTGTTGTGTACATGCCCTAATAAAAATGTTTTCGCACATCTATATAAATAACTGGGATAAAATCCTCTACTACTACAATGAGAATAGGAAAAAATTGATCCCCATTTTTTTGACCCTCACGATGAACGACCAGAATCAGAAGATCCGCACGAATTCGATTTTGTGTCTCAAGTACCTCTTCGACTGCAAGCAGCTCAAGTACTGGTTTCTGCTCAAGGAGGGGGCTTACGCCGGCGCCCCGATTGGCGGTTATGTTAGCGGTAATGCTACTAGCCATGCTAGCTTCCCCCCGAGCTACCCCCCCGCGAAGGAAATTCCAAGCGGAAGCCCAACCAAAAAAATGATAGAAGTGAACAGACAGAATCAAAACGTGCCAGTAAAGGTAGACAGCTACCTCCCTTCGAGTAGCACCCCTTATGGAAACCCCCCCTACAGTGCGGGCTATGCCAACGCGTCTTTCCCAGACAAACAGGCGAACAAGAATATCCACGTGGGAAAGGCACACCACTCAGTGCTTCTCCTTAACGATATGAACCACAGCGTTAAGAGGGAGGTAGAAATTGGAGCAAATGCCAGATCACCTCTGGGAAGCTTCGATCGGGATAACAAAGTGCAGACCTTTGGAGAAGTGAGGGGGGTTACCCCCGCTGGTAGGAGCTCCAACTGTGGGATTTCCATCTACAGGAGGGAGTACCATTATGAAGGTTACCCGAAGGAAGAGCCCAACGAAAAAGGGAACTACTGTAGCGCAAAAAAAGCCGCCACTGAACAGAACATCGTAAAGCTACTGACGAAATTTACAAAACTGATTACCAGGACATACATGGTGGACACAGAAAGTAACTTCTACACCCCCACGGATAGACTAAACATCTGCAGATTCTTCTTGAGAGTTTCCCAATCGATATTAATCCCAAAATATAAAAGCTTGCTAAGAAAAATTTTGAAGTTTTTTTTTTTCTACTTATTAAAGTACCTCATCTATTTTAACCATGGTGATGCTTTTCATTTCTGCATTAAGAGACTACTCCAGAGTGGTACCTCTAAAAAGAAGCGGCAATCAGAAAGGAACATCCATTTAGGTTACTCCCTCCTTCCATACGTTGCAGAATATGCAGAGGGGGAAAGGGTGGCAACTCATTTTAGCAATGCCAACGGGGTGTGTAACCAGACAAGCAGCAGCATACACCTGAGTGGACATAGAAGCGAAATGCTCCGCATGAGCCAACTGAGCGATAACGAACTCTACCCGAATGACTACCTCGATGAGGATGAACGAGTGTTTAGCTCGCTCAGTAATTACCTGAACAGCTTTAGGGACACGGAGGAGAGCGACGCCCAGGGGGGGGAGCAGCCACCCGATCAGAGGAGAGATGGTGAAATGTGGGATGGTCAGAGGAGGGACCGGAGAGACCGATCGGGGGACGCGTTACCGGGAGCCGAAGGGGATGATCAAAACTGCACCGGAAAAGGTAGCCCCATTAATGACCATCGCATGACCCACGTAGGTCAGGCCGATCAAGGGGAAAGCGCCACCCAGGGGGATACGGACAAAAAGATGAAGCGAAAAAGTAAAGGAGATATGAAAAAAGGAAAAGAAGAAAAAAAACACACGGATGGTAGTGATGAGGATGGAGAGGCAGCCACCCAAAATGAGAGCAGCAGAGACAGCAGGGGGAATATCAAACGTGCGGAGGGTTTGTTTGAGCAGGTGGAGGAATTCCCCCCCTCGTGTGCGCACACCAATGAAGTGGAAGAAAGTGGAACCTGCGACAGGGCAGACACGGCTTCTAGGGAAGACACCCCGCAACTGAAGAACCCCAAAAGGAGAAAAAAGAAAAAGAAAAAAAACGAGGAAAGGAAGGACGACGGGGAAGACGCAGAGGACTCACCAGAAAAGCACCCTAATAGGAGCACATGCTCATGCAAACATAGAAACACAATTGAAGGGACGAAAAATAAAAAGAAGGTCGTCAAAAAAAGAAGCGAAGAGGATATATCCCACCTGTACAAGCACATAGACCACATAAAAAAGAAACTGCTGTCGAGCGAAGATTACGATCTGCTGATGAGCATCCTCTACTGCAATGAGTACTCCAGGGGGTCAAAATACATAACCATGATAACGGTTATTATTAACATTTTTTCGGTCCTTCTGTGCGATTATAATGATGAGATTTTCCGCTTCCTCTGCACGAATATCTACGGAGTGGATATCAACAGGACCCTAAATGACCACAACATCTACTGCCACCAGGCGTCGAACAATCAGCTGTATGACATCTCCTTTGCGCAGCTAATCTACTTCATGCTGATATTTCTGTATAAGATTTTTTACCAGCCCTGCGCGGAGGACCTGGACGCGTGGGGGAGAAAAGGGGACGAACTGGTGGGTTCGAAGGGAGGGGGGGAAGAGCCAGACGAATGCCAAGAAGAAGGGCAAATCAACATGAACAAAAATAGAGACCAGATCGACCAGATCGACCAGGACTACCAGAACGACCAGGACGACCAGAGCGACCGGGAAGACCCCCTTAGGGGGCATAACCCCCGAGCGGATCGCCCAAACGCGCACCTGAGGGCCTACCGTTACGAAAAAAAATTTGCCACCAATTCGTGCAGCGACCTCTACGACAACTACATCATTTCGTGCATGCAGCAGGGGAGCGGCGAGATGGGCCGCGCGAGTAACCTCCCGAACGAGAGCAGTTTTAAGCCAAACGGGGCGCCGAATGGGCTAAATGTGCCAAGTGCGCCGAATGTACCTCACGCGCCGAATTTCATACCGTACGACGTGCAAATCTTCAAGAACATCTTCCTGGTCTTCCAGAAGACGCTAAAGCATTACCTGTTCTGCTACATGCACTGCTGGAATGACGTCAAAACGCTTCTGGAGTATTTCTTGCAATCGGAAAACGTAAACATAAAAATTATTTCCATCAAGATAGTGATAGACATCTTCAGCTTCATCAACTCCTACTACGAGGTTAACTGCAGTGCGTACGAGTTGCCCACTTACAGACAAAAGGATGAATATAAAAATGAAAGTATATTTAGTAACGCTGCTTCCAAGGGGAGGGAGTGGGATAACCGCAGGACGGAACACACGCTGCTTTCCCAGTTGACTGGGCGAGAGGAAGAACTACTCCCGTGCGGTGAACTGTACAGGAAGAACCGCTCCGACGCGGGGGTCTTTAAAACTCGTTTCAGGCATGGGGAGCAGAGATCGCCCTATGGAGGAGTGCACAGCCGCATCGCCAGTGTGGAGGCAGTCAGACAGGCAAGCCCCCACTGGGGCGGCTCCAGGGCGGGGGACAACTCAAAAAGAAACTTCTCAATCGGGAACTCCTCATTGGGGAACCCCCCCGTGAGGGACACTTCAACCCGGTCGACGCTCCCTTCGGGGGGCTCACCAACTGGGAGCGCGTCCAAACATGCAGAAAATCACACGCAAAAGAGGGACGACCACCACCACATGGAAGCAACCGAAATGAACAAGAAGAAGCAGTTCGTGCAGATGGTCGAAAGCGACATGATCGGCCTCTTCCGAAAGTACATACTAATTCACATCCACAACATAAGCAAAATACACAACGATATTATAAACAAAAGGAGCAAACTGAAGCATATCTTTCTAAACACCATCATCTGCATCTCTCAGTTAAGCTACGAAGGATTTAAAATGCTAACAGTTGAGGACATCCAGCGACTGACGAAGCTTGTGTCTTCCTGTGTCCACAGCATTAAATGTAATATCATTACCGCCCTTAGCAAATATATTATAAAGTACATTTTTACCTTTAATAAAAAATTTATTCAAAATTATGAGAAGAGGATAAACTTGCTTCATATAAATTCGACCAACGTTTACTATAACAATATCCTCACCACGGCAGCGGGGGTGTCTGGGGGGTTTGTCCCAGGGGGGGGAGGCCCCACGGGTCAGGGCGGCGTCGGCTACGCTGTAAGGGGTGGCTCCCAGAAAAGTGGCTCTCCAAAAAATGGCTCCCAAAAAAATGACCCTCTCAAAAACGACTTGCAAACAAACGGACCGATAAAAAGCCCCCAAAGCAACGCCCACATCGCGGCGAACCTCCCAAACGTGACCCCCCCCAACGGCGTAGACACATTTGAGCGAACGTTCAAAACGAACATGTGTACTAGTACAACCATAAGTGGTGTCACCCCCCCACAGACAAACGGCACATCAACAAACATGTTCATACATTCCACCCCCACGAACATGAGCTCCGAACGAGTGAGTGGAAGGTGGAAGGTGGGTCCTGTTCCTATCGAAGAGGAGGAAAAAACAAGAAAAGATGACCACCCCGGTAATGCCTCTCCACATGACGAGAATTACCCCCACCAGGGATGGCACGATAAAAAAGAATTGTTTGAAGATGTAGCGAGGGTCCCCACCCGTTCAACCATGTATAACTCGGAGCAGGTCCCCAACCTGAGCAGCAGTCGTAGAAGCAGTAATAGTAACACGGGAAGAATGGCACGTGAAATGAGGCAAGTGGGTGCACACGCAGAGTGTAAAATGCTAATGGAGAGCTCGAAGGGGTCAGTCCAACAAGAGCACACAGCGGATTCAACTCCCTACGCAAGGGACATCTCCACTTCTGCAAAGATACGCCTGTTAAACGCAACTGCAGAGCAGGAACGAACAACAAAACCGCATCAGAAGCAGTGGAAGGAGAACCCCCTACGCTGCACCAGCATACCCGACGCAACACTCAAATGCTCGCGAGGAAAACCCGCACTGGAAGACAACAGAATGAGCAACCCAGGGGGGAGCAACACAGACCAGGTGGCCAAAACAAACACGGACAAACTTCCTCCCTCTCAGAAAGATGAAGACGACACGGATAAGGAGCGGTTCCCCCCCAGCTGCTTAGCAAAAATGGCGACGAACACGAGAAATGTTAATAAGGAAAAAATGAGCAAATTGGGTGGGTTGCTGAAGAGGCATGAAAACTGCCAAGGAGGGATGGGCAGCCAGGAGGGCAGCCAGATGAACCGCCAGATAAGCAGACAGGTAAACCGCCATGCGAACGAGATGAACACCCAGCGTAACAACAGGCAGGTTTTACTTCCCCCCACTTGGGAAGCTGCCGGGTCGAAAAAAAACGCCGAACAGGTCACCACGCAAAGTAGAACAGGTGGAAAATATCTAAGGAGTTCCCTCCACTTGCACGAAAACGACGAAGGAGACGATGACCCCCCATCAACGGGCTCCCTGGACACACAAAGGAAAGATGCATACCTACTTCAAAAGCAGAGGAGCGAAAGGAAACTGTTCGAGCTGTACTACACATATATCTACATCATCATTCACATAATCAAATTTTACAACGACTCCTTTGTAGACCTCAAATACTACACGTATAACTGCATATGCGAAATAGCTAGCTCGTATGTCCCCTTTTATTTTACCCAAAACAACATTAAGACCTTTTCCTACTATAGTAACTATAACAGCGAAGAGAACAAAGATATTAACAAGTTCATCAGTTTTATTAACGCCATTCAGTTGTCCTCAGATGCAGATGAGTTGAAGTTATTTCGCCTGCGCGGGGGGGGCGGCACGTTGAGCGGGGACTCTCTTACGGGTGAATTAGCCGAATGCAGCCACCACACGTATGCGGGGGCAGCGGAGGGGGGTTTTCACAAAGGGGTAACGTACACCACGTCTAGCAGCAATAACACAGCGCTTAGTAGCAGCTGCGCTGTTGGGAGGGGTCCGCCATGCAGAGGTTTGTCCATCAACGATGGGAGTACCCCCCCTTATGGCATCCCTCCCCACAACGCGGAAAACCTGCATGACCAATTCTCTAACAGCATCCACCTCATTACCTACATCGAGTACATCTACATACTGCTGCTAATCATCCGAGAGAACAAAAGCGTAGAGAAGGACCGGGCCATCTGCTGCATCATTAGGTACGTAGGATTTATATGCAAAAATATAAATTTCTTTTTATTCAATTCGATTAGTTTGCTACCCTCGACGTTTCTCCTGAAGTATTTTATGTACCTGAACAACTTGATCGAGAAGAAGGGGCTGCTCGGGGGAGGACTCCCCAGAGATGGACGTGGACGCAGCGAAGGCTCTTCGCACGGAGGCGCCAACACCGGGGCTGCGGCGAACGAGGGAGACACGCCCAAGGGGGGGGAGGAAGTACTCGCAAGGGTGAAAACGAGCCTAAGCAGGGGCAGAAGCGTTAGCGGTAGAACCCCCAGCAGCAGAAGCACCGATGCCCTCGTGACGGTCGGCGCGGAGGTGCGCCCCCCTGCCTGTGCACACCAAGGTGGAAACCCAGAAGGAAAAGCGTCCAGCGAGGCAGCCACCTGCGGCGAACAGAAGAGCAGCTCGGAAATGAAGCCCACACAGAAGAGGAACTCTAAAATGACGTCTACTCAGAAGGGCAAACTGTACCACCTGTTCCTGAACGTCTACGTAAAGTATGAGTACAATTTTGAGGACAGTTTTTTTTCGTGCAGCGGGGGCGCAGCAAAGGGGGAGGAGTCAGACGGGGAGAAGGAAGTACCCACGAGGGTGGCTAGCTCGAACGAGGACCCCCCCCAACGGAGTGAGCCCCGCGAAGTGGGTAGAAGGAGGAAGAAGAAGGGGAGCGCTTCCCAGGAGGAGAAAAACACTGCTCAGGGGGAGAAGCCACTTGGGGGGCAGAACACCTCATCACATGACTCCCAGAAAGAGCCGAACGGTGAACTGCGTAACGGGGAAGAGCCCAACGATGAGCTGCTTAACGGGGAACCCGCCACCCACGAACTGCTCCACCCGGAGCACCTCTTCCAGGGGTACTCCGAAAAGAGGGAGCAGGAAGTGCACGCGGACCCAATCGTCATAGAAATAAAGGACATCTTCCACTCGAGCAGAGGCAAAAGGAGCCCAATAAACAAAGCCAACAACAACGTAGACGCAAAAATTATCCTCTACCTCCTATCCATCGTGAAAGATCACATCAAAAATAAAATCACGTGGAATGTCCTTTACGCCTTTAAGCTGATTTACAATAATTTTTCCTTTTTCCTGGCCAATAACTTTGCTGAGCTGCACAGCCAAATTCTGGACCACTTGATAAGCACCCTAAGGTATACGAATGTATATAAAATAAAAATCCTCTCCTCATTAGCGCTGATTCATATCCCCCTGTACTACAACATCGATAGGAGTAAGTTGAAGGAGTTATGGGACACTCTCCTCACGAACATCTCCCACTTAGATTTAATTTTCGTGAACGATAAGCCGAGTACAAATCAGCTGCTGTGCTACTACGACAAGGGGTTAAATTACATCACCATAAGTAAAAAAACGGAGTACAAATATAAATGCACTCTTAGGGTAAACATCTGCGAACTGCTGTACATGTGCATCTACAGATCCTACGTGCATGCAAATATTAATGGGGACATCGAAATTGAAAATAGGAGAGTCAATTGTTATGAGGCCTTCAAAAAATACACCCACATCTTTAACATTAATAATGATGTGCACATTTATAATCTCACGCATATCTTTAACAACCACGTGATGTATTACTCTTTTTATAATAGTGTGCTGCCCCCCAGAAAATTACCAACCGGGGGAGGGAGAGTTAGAGGTGATAGCGGCCATTCGATGGATCTACGAACAGCGTCAGTTGTGAGACTAAGGCAAGACAGACCGCAGCTGCTAAGTGACAGGGCAAACCAGGTTGGAGGTACCCCCCCCAATCACGCTACCCCCAAAAAGGAAGAAGAATCCAGCCACCAGGAAATATTCGAACTGCAGCTATTTCTGAACAACCACTTTGATAAATACCATTCTGTTTATAAGAATTTATTGGGGACCGGGAAGAACCCCATTTTTCAGATCCTCTTCCAGAAGCTCCACTGCGAAATTAAGTTGTCCTTGAAGCGCTTCCTCGAGGGGAGGAAGTTCACCGGTTTGAAGGCGCCCCGGGGGGTCAGCAGCTAGCGCGAAGCGAAGGGAATAGAAGGGAATGGAAGAGGGATTTCCTTAAAACTCCACCTTCTTAACTCAAACAAAGAGGCAGCACCTACCAGGTGGTTTTTAAAATTTAAATTGTGCAGTTACGGGGGGGAAATACCAGACCGGGCCCCCCTCCCCAGGGCTTTAACAGTTTCCAAGTGGACTATCAAAAAAAGGTGCACACAGTGTAGCGGTGTACCGATGTACCGATGTACTGGTGCAACCGTACAGGCGCAAACCCGATCGACCAAATTTCTTTAATTCCTCGCGCAGCTACGCGCGTAACGTTTGGCGAAGGGCCCCCCGCGCAAGCGCCAAGCGAGTGAGCGTTCGCCCTTTCCCCCAAAAGGGAGTACCACTCACCACCGCTTTACCACCACTTCACCTGAGGAACAAACTCACGTCGCACGCGAGCAGGTACGACTTAATGCTGAAGTAGTTCTCATCGCGCAGGATGTAGAAGTACCCGTCGTACCCCCAGTGCGTCCCCCAGCTGTTCAAAATCTTCCAGTACTTGACGACCTTCCCTGCGGCCTCGCCCCCCTTTCCACCAGCATAAGCATCCAGATGACCCGAATAATGGTGAATTTTTTTTTTTTTTTTTTTCAAATTTTCAACCGTGTCTTCTCCCCACCCAACTATAACTACAGCGTGGTCGACCTTGTTCCATACGTACGCATTGGACTCCCCCCCATCGGACATTTTTATGAACTTCCCTGTCAGTATGCCTTCCCTATACGCCGAGAAGTTTTTGGAGGGCTCAATTGCTGCTGCCACGGGGCCATTATAATATAGGTACTTCTTTAAATCCTCTTCGTCCTCTATATCTAGGTACTCAAACTTGGTCACCTTGACTTTCGCGTCGCACTCGTGCAGTTTGAGCACGTCCACCTCGCTGGCGTCCTTGGCGGCGGGATCCACTGGCAGGTAGCCCTCGTTTAGCTGGTCCTCCCCGGGGAGGTCTCGCCCACCCCGCACATCGCGCACATGCCGCCCGGTGAGTTTATTTTCCCCGTTGTGGGAGATTCCCCCTTTGGGCTGTTCATCATGGGTGGAGGATTTTCCAATTTCGCCCCCATCCAGGTCTTCCTCTCTGACCAGTTCTTCCCCTGTAACCTTTTCCTCACCCCCCCCGAAATGCCCGTGCTGCCGCACCTGCTTTATTTGTATGCGCGCTGGGCCCATCGGCCCACTTGAGGCGTCCCCGCCCCTGCCCTTCTGCAGAAACGTCTTAAACGTATCGAACCGGTCACACAGCGCGCTGTTCTTCTTATCCCTATTCAAATATAAATTGAAGTACCTCACGAAGCACTTGTTTGTAAAGAGGAAGTTCTCATAGGCATACTTTAGGGACAAAAAAATATACCCGCCATTACACCCCTGATTGAAGAAGTCGCAAAGGACCAGCTGTTTATTGCTGAAAGATATGCGGTCAATATTTTTTATATAATTATATTTAATCCTCACCCTACTGTTAATAATCAACGCAGCTGAGTTTGCGTAACATGAGCCGCATTCCTTCTGGTCGATCGCTTCGTCGATCACTTTTACCCATTTCCCATTAAGTCTCTTCCTCACGTCAGCTTCGTTCGTCCAGTCGAACTGTGCCAAGGGGACTTCCTTCTCACGATAGGTGTTAAATATGCTGTTTGGCTTCACCCCTTTGTGAGATTTGCTCGTGTGGGTTGGGGGGGCCCTCCACTGGGTGGCAGTTTGATTCGTATGTACCTCTAAGTGACCCCCTCGCTGTGTTCCCTCCGCAGTTCCACCACCCCACTCCAACTTCACATTGGCGTAATTCTTATTGTGCGTGTCTGGGTCGAGCACAAGGGGGGAAATGATCTCCACGGGGATCTTGTTGGTAGGCTCATCAGGCGTGCCCACCTTCTTCCCATACCAGCAAAACCTCTTCACGGTGAAGAGGTCAAACTGAGTGTAATTATCGTTGTAATAGTCGATTGAATGGGTTGGGCTTTTCCGCACACCTTTTGAGCCCTCAGAAGGGAAGCTCTCTTTGGAAAGGCTACTCCTGTTGGGGGGTACCCCATTTGTGCTTTTATGGCCCATGTTGTGGAGAAAAGAGTCCCACATTTGGGGCCCCTTCTCTCTTCCTTCACTTATATCTTGCAGACCGTCTACCCGGGGACGCCCCGAAGAAGAACCCCCTCCACTGCCACTCAACTGATACACATTCACCACCCCCATGATCAACCTGTTGCAGTAACTGTAAGACGCGTCGTTCCTTCTCTCAAATTTGAAAAAGGAGAAGTAGATTTCTTTCTCCTCCTTCTGCTTATACACCTCCATGTAGAGCCCCTCGTCGTACACGATCCTCCAGAAGCCACTGTACTGAGGATTTACATTCCCATTTTCGATTATCTGTATGGTCCTATCTGTGTTGAATAGGATGATTTGTTTTTTTTTCTCCTCAAAACGGTTCTTCAAGTGATCAGGGTCCAGTTTCTCTATGAAGTGGGGAGGAATATCCGAAAAAAAAAAGGGGGAGCATATATGAGGGTACACTGTGAGGGAAGAACCTGATGGGCGCCGCTTCAATATAGCACATACGCACAGATGTGCATGTATATTACACCATGGTAAATGGAATCATCCGGGCGGCGGTAGCCACACTCGTAGTCGTAGTCCTGTCCCCCATCAGAAGCATCCCCCCTTTCACCCTTGAGGAGGCCCAGGCTGATTTCCCACTTCCCCTCCACATGTCTACTCAAGCAGTGAACGGGGATGTCACATTTGGCATAACTCGCGAAGGCTAAGAAGAGCACACAAAGTGAAATCATGTCCGGGGGGTGCGGCGGTGTGGAGCGGTTTGTATAGCAGCGTGTGAATGAACCGAAAGACACAACTGAAACAGAACTGAAACATAAATGAAACATAAATGAAACATAAATGAAACGAAAGTGAAACGAAAGTGAAACGAAATGGCGTCCAAACGGGCAACAACTTCACAGTTGCAACTCCCCGTGAGTAACTAATAGACCGTGCGAACTGCCCTGTTGGCTCCTCCCCCTGCTGGGCTGCTAACCACACAGGGGGGGGGGGGGGAAAAAGGAAAACATTCCTAACGTGTCTAACTCTGGAAAGGTGTGAAGACATCGTGTTGCACTTTTTCCCCTTCGCCAACTGCACCCGTTTGTCAGCCAGAGTTTGCCCATCAGTGTCAACCCCCCAAGTAACACCCCCGAATAACCCCACCGCGCGATGCACTCAACTGCACAAACGTTTCGCACCCCCAGCATGCCACTCGCGGGCGGGGATATACACACGCGGCGTTTTTATAGGAATGGAAAAAATTTCATATCTGTGAAAAATGGGAGTTGCAAAGGAGAAAAAAATTCGGAAGAAGAAGATACACACAATGGGCGGACATCCTCCACTTGGTGGACGTCCCCCCCTTGGCGATCTTCTCAAAGTGGCAATTTGCCAAAAACGGGCGGCAGAACTAGTCAAACGAAGTAGACCCGCAAAATGGGACCGCAGGCCGGCGCTGGCGAACCCACCGACATCCGTGCGCTCTTCCTTTCGCACCACGCAAACGTGTCCCCCCTCCTTTACAAAAAAAAGTGAAAAAAGAGGAAACCGTTGGGGCGGCAAAAAGGGGGCAACCAAATTGGGGCTAAAACGTTTGGGCGAACAAATTAGCGCTAAAACGGTTGGCAAACCAATTAACGCTGAAACGTTTGGCGAACAAGCTATTCACTCACACATGTATCATATGTACCAGTCGGACAGCGCGCAGACCATCGCTCACGCCCGCCCAGCTGATACATTCGGAAGCCTTCCTCCTCCCCAGATGGAAAATCACTCCAACACGTATTCATGCACCTTCCTCAGGAGCAACCGGAAGAGGTAGTCTAGGATTACTTCTTCGGCGACTTTCCTCGTGACGCTCAGTCTTTCGTACAGCAGCCTGCGGGGGGGGGGGGAAGCGATTGGTTTGGAGTGAGTGGTGGGGTGGAGAGGCATGAGCGACTGGGTGTGCACTACTGGGTGTTCAGCGCTGGACGGCACCACTGAACGTGCACCACTGGGATTTCACCACTCGGCGGAAGGACTCACTTCTTCCGAATGGGGATAAACTTGCACAGCGTGTCATCCGCCCCCGGGATGGGGACATTCACCTGCCCCCCCGCATTTCCTAAGACCACGGCCGAAACGCCTTCACTAGGAATGGCCGAGTGCACCATCTTCACCCCCTCCAGAAAAGAAAACTTCAAATTGTTCTCCCTCCTGGTGAGAAGCTTGGACAATTTCTTAGAATCCGAGTGATTCATTTTGGGGCTTAAAATGTTGGCCAAAACGGAGCGAGAATATATCTTAGCCAAAATGTATTCAAAATTGGTGAGGGACAAATCCGGGGGACCAACAAATTGGGTATTTTCAGTCGAAGAGCTGCTTAGAAAATGCAACACCTTCAAATTTAGAATGTCTAAATCTTGGAAAAATAATTTTACATAAGAATACATGTCAGCTATTACCTTCTCTTCCTTTATTAAAGAAAAGAGCGTCTCCACAACAACGGCAAAACTTGAGAATACAGCTTTTTTGTTTTTCTTATGTGAGTCGAATAGGATGCTTCTAACGGATTCTATGAATACCTTATTGTTCATCACCTCTTCAAAGTTGTCTTTTATTTTTTTGCTCGGGGAGAAGGTGAAGTACCTGGACACCCGGTCAGTTTTCCAGCGGATGCCTCTCCCTTTCAGCATTTCCTCCAGCGAGCTGTAGTAGTTGTAGAGGTCTTCCGACTGGTAGAACTTCGTTGCGCTGCGTTTGGGCAGGCGGCAGTTCGTGGGGTCGCCCTTTGGATCAGCGGTTGGTTCATCGCTTCGTTCTGCGGTTGGTTCATCGCTTCGTTCTGCGGTTGGCTCGCCGCTTCGTTCTGCGGTTGGCTCGCCGCTTCGTTCACCGGTTGGCTCGCCGCTTCGTTCACCGGTTGGCTCGCCGCTTCGTTCACCGGTTGGATCGCCGCTTCGTTCACCGGTTGGATCGCCGCTTCGTTCACCGGTTGGCTCGCCGCTTCGTTCACCGACTGGCTCGCCGCTTCTCTCAATGGAGGCCTCCCCCCCCCTGTGGCACATGCGAGTCATTATCTTTTCGCGAACGATAAGGTTGAAGACCCTGCTTAGGAAGTTACGGACATTTCCTACCAAAACGTGCTTCCCTTCGTTTAACAGAACATTTGCATATCCTTTTATCATTACGTCGTTCTTAGTTCCGTTCGGAAGCTCCCCCTTTTCCCCTCCATTTGGGTTATTCCCCCCCAAGAAGTCACCAGGTGTGGCCTCCTCTCCTTCCTTCGAAAGGACGCTTCCTCCTGAGGGCTGCCTCTCCTCTTCGTTAGCCACCTTTAACAGTTCCGCACTCCCTTGCACGAAATTAATTTGGCCAATTACACTTCTGAGCAGATTCGACCCGTTATCCTTGATGGCTGTCACTGTATCATTCAGCATGCTCCTTACTCCCGCCTCATCATCTTGTTTGGCTCTTTTGGAGTCGTCCCCCGTTTCTTCTTCTCCATGTTGCGTAAGATCCCTCCTATTGGTAGCACCTCCCTGCAACGTTTCTCTCGTCTCCTGGTCAACACGCACATCCCTAACATCCCTACCACGCAAAGAGGGTCCACTTTCTTCCGCCACACCAGGTGAGCTCTTCCCACCTGACTCCCCCACATCTACAAGCATACTCTCTCCAGTCTCCTTGTCAACAACTTTAACCTTTTCACTTGGAGCTGTCCGTGAGACTTCTTTATTCACCTGATGCTCATCATTTCTCCCCCCTGGTGAGTCACAACTTGGCAGCAAATCGTCGTGGTCATCCCCGCTTAGCATTCTCCACCTTGTCCGTTCGGAATAGCTGCCATCATCCCACTTCCCATGTTTCAGCTTTCCATAGTTGTTCAACTGGTTGACTGCGAAGACCACCAGCAGCAGCAGCAGCAGGGGGAACATCCTCATTTTGGCTCTCCCCGTGTGTTGCTTCTTATCTTTGTTCGGCGTGTCTCCTTCTGACTGTTCACTCTCTTCCTCCGTGGTTACTTTGTGTGCCTCTCCTCTTAAGATGCACACCAACGGAGTGGAAAAAAAATTCACAAGAAAGGGTAACCCTAACCTGTGTCTTACACACCAGTGCCTACTCGTTGAACACCCATAAAAAATTCAAACCAAAAAAGGGAGCAAAAAAAATTACCACTTGGCAGCTGCAGATATTTTACGCTTCTTCTTGCAGTGCGAGTTGGAACTCCAGCATAGGCAAAAAAGAAAAAAAGAAAAAATTCGTTAAAGTGTAGAGAGTAAGGTGTACGCGAAGTAGAGGGAAAATAAGGTGAAACAAAATAAAGCAAAAAATTAACACATTAAAGTGTCAAAATATTAATATGTTAACATATTAATATGTTAACGTGTCAAAATAAATTAAAAATGTGCTTCCTCTTTTTGGCCCCTTTCAGCAGGCCACCCAAAAAAGGAAAAAATCGCCAGACACACAACAAACGCGGAGAGAAATAGCTCGAAACGCAGCTAAGGCTCAAACGGGGAGGACAAATCTGGCCAGACGCGTCGCCACACCTCCAAAATTTTAGCTCGTCCCAGCTGATCAAATGGGAGTGTATAAAGATCCACACGACAACGCATGCAAAAAAAAAAAAAAAAAAAAATATATATATATATATATATATTGTGGGCTCCTCCATTTTGGAAGCACAAAACAAACTATCCTTTTTAAAAAAAAAAGGTAACGTCCCCCAAATTGAGCGCTTACAAATGCGCCACTCCCATTTTTCAGTTAGCGCTCCCCCAATTTTGTCTTAAATTGCAGAATTAGATGCGCGTCGGGAACAGGCTCAAGTGTGCCAAAATGAGGAGAACAGATCTACATGCGATGTCGTAATTTTTTCGAAACCGAAAAGCGGAGGATTGCACAATTGGGCGGCGCCCCGTAAGGCGAAATTTCGTCCAAACCGCGAACAAATGTTAAGCGGGCATGAAGAAAAAAACTCACACATGAGGAAGTCTACCGAGCGATAGCCAAGTTGGCACGAGTAACCGCGCGAACACTTCCAACCTTTTATTTGCATCTTAAAGAGGAAATTTTAAAATGGTGTTTTTTTTTTTTGGGGGGGGGGACCTCCCCTTCACCCGCATCGTAGTACTGAAAATACTCCTTGGGGGCAATTAATTTCGAAAAATTAGCGCTTTTCAGAATTAAAAAAAAAAAGTATTCGTTCGCGTGGAAGTGGTCAAAATGGGTGCATGATCACTCGTGAGGGCACCACGCAAGGCACTATGAGGACCACCCACTCAAACGGTGGGACAACTTTCCACGTGCCGCCGCGCTGCCCCGCACCTGGTACCGCCTACTCCTGGAAGGACTTGGCAACAATATCGCTCTCTCCTCCCTCCACGGCCAACTCGAAGACGTAGTCATCATACTGATGCACAGTGGACCTGCACTTGCACTGAACGGTGTAGCTGTGTTGCACAAAGTGGGGCAGCTTCAAGTAAAAGGCGTATTTCCCCTTCTGCTTGTTTCCATATGATATATAGCCAGGCATGAGGGTCTGCAAATCGGTTTCATTACCCTCGTAAAAGACCTTATCAAAGCAATTGTGCGGTTCGACGGTACCCTGGTTATCATATATGCACTTGAAGCCGACAAACTCTCCTGGCTTCGCCTCAATTCTGCAGACTTTACTACCTCCATACCTCTCAACAGGGTAGGGCTTAGAAAAATAATTCACCACATTATTTCCGAAATCGCATCCCTTAGTAATTGTATTATTCGTAGAAACAACAACTTTCATTATTCCATACTTTGTAATGATTTTTTCAACTTTACTTTCATCCTCTTCATCCCCTTCTCCATCCTCTTCTTCCTGCTCCTCCTCAATTACGAGTTCTTCTTCGTCTTCCGGATTTGTGGGCTTATCTCCCTCCCCTTTGTTCTTTTCACGCTCTATTATATTCCTAATTTTTTTTACCCTATATAATGCTCTAACTAGGTGTTCATCTATTTGCTTCTCCGGGACTACCACCTCCATATCTTCGTCTGCATTTTTCAAATCGTTCACATTGACAGTGGATTTCTTTTTCGCATTTTCCTTTTCCTTGGTTAGTCTCCTCTTCTTTAGGTACTTTTTCAGGTCCTCCATTTGCAAGTTACAGAAACAGTAGAAGGTTGTGCTCTGCTTCACCGTGGGCGATATGAGCAGCGTGTCTCCATACAGGGTCGACCCGTATAGCAGCACATCTATGGACAGCTTGGACGATTCCATTTTGTCTGCACTTATATCGTCTAGCGTGTTAACATTCTGAAAGCACTGTGCTCCTATTTTCTTCGGACATATAAATGTTACGCTGTCAAACGGCTTCGCGTTCACCACGCAGTATTCCTTTTCATTCTTCCCCAGAAGGTACTTCTCCTTCGTAAAATCGCAGATGTGTTCTTCTGCGTGTGCGGGCAGTTGCTGCCTCACCAGGTGGAGCAGCGCGAGCAGGAGGAGCCTTTTCATTTTGTTAGGGGGTGGCTAAATGGGCAGCCACGTGGACAGCACAAAGTGCACGTTATGCCGCCTTTACGCGGGAATTGCGGCGCTCCACTGGGCGGAAGCGCGCACAGTGCAGGAGCGTACAGACGAGTACGTAACGACAATAGTGAAAAGACAGTGCGTACCGCCAATCGTGAAACGACGATTCGCAACGCCGCAACGCGAAGGATTCTCCCCCCCAGTGCAACCGGCCGAAAAATCCCCCTTTTTTCACCTAGACAAAAATGCAAACATCAATTCTGCTGCGCCAGCGAGCGGAAAAGGGGAAAACATTAACAACTGAGTTTTTCAAAAGAGGTGAAAAAAAAGAAAAAAAAAAAAAGAAAAAAAAAAAAAGAAAAAAAAAATTTACACGAACTCGTGCCAACACGTCCAATTTCATTTTTTACAATTTTTTAAACGTAATTTAAAACATTTAGCCGTTTCGATTTTTTTTTTTTAACGTTTATGTTTTCCCCAATTGAGGGGCAGACGCGAGTTGCAAAAGGGTGTATAAAAAAATAAAACGATGACAGACAAAGATACAAACGGAGAGGCGCAGCAAAGACACAAAAAGGGCAACAAAACGGATAACACAATAGTTCTTCCAACTGGTTGTGCAGAAGTAGCATTTTCCATTTGCACATTTTCCACCTCCGCAACGTTTGACAGGCTGTGAAAGTACACACCGCCATGCGCAGTGCGATTTTTTTTTTTTTTTTCGCAAAATTACGCGTTTCCCCCTTTTCGAATAAAGAAACAAAATTAATCTACCTTCATTTGGCTGATTTAGCAACTGATCGTAAAGAGAGCCACCCGAGTGAGCAAAAATGGTCCCCTTTTTTTTTTAAACATCCGGTGGGCAATTCCAACATGCGCGACTCGGAAAAAATATCATTCCTCCCTCGAGTCCTCCATCCACGCGCATGCCAATTACGGCCAAAAAATGGGTAAAACACAAAAAAAACTATATTCCCACATTTGCACTTAACGTGGGTGGACACTTCTGCAGACGTCCACTTCATCCCAATTCGTGGCTTCGCAACCGCGGCGGTCTCCTTCTGCTTGCCATTGGAGAGGACGCATAACTGAGCAACAACAAAAAAAACGACGTAAATTTGTTTGTTCCTTCCCCCTTCGTTGCATATGCGAAATGTGCCTCCTCCGTGAAATGGGGCCAAAAAAAAAAACATGCACAGGTAAGTCACCCCAAATGTGAATCGCCCCTAGGTGGTCACTCCACACGAGAGCCGCCCATTCATGGTCACTCCAACCCGCAGAGCTTCACCAACTCATCGTAGCGATAAAACTTATGCCTGCGTAGGACTTCCGCCTCCTCCTTGGCTATAACGTCCTTGATGAGCGGCTTCAACTGCGTCACGTCTCTCTTTATATCCTGGAGCTTTTCCTTTTTGAATTTCATCTTCTCGATTCCTTTGAGGTGCCTCTGCCTGATTGACTTGTTGATTATCATTTTTTCTTTTTTCCGGATCAAATGGTACACGGTTCCTCTTTTGCTGTTATGCCTGCACAAAGGGGGTGGTAATAACGCAGTGTCTAAAAGGGGTGAACATGTACAACACACCTATTCGGTGTAGTTTTTTTTGGGGGGGGACCCACTCCCTGTGGTGAGAAGCGCCATGCTGGGAATGGTACATCCATAAGCCCCTTCGTTCCACCTCTAAACACGGTGACGTACCTGGAGAGCCTCCCGATCCTATGTGTCAACACGTTGTAGTGACTCGGCATCTCATAGTTCACCACGTAGTTCACATTCACGGTGTCGAGCCCCCTCGAAATGGAATCCGTGCATATCAGGATGTGCAACTTCTGCGAGAGAAAATCGTTTAGTATTTTTTTCTTCCTCTTGTTGGACAAATTGCGGGTGTACTCCTTTATCCCGTAGCCGCCTTCGTTGGTGTAGCTGAAGTAGACGGTCAGGAACCGGTAGAGCAGGTGCGCCGACTCCTCGCTGTTGCAGAAGATGAGCATGCTGAGGTTGTCTGCGGGGGGGGGAAGCGAAATTATAAGCGAAATTGGAAGCGAAATTGGAAGTGATGTTTTGCGTGAACGTGGAGACGGAGAGGAGTGACGTGGCCAATGAGGGGAAGGGCGATGCCGCCTCATGGCCCCCCCTTCCAACCATTCAACTCACCCTTGGCCGGTATATCCATGATCAGCCGGAGGACGACATACACCTTGCTGTATTTCCCCTTGGTGCTCAAGTAAAACTCCTCGTTCCTCTTGTAATTAACAATGTAGTAAAAAAAAATGGGCCTGTACAGATTCAGGGACATGAGGTTATCCGACACTTTACACAGCGTCGCGGAAACGAAAATTTTCTGCAGGAAATTCTTCGGTTTGTAAAAATTGCGAGTTTCCATTTGATACTTCTCGACAATGTCCGATAGGGAGTTCACCAAACTGTTAATGTTGGACTTGCTAAAGGACATAATCTTATCCACTTCGTCAATAACTAAAAATTTCAAGTCCTTAAAAAGCTCCTCATTGCTGTAGAAGAGCGTTTCAAATTTGTTGGTCGTTGTTACGAGAATGTTCGTGTCCTTAAAGGTGTCCCTACTATCCATCAGCTCATCAAAATAAATGTTCATTTGAAACATGTTGGTATTTATCCCCTGACACAGCAAATTGCTAACTTCGAATTTGTTTAAAACCCCCATAATTTGCGTTACCAACTCTTCTGTGGCTGTTAATATGAGACAAAAGAGTTTCCCATTTTGGTCCTTTTTATATAAAAAATAATCCAATATAGTTATAATATAGCATAATGTTTTTCCAAGGCCAGTTGGCACTTCAATGTATATGTCTCCACTAAGCAGCGAATTGGACCCATTCTTGCTCAACAGGGCATAATCCAACACACAACTTTGACAGGGCAGAAATGTTTTGAAGTGAAACTTGTTAATCAGGGCGTTTATTATAAATTCATTTATTGGGGTGTTCCTCACTTCATTCCACTTTTCAATTTCAACTTCTTCGTCCTCTATTTTGATTATTCTGCAGTTGGAGCTGAGGCTGGAGTGCACCTCGTGCGCCTTCTTTTGGTGCGCCGTTGCCACGCGACCATGAATTGCTCTTGGAACCCCAGCTGTAGCCACCGCTGCGCCACCGCCTTGTTGTACCCCCTCTCCAATAAGCTCGTCGAAGTTAAAAAAATCGTCACTTACATTTTCAACGAGCGTTTTTACGTGGTTTATGTATGAGCTGCTTTGCATCTTTTCCTATAATTGGCCTGTTTTCTCATGTGGGGAGGGGAAAACCGACCTGCATAGTTAAACTTGTATTTTCTCACGCCAATTTCGCAAATTCTTCATATTTGTGCCTGCCAGGGCGCAGATGATTATTCTCAAGATTTGCCAGTTGTATGGAAAGTTTTTTCTCCTCTTCGTTGAAGTGTTCCCAGTTGTATTTTATTTTTGCTGCATTATGGCTGTTTTTTTTTTTTTTTTTTTTTTTTCAGCGCGTTTTTTGGCTAGCTGGGAAAAGGAAAAAATGCAATTCCTTCACTTTCGCCTGTTCTGTTTAAGCGGCTCTATTCCCCTTTCAGCAAAGCAGTAAAGTTTGTTTTAAAATAAATAAGCTCTTTTGCTCATTCCCGAAGTTGATGTTGCTGCGGGTGGGGGGTTAACCTTTTTCCTTTTTTTTTACGCACCGAGGTATTTTCCCAGAACAGCTCAACGGTTTGGGGAAAAAAAAAAAAAAAAAGCAGAAGTGGAAGTGGAAGTGGAAGCGGAAGATTGTTGAGCAGCCGCATAATAACCGTTCATTCATCCCCAGTGCAATTACTCGCCTTTTTCACCCCGGCTTCCTTCTCGCTTAGTTGTCCCACTTGGTTTAAATTAAACACAAGAACGTTGCTAACTGCGTTTTGCGCGGACCTACCTGTGCACGTCGACGTGTATACAAACCAATGGGGATGTTCCCACGGGCGACGCCCTTTTCTGGGCACTCCAAAAATAAGTCGTTCCTCGCCCAGGAACAGTTTTGCAACACTTCACAAAATTTTTAATTTATCATACGTAGGGGGGGGAGTTATGGGCTTAATAAGGACATACATACATGAGTATATGCATATATATGTGCACGTTTGCACGCATGCTTGCACGCACGTTGGAATGCATGTTCACACGCGCAGATACACGCGCCTACACGCACATACGCACTGTGCTCACTTTTCTTCACAAATCGCGGGAACATTTAAAAAGGCGAAAATGAGTAAACAAATTTCGGTGGGATTAAAAAGGGCGAAATTAAAACGAACATATGGAGGGGCTGCGCATGCTTGCATACATGCTCGCAGCTTGGGCATCTGCGTGTGGGCGGCGTTTCAAATGGGTACAACGCCGAACATACGCGGAACGCACGAGGAACATACGCAGCACACGCGGTGGTCCGAAGGGGGGGAATCAAAGTGTCCTCTGGAGATGCTGTATATGTCTGAATGAACGGCCTACTCGCGCACCATTACGACTCATCAATCCTTTTGTGAACCAATTTGTGAATAAAACATAAGAAGTTCACGTAGCTGTATTCCTTGTCGGCTTTGTCTTCAACGCACAAAGATATGAGGCGTTCCTCCTCGTTGGATCTGCAAGTGGGGGTGAAGTGTGCAATTAGATTTGTATTTTAATTTGCATGCACGGGTATGTGCATCCTTTTTATGGGAGTTGGTGGTGGCTTCCCATTTCATGCTGCGTAACATCGCACTACAAGGCGGAGTTTTCCTCCTCGCAGTCGCTCCATTCGACTTATCCCTTTTCGACGCGAACTTACTTGGGGGCAACCATCACCAGGGGGACGTACTTGTTGAAGTGGTGAATCCTGGTCAGGTTCTTGATGACGCGCTGCACTTTTTCTGCCAAAGGGGGCGAAAAAAAATTAAAAAAAATATAAAATAAATAAGAATAAAGCAAAATATAGCAAAGCGTAGCATAGGATACGAAACATACGAGGGAAAAAGGCACGGCGCGCAAAAATGAAACGCCTCCTCTTGCCTTCCTCCCGTGAGCGGTTCACCAATTTGGTCGCGCCCTTCAATTTTAACACTCACGTGCGTTGGGGGTATCCGTCAGGTTCAGTTCGTGCGCGTTTTTCTCCGTCGGGATGTCTCCAACGATCTTCAAAAGGGGGAAATGAAAAAAAATACACAACGGTGGGGGGAGGTAGTGGTGACGGTAGTGGCGACGCGCCCTATCCGTTAAAGTACGGCCTAGGCAAATACACCCATGCTTAACCGCGCTACGCAGAGCGGCCTGCATAATGCCACACAACGCCGCGTGTTTGAGCACTCACCTCCTTGGCGAAATTCGCGTCGGAGTGAAACCCAAAGTAAAGGTAAAAGTGGGTACAGGCATCGAGCAGGTAAATCCCATTGGAGTAAATCTTCTCCGCGCTGGAGGGTATCGTTTTGGGAATAAACAAATCGTCGTCCACATCCATCGAGTCTATCTCGTTCGTTTTCCCCTTTATGTGAATTACATACGTTACTGGGTATACGTACAAGAGGGAGGATATGATCGGCATGGAGAGGAGCTTTATCAGGCTGTAGACCTTCAGGTCGTGTAGGATTTCCTTCTTCGTGACATTGTGTTTTAGAAGAGAGGAGGTGAAGAGCGGAAGCAGCTTTAGCGTGTCCGGGAGGATCAGCTGGCCTGAATGGGCGGACGAGGCGCACTAAAGGGGGGGAAGCGGAAGAGTGACGTGGGGGGAGCGGCGAGCACACAGCGAATTGGGCATAGCGAATTGCATAAGCAACTTCCACATAGCAACTTCCACGTAGCGAATTGCATGTGGCAACTTGCGCACCGCGGCTCACACCGCGGCTAGCACCGCGACCTTCACATAGCGCCTTCGCACAACTCTCACTTACATTCACGCGGTAGGAAAACAAAATGGCCGCCAAACTGTCGATGATGATCTTGGAGTAGTTGTCATTGTGCAGGATGTTGGTGCAGAGCTGCTTGATGAGGATGCTCATCAAGGCCTCGGCGTCGGTGTACCGAAAGACGGTGCTGAGGGAGGAGGTCAAATTCATGTGCGTGGTGTGCAGACGAACAAAGCGGTCCCCATACAGGTTGGTATAAATGCAAGCGCATTGGAAGTAAATTTGTTTTTTGCTCTCTGAAATGTCCGAGTAGTTTAATAAAAAGGCAAAAGTCTGGTCATGCCGAATCTTGGGGATTTTAATCGTGTCCACACTGATGATAGAATTAAAATTGTTGTTACAACAGAAGAGCTTCTTCACCGACATGTGCTGCGAATATCTTAGCTTCAACTCACAGCAGTAGGCAATGTCTTCTGACGTTAGCGTGTCCATTATGCTCATGTATATCTCCTTGTAATCCTTCTGCCATACGAAATTTTCCACGAAGAGGATCTTCCCCCCGGTGTTCTGCGCAACATATTGCAGAGACGGGACGCACACACGCACGTTATTCGACGAAATGATAAAAATGTCCACGCTGATGTTGTAGGAATATAAGTCTAGTAGTAAAGAATCGTAGAATATCTTCTGCTTCACCTCCAGAAAGTTTTCCTGCAAGTCCTTTTT
Organism: Plasmodium vivax; assembly: GCF_000002415.2. Classification (NCBI taxonomy): domain Eukaryota; phylum Apicomplexa; class Aconoidasida; order Haemosporida; family Plasmodiidae; genus Plasmodium; species Plasmodium vivax. The sequence continues at coordinate 135,723 of NC_009908.2, forward strand.
CAGCTCCTTAATGGAGCCTATTCCGCAATTGGGGGTGGTGGTGTAAAACATGCATATGCTGCCCAGCCCGTTTCGCTCCTTCAGCATGTCCATGGCCACTTTGAGCGCGCTGTTTCCGCAGGAGCCGTACGACTGCATCGTCGTGCTCACCGATTTGATGGTATCTATGAGGGTGTTGATTTTGTCTCTCTCCTCGACGCACCCGAAGAAGAGGTCCTCCAGCGGCAGCGGCAGGAACGGGTCGTCCACGTCGCTCATCACGATCACCTGGTGGGTGCCCGAGCCGCCTCCTCCTCCGCCGCTGTTACCGCTTACGCCGCTCCCCCCCTTGCAGTGGTAAAAATAAATCGAACTGTTGAACGTGATGATGGCAATCTTGGTCCGCGGGCACCTCACGTTCTGCACGGCGTATCTGATGCCCTCCAGAATGGTGTACGTTATGTTGTTGTAAATGGCATTGTAGGAGCACTCCACGACGAAGACAAAGTAGGGCGGCAACATATTTTTCACTTGCGGGTATTTCGCCATCAACGAATTTCTCCTCATTTTGGCGGTATCCGATTCGCCACTTTTTTCGCATATCAAATTTTTCATCTCGTTCATGGTCAGGTTGGCATTCTCCATCACGCTGTCGAAGTTCTGCACCCCGTGGTCGTTCCCATAGGGATGATTCCCTGCTCCGCTGCCCCCTCGGTTGTTAACCACGTTATGATTGTTGTAACCGCTTTGATTGTCATAGGTACTGTAGCTTCCTACCCCTCCATAATTGGTATAGCCACCACCTGCATAATGGGTAGCATCCCCCGAGTCGCCAAAAGCGCTACTACTAGTCAGCTTATTCCCCCCCTTAGAATCATTCGCAACTAGCGAATTAGAAATATGCTTCGTGAAAGACATTATCTTATTCGTAATCATGAACGCCGTTTGGTTAATATTTTTACTCAAGTAGGTATACGTCAATTTAAACTTGTTAACATTATGATAGTACGTCGGGGGGATAATAATATCGACGCTACCCTTCAGCAAAGGGGAGAGAGAACTCCCATGGTGGTCACTCTCCCTATGGCCTATCTTCTCATTATACTGAAATATATCAAATAATACATTTTCATTAATCATAAAATCTGTGTCGCAGAAGACACACTGCACAGAGCTGGAAATGTCTTCCAATATAGTCGCATGCAGATAGCTCAAACATTTGGGGCATCTCAAAATTTCTACATTTTCCTCCTTATCGTTAATGATATCCTTCATGTCTATTTTGTCTACACCTTCCCCTTCGTTTAGACATGCAAAAGGGTTTACAATAATTCCAAAGGGAATTTGAGACAGCTTTAACGTCTCAGAAAATAGCGGAATTTGATACAACGTGCTCTTCATAAATCTCGGGTCTGCTTTCCCCGTGTCAATCGATATGTACGGTTGATAATAAGACGGGGGAGAGATATACTTACACGTTTCGAATACTTTTAAATTTTTTTTTTTTTTTTTTTCCTGAGTGTTTATTATAGGCCTTGGGATTTTGTTCATGTCTATACGGTTGATCGTTTTTTTTAACAAACTGTACACTTCTTCTCCCTTTTCTGTTACCTCATTTTCGTTTTCACTTGAATTTTCGGAGCTGGAACTTTCCACTGATTCTTCCTCTGACCGTTCGTACTTCTGTCTGTTCGTCCCCCGCTCCTGATTATCCTCCCGCTTTGCACTCCCGCTTGGATCAGCAGTTGTGGTGGGGTTTCCCCCATATGGGGCACTCCCGAATGGTCTACTAACAACCGTGTTGCCAGCGCCGCCATAAAAGGGGTTAGCCGCGGGTTGGTTAGAGGTGACCTGATTAGCGGCGGGTTGGTTCGCGTTCCGATGCTGGTACGCCGCGTGGTACGCACTGGGGTGCTCCTTCGCGCTGCTCTGCGGGGCGTTGCTAAGGGGGGCATTACTATACGGGGTATTACTATACGGCGTGTTGCTATATGGGGTATTACTATACGGGGGGTTGCTATATGGCGTATTGCTATAGGGAGGGTTGTTGTAGGGGGTATTACTATACTGGGCGTTGGTGTACCCCGAGTTGGTGTACCCCGAGTTGGTGTACCCAGCGTTGCTGAACCCGGCGTTGCTATAGGCAGCGCTGCTATACGCAGCGTTGCTGTACGCAGCACAGCTGTACGAGGCATTACTGTGCGGCCCGCCACCCCACGCGCCGCGCGCGTCCGGCTGCACCTGACTAACGTGGCCGCCATCCGCCTGGCTGCCCAAGCCGTTGGAAGGTGCTCCAGCGGACGCTGCACTGGGGGAGCCGCCGTGGCTGCCCCCATATATTTGATACGTCCTTTCATTTCCCCTATCAAAAGTGGGCTTATCATTTGGGGCCCCTCTCACCAAATCTCCCTGCATAGCAGTGCGTTGTGCAGGATTGGTGCTACTCAAGGGGTTATTCGCCCCATGCGAAACGTTCTCATTTCGAGTGTAACTAGCTAAGTTAGAACCCCTGTGAATGGCGTACCCCGATTCGGTTGCGCTGCTTGCACCTCGCTGCTGATCATTACTACACGAAAGGGTAACCGCGTTATTCCCATTTGCAGGAGGAGAAGTTGCGCTGCTCCCCTGCTTACCCTGCCAGGTGCTCGTCTTTTGCACATTCCCCTCGTTCGGCTGACTATGAATGTATATCTCACTGGGAACGTCCCCATCAATGCTACTTCTCTTGTGTTCCCCACTTCGGTTAGTTTCATTAAATGTAGCATCGGCTGAACAATTTGTATTGCTCTCCACCGTTTGGTGATTCCTACTGGTACCTCCTGACTGATGGTACTGCCCACCTGTGGGGGGATTATCCCCTTGGGTTTTTCCCACGTGACTGTGCTGTGCAGGGGTGGCAGCATCCTCCGCCCTCTCACTTGGTTCACCGAAATTGGGGTGACCGCTTAGATGGCTAACTGGGTCCCCAATGGGGACATTCGACTGTTGATTACTCCTTTCACATGCTCCGGCACCGTACGCGCTTCCTACATGCGCTCTGCTATCATAACTATTCCCACTCGTGTTGCCCACATTTTCTGAGCTACTATTTGCCTCCCTATTCATATTGGCATTTTCGCAGCTGTTGTTGTGACTGCTGCTTGTGGTGACGTGACTCTCGTTTGCGTCTACTAGCACAGTTGGTTTCTCCCCCTCTAAAGCAAATTCAATTTTATCGTTAAAATTCTCACCACGGGGTTGAGGAGAACAGTGGGAGGGGTGGCAACTCCCGCCCTTTACCCCATCGTCACCGGTACTATTCGTTCCTGAGAGCACTCCTTCAGTTGCTTCTTCCCCTATGTGATTACTCATATTTATTGGGTAGCTATCTAACGTATAAAATTTCGCTTTTTTTTTTTTTATCACTTCTTTTTCACTTTGCCAATTTCCATCATTTGTGATTCGATTTTGGTGAGTTGATCCTTTCTGAGGGGTGCTTCTCCCTGGTAGCCTCTAAATGGTGCTTCTCCAGTTGAGGGCACCAAATGTGGTGCTATTATTTTTCTTGCCTTCTCTACCGTCCCTGGTTTGCTCCTCCTTGTGCTGACTACCCCCTTCACGTCAGATATCACAACGGAGCGGTCACTTAAAAAATAGCTGCGGTTGATGTGTCAACCGGGGGGCCGCGAGAAAAAAGAAAAAAAAAGGGACACACAAAAATGCCTGCGTGTTGGTAGGCGCGCTGGCTGAATTAAACCTTCTGCTGCGGAGGCGACTCCTTAAAGCGACATTTTGCAACCTGGGCGCTTCCTAGCGGTGGGCGCTTCTCAACAGTGGGCGCTTCACAACAGTGTTAGCCTTGGCCGGGCCCCCCCCTCGGCTGTGTCATCACATGCGAAGAGGCCACACCCAGGTACCCCCTCCAACGCATCCGTGAAGCTGCTAACTTATTTATTCTCTCCTTCACTCCCTGGCCTTTAAAAATGTTCCCCTTATCATATCATTACTAGTAAATCTCCCTAAGTGTTGCTGAAAAAAATTCAATCATGGGTAAATTATTACGCAACGCATATGCCAAATAATTTGACCAATCAGGGGATCATCTGTGGTGTTTTCTGGCGGAAGAACTGTTCACGCGATTTTGCTGCTCACGTTTATGTACGTATGCAAGTGCATATATATGTACACTTCCATTCGCTTCTTTTCACCGCGTATCTTTGCTTCTTTTTAGTTTTTTTTTTTTTTTTTTTTTTTTGGCAGCATGGCTTTGGAGTTACTTACACGATCGCTTGGTTGACTCGTGTCAAGGGAGGCACATCCACTGTGGGGTGGCTGCGACGTAAACGAAAAGGTAAACGTAAACGTAAGCGTAAGCATACGCTCGTGCCTTCTCACGTATACGCGTGTGCCGCGCCACTTTGGCATAACACATATGTAACATACGTACATATCATTTGTACCTCCTTACACAGCAACATATGCGCGCGCTTGCTTTGCTTGCCCAAATCGTTACAATGATTTTGCCAAGTCGAGGCAAACAAGAGGGAACGTCCCTGCCTGAACACGAATCGCCATTTATGCAAACGTTCGCGATCTTGCGCATCGCGCCTTCCCGTGCGCATATCTTTTTTTTTCCCTTTTACATTCGCAATGGCATTGTAGCTGGGAGGTAATCACCCTCTTCAGGCGTAAAACAAAATTGGAGTGGAGAAAAAAAAAAAAAAAAAAAAAAGTAAAAAAATGGGAATACAATATGAATAACGCAGGATTGAGTAAAAAAATACGCGAGAAAAAATAGCGCAAATGGGACGTATTTTCATACGCCCATAAAAGCGCCACATGCTGAATTGAAAAAAATGCGCTAAAGTTTTTGGCCTCTCAGGGCGATTACTGTGATGATTATTTTGCTACTGCTACTGCTATTCCTATTGCTTCTTTTTTTTTTTTTTTTTTTTACCCGTCCACTGATCAGCCCCTCAAGGAAGGCGCCATTTTACGGCTTCTGCGAAAGCGGCCCCCTCAAAAGAAACGACAAAATTGCACGCAAAACTGCTAAATCTTCAAATGTGTAAAAGGTGGAAAATAGCGCCAACAGGTTTTTGGCCCATTGGTCCTGTTTCACCACTCCATTTGTTCAGCCACCTACAAGTCTGTTCCCATGCACGGACGCCCCTACGTAAACCGATCGATCGAATACACAGCCCCCACATGCACCCGTGAACTGCAACGAATTGCGAGGTCTACATCATTCACGGGGACATGGCACAACGCGTAGCTGTCACCACAAAGGTACCCCCTCCCAATTGGGCCATTACAAAAAAAGGTCGCAACGTTTTTTTAGTAATAAGTCCCCCATATGGGGAATAGACAAATGGGATAAATTGAAAAAAAAAAAAAAAAAAAAAGGCAAACTGAACGCGTCTACAAGAGTCTACCCCTATTGAGGAATTCATCTGTGAAGCAGACAAACACACATGTGACGCTACCAATGGTTCCCCGCACCACCCCCATATGTTAATCTGCCTGAGCAATTTTGTAAACCCCGCTCTTGTTGCAAACCCCCATTTGTGAAAATGCGGTTAGTCTTTCCAACCGTGTGTGTACTTATATCCGTGAAGGGGCTTGAAAGAAAAAATTAATTGTGAAGGTGCTTCCACCAAATGGAAGACACAGAAAGAACAGTTACTGTGTATAGCGTGAAACCGGGGGGACCTTTTCATTACGCTAATATGGTGGTGCAAAAAAATAGGTGATCATACATTTGAACGTAAACGGGTGGGTACAATCATACCCATGGTGAAAGTCATCCCGCAATTTCGCCATCTACAAGTTAACGGCACGGATAGGACCATTTGACATTTCACTGACGTATGTCCTCCGCTCCTACTTTAATACAACTGCCCTTCAAGCGTCACTCTTTAAGGTTTTCTCATTTCGTGGCAGCTAAAAAGGGGCAGTCAGCCATTACCCCGATAAAACGCACAGTCCTAAAAGTTAAATTGAAAAAATAAAAAAAAATACGTGTGGGTTTGCCCCCCATTAGGCCTTTCTCTCATGTACCTATTCCCTCTTTCGCCTCTCGCTGTTTCACCACTGTGGCATTGCTACCCTAATTAGCGAAACTTCCCAGTTGAGCATAGCATCCAATACGGTGCGGTTATCTGGCAATCCCAGGCACAAATCAGTCCGCCACACTGGGGGATTTTTCGGTCGGATGTTCCAATCATAGGGGAATTCCAAACAGGTGGTATCACTCACGTAATGAGAAAAAAGCGTGAATAGCTGGGTGCCTAACCGATTTGTGAAAAAGTTGAGCCGTCTTCTTTCTTGCAGACGCGTGGTGGAAGACGACGCCCCTCACAGCATGCCACGCAGAAATGCCGAAAAGGTGGGATGACAAATTTGGGAAAAAAAATGCGCACATTTTCGTGAATTCCTCGAGTGGGGATCCCGGGCAAAATCAGCCGAACCGCGCCTTTGGCAAACTTCCCATCAGCGTTAAAAAAGCGGGTAAAAAAATACCCACATGCGCACATGCATACGTACGTGTACCATATTGGCGGGAAAAAAATTAACGCGCATATGTCCACCCGAGGGGGAAGAAATCCAAAAACGTTAGCAAAAAAAGAGGTGCAGCATTCTGGCTAAAGAAATGCCATTCCGCATGTGCAGCATTTTGTGGCGCGAAAAAATAACGACGTAGACTGCCGCGAAATGGGAAAAATAACAAAAAAAAAATGAAAGAAAAAAAGGAAAAAAAGCAAAATAACGAATCAGAACTGTTCTGTTAACTTAAAAGTGACACAGAAAAAAAAATAAAATAAAATAAAAAAAATAAACAATAACACATGCGGACGCAGAAACGTCTATGACCCCCCAAATGCGTAACTCTTTTGTGGCACTCCTTTTCAGTCGATTTGTTCGCAAAACATTTTGAACTGCGAGACTGCTAAAATGAATTGCGGCCTTCATCGGAGTGAGTCGTGGCGGAGGATAGCTACGCACGCATAACTACACCGAGGAAAGCGTTTATACATGTGTCTTCACGTAGCTACGCGTCTATTCGTCATCTTCGTGGAGACGCCCCTTCAGATATGCACCCCCACGGAGAGACCCCCTAAACAGCTAAGAGCAAAGCAGCAAAAAACTACACCTCCTAAACTGCAAAGAAGAAGCCAATGTTCGGAACAAAGTTCATTTTTAACATTTTTAAAAATAAATTTAACAGTATATCGAAGAAATGCGTAAACTATGTTATAAAGAGTTACAAAAGGACGTGCCCGCACATCAGCGACTTTGAACCGTTCGGTACGTATGGAGTTGCCTCCGCTGGGAAATGAGAAAGATTCGCCAAGATGGGGGCGTTCGAATGGCGCGCATGTGAAAATGGGCGCAGGGCATCTCTAAGCAGTTGCATCGCTGGGCGGTTACGCTACCATGTTGCTACACCACCGGAGCAACAGCCTAACAAGTGTTTCCCCTTACTAACTGCTTCCCCTTACTGCCTCCCCCCCTGCAGCCTCCATGTACTACTTCAGCGGGCTGCACAACTACAGGACCTTCTACCTGCTCGTAAAAGTCAACGAAATATTTAACATCAATAAGTACAAGCACATATACGTCATTTTCAGCACGGACAAATATGACTTTCAAACGGATGGTAATGGAGGGATCGTCTCGCCGATGCGGCTGCGCTGTGAGGGTTGGCCGTAAATGGGCTGTCCTTAACTGGGTTGCCACGCAAATGAACTTCCTCACCAGTGATCCGCTTCCCCACTGCGCCGCCTCACCAATGCGCCGCTCCCCCCCCCGGCAGAAATCCCGACGAACAAGAAAAACAGGATACACATCGACCAGCGAGTGGACATAAAAATCAGGCAGTGCGACGAAACGCTCAGAGTCGACCTGTTCACCACCAAATTGACGAAGAAGGTCCACATCGGCCAGATTAAGATAGACATCAATTCGAGCGTCATCACCAAGTCCTTTCCCAAGAATGAGTGGTCAGCATAGAGCATAGTGGTGGTGCTTACGCCTCTGTGAATATGTGTGTATATCTGCGTGCACCCTTATATAGGCGTGATTCACCCCTCCCCCCATTTCTGTTTCACCCCCTGTCCAGGTTCGTCTGCTTCAAGGATGGGCAAGAAATCTGCAAAGTGCAAATGTCCTTTTACAAAAGTGAGTCCCCCGTGGAAATGTGCACAAACATATGTGAGGAGGCGCATTAGTACATATTATATGCGTTATAATGGCCACGCATTTACCCCACATGCACTTACGGCTAGCCATTCGCCCCCTTTTTTTTCTCCCCATGGCAGTCCAGAAGTATGCATGCCCCAGCGAGTGCATGTTCATACAGGATGGACTCGAACTGTGGAAGAACAAATCTAAAAGTCTCAACAAAAAAAATATTAACTTGCAAAACATCCACAAACAATTCGATGACGACGATAAAAATTTGTCCCTCATAGATGTGGACACGGTACGCAGGAGGGGTAGAGAGAGGGAGAACAGAAAGGAGAAAGCGAAAGCGAAAGCGAAAGCGACGGGGGATAACCCAAAATGGAAGTTTCCCCACCGATTCGCGGGACAAAGAAAGCATCCTCACATGTGCGCCCATCACAGACGCGATGGTCCGTACAACTGGTCAACCGCCCATGTGAAAAAAAAAAAAACCTCATAAACACCATCCACGTGTTCGCTTTGCCATTTTATTCTTCCCCCTTGCAGGACATAAACGACATAAGTCTGATGCAAAAACTGAGGCTGATAAGCTTCGTGCTGGAGCAAGAAATCTGCGTGTTCGATTTTTACGCATATGTGCCCAAGTACATGTCGGCGAAGGAGATAATGGGTGGGTCGCGCTGTGCCTGCGTTTGGGCGGCTATCGATAGGGCAGCTGTCCATTGTGCTCATCTCGCCACGCCCAATTTGACTCATCTGCCTACACTGCGATGCCCTTTTCCCCTCACCCCACCCTGCAGGGGAGTGGTTCCTGTGCTTCCTCTGCTTCAAGGACGGCAAAGAAGAAGATGTGATTAACATCGAGACGATCATCGAGCGCAACATCCATCGAGACATAAATATCCCCATGCTGAACATCCTGCGCATCGTGGTGGACAGCAAAAACAACACCAACGCCAGTATCATGTACACGTATGCGAATGAGAAGTACCAATTGAGCATTCACTCGGAGCACAACCTCTCCTACATCATCGACGCTATAACGATTTTTACCAACGAGGTGGGTTGGGGGAGCGCCAAAACGGGGCACCCATTAGAGCACCGATTAGAGCACCGATTAACGCACCCATTAACGCACCCATTAACTCACACACACACACACGCAAATCTTTGTACCCCTTCAGCTAAAGGTCCTCAAAGAATCCTGCGGAGAGAAACTGGAGCTGCGAAAAAATATGATCATGCAAGAAGCCAACATGAAAAAGCTGATGGGTAAGCCGAACGGAAATGTGTAGCCACTCCGTAGTAACGGTGCAGCGTTGTTGCGTTAATGTGAGCACACCACTGCCCGTTTATTCCGCCCCCCCCCCCCCCCCCCTATGTGTAGGAAAAAGACGACTGGCATCCCCACGGTTCAGACGCAATATCCCCAAAAGTGCCCACAAAATGATGAACGAAATGTATGTGCAGAAAGACAGCCTCGAAACGACAGCAGGGGAAAGGGATGAATTTCTGAATGACGTGTTGGAGGAAGGAGGGTACCAGAAGAAGGAAGATCTGATCAGCGGTGCGTCAGTAGGGCCGAGCGAGCATGAGGAAGGGGCATACCCCGAGAAAGCAACCGAAGAGGCGAACGAGGCATATCAAGCGAACGAGACAGAGGGGAAGAATGTCCCTCCCCCAAATAATACACTACCGAAAGGGTATTTACAAATGATTGAACACGGAAGGGGAGAGCCCCCCCCAATGGAACTGCCGTAGCGGCGGGACAAGACACTTAAATCCAAAGAACCACATGCCTTAAAAATGAGCATACTGGGCAGCAGATCTCCACTCGGTTAGGAAATGCAAAAAAAAATTGACTAGCCATAAATTCAATTGCTGCCCGTGTGATGTGAACTCGGAGCAGTTTTCACCTGAACGGTCTCAGTGCAATCCGCTCTCCGTGTCGCTCCTATGCGGGCGTGGCCAGACAGCAAGCCGATTAGGTAGGGGCTCCAGAGAAGGCTCCGCTCGGCCTGCCCTTGTGATATCACTGTTGATTTTCTTTCCATTTGTCTTTTCACTTGTCTTAGTTTTTTTTTTCAGTTTATAACGCATCACTCTTGGCAGCTTTTGCCGCTTTTACCGCCACCGCAACTTACGTCACGAGTTTGTTCTACGCGTGACGACATAAGCGCATGCACAGATGGTGAAACTCGCGTGCTCATTTCATGCAGTGTGTGTGGGTGCCCGACGCGGGATGGGTGCGCGTGGACAATCTTTGCCCGCAGGGGTGGTGAAAAAAGAGAAGTGCCTCATCTCAAAGTAGCTCATCTGAAAATGCACGTATGCGATAAAACGTGGACACATCGCAACTGTGTATTTTCCCCTTACGAGCAACTCTGCAGAGGAGAATGCAAAAAATGGGCACCAATGGTCGCTCCATTAAAATGCTCAAAACGGGTTAGAGCACATGAGAGCAGTATGCGTGGTTACGAAAAGGGAAGAAAAGATAATCTCCTGTGATGCCTGCACTTTTGCATGCGAAATGGGTTTCTCCCACATGGTATATAATAATCCATGTTTTGAAGGGCATTTTTTTTCGCGTTGCAAATATCCGTGCAAGGCGTTGATCGTCCCGGTGTGGTATCTTTCTTTCCTTCTTTGAGCTCGTGAAAAATGCGAAGGGGCTGTTTCGCTCGGCAGAGCGCACTCGTCTTCGTCTCCCTGCTTTGTTCGCAAGGTCCGCTTAATGCGTCTAAGCCGCTTAATCCGCTTAATCCGCCTAATGCGCCTAATGCGCCTAATCCACATAATCCGCTTGGCTCACCCCCTCTGGAGCTTCCTCCTCATTCTTTTTCTCATTTTCTTTTTCCTCTTCCCGTCTGAATTTTTCCTCCCCTGCGCTTCCTCATTTTCTGGGTTTTTCGCCTCGCTCCCCTCGTCCTCTCCCCCTTTTTCTTCTCCCACTTTATCTGTTTTGGTTCCTTCCCCTATTTCGCCATTCACTCCATCAGTTTGCACCTTAGCTGGTTCCCCCCCTTTCTTTGAATCCTCCAGCTGGTTAGTTCGTCCCTCAGGTGGAGCGGCCTTATCTGCACCACGTCGTTCTGCAGTTTCTTCTTCCCTGATTCCTTCCAGATGTTCCTTTTTCTCCCCAGTGGGTTTTCCCCCGTGCTTGTCACCCTCTGCAGCATTGGAATCGCTGCCTTGTTTCTCATCTTTGGCACTATTCACCCGTTTCGTTTGCCCCTCTCGCTTCGCTACGTTCGCTTCATTCGCTTCGTTCGCCTCTTTCACCTCTTTCGCCTCTCTCCTTGGTCGTCCTTTTTCCTGTGGGGGCTGTTCACCACGGGGTGCATCCTTCGCATGGCGCCTGCGCTTCCTCATCAGCACGTGTTCGTCTTCTCCAGATAATGAGTCTCTTTCGTCCTCCCCCGATCCGCTTATCTCCTTATCGACTGAATTGTTCGTTTTATTTTTCTGCACTTTGCTGAACGATTGGTATATGAAGTCGCGCAGGTATTTCACGTCCTGCCCATCCGTCCAATCCGTACAGTCCTTCAAATCTTTTTTGTCCCTTCCATCCTTCTCTTCTGGCTTGTCCTTCCCATCCGTCCAATCTTTCTTGTCCCTTCCATCCTTCTCTTCCTTCTTGTCCTTCCCGTCCTCCCATTCCCCCACGTCGTCCTCATCCTTCCCTCCACCGACCAGCTCGTCTTTTCCCCCTTCACGTGCATCCCTCTCCCCCTCTAGAGGGACCACCCCCCCTTCAACCGCCGCGCCCTTCTTCGCGTCCTCCCTAAGCACAGGGGGGAAGAACTCCTTAAACAGCCTGAGCGATTTATTTACCTTCTCATGTTTGTTCGCCTTCTCTTCATAAACGAGTGAGATCACCTTAGGGTAGGGGAACTCCCGATCCCCTCCGTACGTCTTTTTCTTTGCCTTTATCTTTGGCATCACCAGCTTGACATTTTTGGACTTGTTAATCACAGCAATGGTTTGGGACTCTCCCGCATGCATAATGCTGTCCTGCAAATCGACGCTTCTGTCCAAGGGCTTGTATTTGGAGGGGGTGTTTTCATTCACGAGGCCGTCGTCCAAGTCGAAGAGGAAGTCCCCATCACCATCACCATCGCCCTCGAGGTCGCCATACGGATCGGCATACGTGTCGGCATATGTGTCAGAATACGCATCAGAATACGCATCGGAATACGCATCGGCATACTCATCGGCATACTCATCAGCGTAGTGGTCTCCATACTGATCTACATACGCGTCGCTGTGCGGGTCGACATCCCCCTGCGTGCCCGCTTCGCCAGCTTCGCCGACTTCGCCGGCTTCTCCGCCTTCCTCCAGGGGCAGCTCCTCAACATACTCGCCTTTAAATTTGTCGCCGAATCGCTGGACGACGTCATAACTCACGGTGGACACCCCCCTGTTCTTTTTGAAGAAAATGCTGTTGATTCCTTCCTTTTGTTTGAAGTTAAAGTTGGAGATGAAGTTCCTCCTCGCCCTGTCCGCCGCGTGCTCGGCGGGAGTCGCCTCTTTCTTTCCCCCGCCGCTTCCGCTGCTACCACCGCTTCCGCCGCTACCACCGCTTCCGCCGCTACCACTACCATTGCCGTGGCTTTTTCTCCCGTGTGAGCCGCTTTCCCCTGGGAGGCGCATACCTTCCGCAGCAGCGCCCCTCTTCTTGTCCAGCCCCTCAACAAAATTCACCTTCTCACCTGACTGCCTTAGGAGACCACCCTTGCTACTCAAATGCGCGTGGTGACTCGGTTGCACTTTTACGATTATCTTTCCCGAATACACAATGCTGTTCTCCTTAAAATAGTTGCAGTAGCATGCAAAGGTTTTCCTCTCACTGTACTTGTCTAGTTTTATATACCTCGTGTGGTTTGCTTGGATCTGTCCAGCCAGCATATTCGAGCTGGGGAAGGGGAAACTGTCTGGCAGAACATCCGCCACGTTCTCATTTTCATTCACATACTCAAAGCAGTATGGAGGGTCAGTTCTAAAGAACTCTCCTTTGGGGAAACCTTGGCTGATGAGGTTATTTTCTTTCTTCTCGCTAGTCAAGTGGTGATCGTCCAGAATGTGCCTCTCCCTTTTGTCCGTTCTGTAAGGAGGTCCACACTGAAACCCCACAATTTCGTTATACGCGTGTATTACACACTCGTTGTTGGCCCTATTTTTTTCATTCAGAATTATCTTCGTCGTGAGGAAGGACTCCCTCTCTGCATACTCCCTATAGAGTGCGTTTCCATCGTTCACTTGAAAGGAGCATCCTTTCGTCTTGTTCAAATTTTTCTTCAAATAAATTTTCACCGGGTATGACTCATTTCGATTAAGTGGACTCTCTGCATGCGGCACTGCATGAAATGCGTCGCTTCTAAAACTGCAGTGCAGAAATGTGTCTTCTGGGACGAAGGAAGGTAGAAGTAATCTCTCATACCCATCGTCGTTTTTAAAACCGGTTAGAGACCCGGGGAGCAGCTCCTCTATTTGCTTTATTTTTCTGTAGGCGTATTCGCTTCCCCCTGGGGAGCTATACTTGCTGCTAAACCAGGTGGCGTAACAGTCCATGTAATTGCGGCTACCCTTAGGGGGTCGCGCCCCTTCTTGCTGCTTCATTTTGACTATGCTAAATGGGCTCGGGTTTATGAAGTAGTAGTTTCCCTTCCGGTATATGTACGCGCTTTCGCTGAACAGGTGTTTGTAGTTGGCCCGGTTGGGGGGAGCGGCCTCACTGGAGTAACCCGCATAATTTCCGTAGCTGGCCCAACTGGACGACTTCAGGGCATCCCCCCAGTCATTGGAATTGCCCTTGATAAGCCGCTTCAGCTTCTTCGCCCTCCTGTCGGGAGCCGAACCGATGTTACCATCAGCAATCTTATTCACCGATTGAGTCGTTTCATTTATGTCATAGGAGTAGTACCTACTCTTGTACGCTTCGTTCTTCTTGAATTCTTCTTCCTCTTCTTCTTCCTCCTCCTCATCTTCCTCTTCATCCTCCTCTTCTTCCTCCTCCTCTTCCTCCTCTTCATCTATTTCGTACTTTCTAAATGGGGGTGACCTGTCCACCTTTTCACCTTTACTTCGGTCCTCGCCTCCCCGTTCTGCCTCCGACTCTGCCTTCACTCCTTTGGTGCTCTCTCCCCTAGTCACTATTTCCGCGTGGTCCGTCAGGTAGGTCCACGACCTTTCCTTCCCCTTCTCCTTATGTACCACTTGGCCCTTTTGCAGCCCATCTGTAGGGGACGAACTAGCACTTGATAAAAGTGCACCGCCATTACCATTTGTACCACTTCTGCGATTTATTGCACCCCTTTGGTCACCTCTACCTGGTCCGCTGACGATCTCATTCGATTGGTCCTCTTCTGGTGAAAGATGAAGCTGTCTAGTCGTCGGTCCCTGATCATCACATTTGCCATGTGTTGTATTTCCGCTTCCTCCGACACTTCCAACACTTCCTTCTCCATCTGATTCATAATTTGTACCATCTGATGGTGAACCTTCTCCCAGTATCCTAACCCTTCTACTGTTAGAGCCGGATTCGCCATTTTTTTCTTTCTTTTGATCATCCCCACTTCCGCTTCCACTTCCTCCATCTGAGTCATTATCACTATCGGGTGAACCTTCTCCCAGTATCCTAACCCTTCTACTGTTAGAGCCGGATTCGCCATTTTTTTCTTTCTTTTGATCATCCCCACTTCCGCTTCCACTTCCTCCATCTGAGTCATTATCACTATCGGGTGAACCTTCTCCCAGTATCCTAACCCTTCTACTGTTAGAGCCGGATTCGCCATTTTTTTCTTTCTTTTGATCATCCCCACTTCCGCTTCCACTTCCTCCATCTGAGTCATTATCACCATCGGGTGAACCTTCTCCCAGTATCCTAACCCTTCTACTGTTAGAGCCGGATTCGCCATTTTTTTCTTTCTTTTGATCATCCCCACTTCCGCTTCCACTTCCTCCATCTGAGTCATTATCACCATCGGGTGAACCTTCTCCCAGTATCCTAACCCTTCTACTGTTAGAGCCGGATTCGCCATTTTTTTCTTTCTTTTGATCATCCCCACTTCCGCTTCCACTTCCTCCATCTGAGTCATTATCACCATCGGGTGAACCTTCTCCCAGTATCCTAACCCTTCTACTGTTAGAGCCGGATTCGCCATTTTTTTCTTTCTTTTGATCATCTCCGCTTCCACTTCCGCCACTTCCTCCATCTGAGTCATAGTCTGTATCATCTGGTGGTGTGTCTTTCTCTGCCAGAGTCCTAACCCTTCTACTGTTAGAGCCGGATTCGCCATTTTTTTCTTTCTTTTGATCATCTCCGCTTCCACTTCCGCCACTTCCTCCATCTGAGTCATAGTCTGTATCATCTGGTGGTGTGTCTTTCTCTGCCAGAGTCCTAACCCTTCTACTGTTAGAGCCGGATTCGCCATTTTTTTCTTTCTTTTGATCATCTCCGCTTCCACTTCCGCCACTTCCTCCATCTGAGTCATAGTCTGTATCATCTGGTGGTGTGTCTTTCTCTGCCAGAGTCCTAATCCTTCTTCTTTTAAAGCCATGTCTATCATTTTTTTCTTTCTTGTTATCATCTCCATTTCCACTTCCGCTTCCTGCAATTCCTCCACTTCCCCCGTCACCTGTGTCAACATCATCACCATCGGATGAACCTTCTGCCAGAATCCTAAGATTTCTACTGTTCGTGGCATGTCCATCGGTGTGTCCGCTAGACTGATCTCCCTGACTTCCACTTGCACCTCCATTTGCACCACCATTTGCGCCTCCATTCCCATTTCCAAATCCTGTTCCAATTGGCCTCCCATTAAAAGTGAAATCATCATAGAGTACTGGGTCTTCATCTTTCAAGATTCTAGATTGTCTAACGTTCACTTTAATTCCATCAGTGGGTCTGCTAGACTTATCTCCCCGATTTCCACTTCGTCCACATGCACCTCCACTTTCGCCTCCACTTGCACTTCCAAATCCTGTTCCAATTGGTACACCATTCAAATGTAGATCATCATAGGGTAGTACTTCATCATCTTTCAAGATCCTAAATAGTCTACCATCCGCGCCACTTCCATCGGTGCGTTTGCTAGACTTATCTCCCAGATTTTCACTTAAACCTCCACTTGAACTTCCTAAGTGTGTTACAATTGGCACCCCATTCAAAAGGATATCATCATAGGGTAGTCTGTCATCACCATGCAGGATCCTAAATTGTCTGCCTTTAGAGCCACTTCCACTACCAGCACTGACTCCACTTCCGCTTCCACTTGCACCACCAACACTGCCTCCAGTTTCCCCTCCATCTGCGTTGCAATTTGTATCACCCAGTGGCGAAACTGCCTCAGATAAAAGTCTAATCCTTCTACACTCTGAGCAATTGCTATCATCATTTCCTCCTTTATCGCCTCCATTATTGGCTCCACTATTTCCTTTTCCACATCCTGTTCCTCCATTTCCCCCTGTTCCGCCTGTCACGATTTGGAGGTTACCATTTGATGGTGAACCCTCTTCTGATAAACTTCTATGCCTTCTACTGTTCTTGCTACTTTCATCGTTGTTTGTTTGTTTCTTATCTCCTTTATTTTCTGATCCGTCCGACTGGTTTTCGGTGTCATCTGGTTGGGAATCCTCTTCTGCTAAACTTCTAGACCTTCTACTATTTGAACCACTTTCATCGTTTTTTCCGCTTTTGCTTCCGCTTCCCCCACTTCCACTTCCTTCATCTCCATTTCCGTCAGGTCCATCTACCTCTAAATTTTCACCATCTTCGTTTGAATCTTCTGCTAGAATCCTAAGATTTCTACTGTTTGTGCCACTTCCACTTCCACTTCCTCCGCTTCCACTTCTGTCAGGTCCATCTACCTCTAAATCCTCACCACCTTCGGTTGAATCTTCTGCTAAAATCCTAAGATTTCTACTGTTCGTGCCACTCCCATCGTTGTTTTCGCTTTTGCTTCCGCTTCCTCCGCTTCCACTTTCCCCACCTCCATTTCTGTCAGGTCCATCTATCTCTAAAACTTCATCCCCATCGGATGGATCTTCTGCTAGAATCCTAAGCAGCCTACAATCTGAGCTATTGGTACCATCGTTTCCTCCTTTGTTGTCTCCATTATTTCCTGATGCTGGTATTCCTCCTCCACTTCCGCCTCCACGTGTTTGGGAAACGACTTCTTCATAGGGTGGTGGTGGACCGTCTTCTTCAGATAAATTCCTAACCCGTTTACCCATAGAAACATTGTCATCCCTTGTTCCAACACACTTATCCACTTTAGTTCCTGACCCTCTTCCTCTTCCTCCTCCTCCGGCACTTCCTCCTGCTCTCCCTTCTCCTGTCCTTCCTCCTCTCCCTGCTGGTCCATCTGACTCGTCGCGGTTTTCATCGTTCGAAGTACGTTCTTCTGCCAGAATCCTAAAATTTCTACTGTTCGTGCCACTACCATCGTTTCCGCTTCCACTTCCTGCACTTCCACTTCCTCCACTTTCACTTCCTCCGCTTTCATTTCCGTCAGATCCATCTTCCTCTAAATCCATATCATCTCCTGTTGAACCTTCTGCAAGAATCCTAAGATTTCTACCATTCGAGTCATTTCCATCATTTTCGCCTCCGCTTCCACTTCCACTTCCTCCACCTCCGTCAGGCCCATCTATATTTAAATTTCCAATATCTTCGGATAAACCTTCTGCTATAATCCTAAATTGTCTACCAGTTGAGCCACTTCCACCTCCATCATATCCATTTAGGTCGGAATAAGCATCATCTGGTGTTAAGTCCTCTTCTGGCAGAATTCCAAGTAGTCTACTGTTCCCATTGCATCTGCCACTGCCTCGCTGATTCTTCCTTCCCTCTGCACTGTTTCTCATTGCATAGGAACAAGCTGCTGGATTCTCTTCTGACAGGATTCTAAACTTTCTATACTGCTCACCACTTGCACCATCGTTCCCTAAACCTAAAATTCCCGCGTTTACTCTTATTCCATCTGTGTTATTGGTCGAGCGATTTTGTTCCTCATCATTCTCTTGCAAGATCCTGCAGAATTTTCTTTTTGAGCCTCTACCTGAATCTTCATCATCATCATCATTTTGTTTCTTCTCTTTATCTCTTTTTTCGTCTTCATCGTCATCCTTCTCGTTGCCCTTCGATTTGGAATCCCCTTCTGCTAATATTCTGCAACTGGGACATTTTTTTTTTTTTTTTTCTTCTTCTTTTTTTCTTTCATTTTCTTTCTCTTTTTTTTCTTTTTCTTCTTGCTCTTGTGCATAACTTTCCATAAGTTGGTATATATATTCTAGTGACAATATCCTGCACGTTCTTTTCTTTTTCTTTTCTTTCTCCAAGGGGTACGTCATTGCATAGCCATTGTGCAAAGGTGGGGTTTTCTTGGGGTCCTTATCATCCTTGTGTTTATCACCCGTGTGCCTATCGACCTTGTCCTTACCATCCCTGTGCGCATCACCCCTTCGCTTATCCCCTCCGCCGTCGCCATTTCCCTCTACGATCAGCGGCCTTTTGTCCGATAACCTCCTGCCTGACATTTTCGGTGGCATACCCCTGATGATGCCTCTTCCCAAGGGGTCAAATTTGCACCTCATTTTATCCCAAATTGATTTGTAATCCTTTTGGTATGTCCCTCCTTCTAGCCATTCTTCCAGAGTGACTCCACCGTTGGTGATGCCCTCACTACCGATCATTTGGCCAAGCTCAGAATGGGTGTAGTGAAAAGGGAACAACTCTCCATCTGTGGTTAGGTATCCATTTCGAGAAAGCACATAGGAGGGGTAAAAAAAATGGCTGTATATTTTATCCTCATCCATAAATGTATATGCACCACTATCGGTTGGCTTTCCCTGGGGGAAGAAATCCGATCTGTGTGTGCCTCCTGTCGCGAGAAAAACTTCCAACATGCTGGTCAACTTACATTTCACTTGTGCACATTCGTCAAGCAGTTTATAAAAAAGAGAAATAATCCTCTTCGCAAAATTCCCACCCGACACAAGTGCATTTTTTTCTTTTTCTTTTTTGAAAAAATTGTGCTTATCACTGCATGCGCAGTTGTTGTTCTTCGCCCCGACTGGCCCTGAGGCGAAGGGTTTAGCGCAACTTTCCCCCCCAGAAAAGGTCACCCCGTCGCAGTACAGAGTAACGTTACTATGATCAGGGGTGCCTATTTTGCTATCCTTTTTTTTGTGCCGTTCGGTGTGCCCATGTGCACTTGGCGCGACTTCCTTCGGGCAATTCTGGGGTGCACCACAGCTACTGCTACTGCTGCTACTGCTGCCACTACTTCTACCGCTACTACCGCTACTACTACTGCGCAGTGGAAGCCCTGCTGGGCAGCTGGTCAACATTTTTGGCTCATGGGGGGGCCCCCCCAAGTAGAGCCTTAAGGCGGTAGATTGCGGCTCCGCAAAAGAACTGGTGCGTTCATTTCTGTGGCCCTTTTTTATGGAAAAATATTCCAAGTACTCAACCGCGATGAGAAAAAAAGAAATTAGCGTCACCCTTTTCAGGCATGCAGTGTCCCACATGGTTTCGTGCAAGTTTTGCAGAGTGCAAGTGGGAGGAGAGGGGCGCTTTGCGAGAGAGGGGTTAAGATTTAGGGGGTAGGTGGGGAGCTTCCGCTGATGTTCAGCCGTTCAGCTGTTTATTCGTATGTTTGTTCAGTTGTTTTTCTGCTGGCCGTTTTCCTGCTGGCCGCTTGCAATTTTGGGTTGCTTAACTCGTATGGTTTCACTTAAAAGGAATTGTCAAATGAAGGATGGAACTTTTTTTATTTTTTTAATGTAACATGTTTGTGCCGACTTGATGTGTACTCCTTTTGCCATTCCATTGGCGCAACTTTGCCATTTCATTCGCACAATTTTGCCACCTCATTGGCGCAACTTTGCATGCGCCATC
Organism: Plasmodium vivax; assembly: GCF_000002415.2. Classification (NCBI taxonomy): domain Eukaryota; phylum Apicomplexa; class Aconoidasida; order Haemosporida; family Plasmodiidae; genus Plasmodium; species Plasmodium vivax. The sequence continues at coordinate 155,770 of NC_009908.2, forward strand.
GTTTGACGCCGATCGAGCACGTCGTTGCTTCCCACATGTGGTTCCACTTGGCCGCCCCGGCGCACAGTTACACGATGGAGCGATTGCGTGCCATTGGCACTGTGTAGACACTTAAAAGAAGAGCCCTCGGGGGTGACGAAATAACCCCAACTTGACATAACCACTAAGAGGATTTCCTCAAACGCGCTCATTTTTCACGGAAGAGCAAAGCAGATTAAGAAAAAAAAAATAAAAAAAATAAAAATGATCAACGGGGGACGTGAATGCAGCGTTTCCAAGTGGGCATACAACCGGTTAACATTCGGCAAAAAAAGGGGGTAAGCTTTTGCCGCTTTCCCATTTAAGAGGCATAAAAAGATCATTCGACACTACCCACTGCGATCATCAAATGGTCAATTTTGAAAATCGCTTAAGAGGTTTCCTTTCATATTAGTGAATTTTTTTTTAAATGACCACATGGTTGCACCTGTTGCATGAGCGTGGAAGGGGCGCTCTCAATATGCGGTCACCCGAGGAATCGTTCCTTTTGCCATTTTTCACGACCTTTTTTTTAGAGGCCCTCTTTTATTCCATACACGATCGATTCTCCACCATTTGGATGCCTCCTCAAACATTCTGCGTACCCTCTGTGATGCTCCCACTTACCTGCAACAATTCTAACGTGTCACGAGGAGGCACCCTTGGGGAAGAAGAATACACGCATGCGTTGCATGCTGAACGCGGGGGATGCCTCGAGGGAAGAAGCCATGTGGTTCATTTTTACAAAGTGAATTATTTTAGCACTTCCCTTTTGGAAGCCTTTTCCCCATGCGTGTCTTTAACTTGGCGTTGCTTCCGCGCAGCGGAGGTGGTGCACTGCCAAACAGGCCAGCGAAGTAGCGCGGCTGGGGGATTCCCAAAAAAGAACAACTAAGTGGAAACAGTTCCACTAAAAAAAATGAAAACTTTTCGAATTTATGCTACTTTAATTCGGTCAATTTAATTCATTCAATTCAACTTATTTTTTTTTATTTTATTTTTTTTTTTTTTCCCCCTTGATAAACACACCGGTCCGCCGCACACCCGCATATGCGCGACAGTTGAAGGGGAAACTTCACAGGAGTCGCTGCATCTCCTGTTTAGCAACGCGTTAAAGGGCCCAATTTGGGGTCATAGCCACTTTGGGGAAGGGCTAAAGTACGTACCGTAGCTGCACATGTGTAGCTCCGCGCGATGAAAGTGTATACACCGTAAGAGGGGCAAAAGAATGGGGGGTATATATATGTCCCCACGGGGGTTCCTCAACAAAAGGTGCCGTGAACCAACACAATTGGGAATTTCCATTTCCCCACTGTTTAGCTGGCCCTCCCTTTTGTCACTTCCATCCCGCCTCAATTTGGAGAACCTGTGGCGAAATCCCAAAAAATTAATGCGTAAAGGAAGTACTGTGCGAAGGGGGCGATCCTATGGGGGGAATCCTCCGTAAGGGTTAGTGGGCATCTGTAGGTGAAATGCATAACCGTGTGCGGCGATCTATGGACTACCCCTTACGTTATCCCCAAATGAAAGTCATCACCCTGTTCGCTTCACCTTTAAAATGATTTTTTTTTTTTACTACTACGGATGGGTCCTTTAAAAATGAGGCAGCCTCCCCGGGATATTTCTTCCTCTTAAAGTGTTCCACCGTGGAGGGGGCAAATGCAGATGGGTAGTCATGCACACATGAGGACAGCCGCCCTGCAGCGCACCAGGCGTTGGCACAACCCTAATAATGAGATATCTACTTCCCCACCGTGTGGACATTTTTAAAAACGCTAGCCATTCCGCAGGGCGCCCCATGCACGAGGGGAAAAAACCTCCACTGCATTGTTGTAGAACAACGTTTGGGACACTGGGCTAGGTTCTACGCTTCCCCAAGTGCCTCACATCATCACCCTGATTGCATAGCACATCTGATCGATCGTGAGTCCCCCTTTCACACGGGTAAGCCGAGCAAAGTGGGTGTTTGTTTTCCCTTCCCATTCGCGGCATTCCCATTAGAGGCACTCCCACTCGGGGCAAACCCATACCTGCCTTTATTTTTACTTAAAATGCGAATATCAATTGGGGGGGCCTCAAACCGGCGCATAGACTTCAAACCATTTTGCGGAAGCCCCAAAATTGCACTCCCCCAGTTTGTTGAAAGGCCTCGTGGAAAGGCCATCAACATGAAATTTTTTTTTTTCCCCATCAAATGGAGGTCCCTTCTTTTGAAGCGTGCAACACAGCTGCATAGGCAGCACTTGCTAAGTAGAGTTACAATTTGTTTCCCTTAACAATGCGTGATGGTGGGTTCATCGCTCAAAAGATAGGCCGTCCCAGCGGTGTACCACTTTGCAGTTGCTCCCATTTTTCTTCCACTCGGGGGTGCACCTTAAAGTAGTTGTGCCTCTGGGAAAATGGCACAAAAAAAGAGTAGAGGCAGGTAGAGTAGTGTCCCTTCTGTTGACCCGCTCTCTTTCCGTTTCACCGTTCCATCAACGTTGGGTGGCGGGCACTGCGAGGGTGACACTGTGCCCCTCTATGCCGCGCATATGCTGAAGCCGGGAAATGAGGTGCCCCTTTACATGCAAACCTTTACGCGGTTCCTTTTCCATTCGTCAAATTGATAGCCACATTACAGAGGAATCCCATATGGAGGGTCACATCAACACTTTTTTTTTTTTTTTTTCTTCCTCCAAAAATAAAAAGTGCATACATATATGTATATATATACAGTATGTACGTTCACCTAGCGCGCACGTTCATGTAACCCTTTTGTACGTTGCCGCGAATGGCCATCTTGAATCGCTCCCCGCGCACGAGTTCGTTAACCATGCTGAGTGGGCTTCATCCCAAAGGCGCATCCCAAACCGCAGCCATTTTGCGGGTTCCTTTTTGCGCTCACCAGTAGGGCCACACGCATCACACGCCCATCGAATGTATGTACGCACGAATAGGTAAATAAGCGGCTTACATGCTTACCTTTACGCGTATGCAGCTGCCCATTTGTGCGCATATCCTATGATCGTACAGATGATGGCCCACGAGAGTGAAAAACGTTTATAACACCATCTCAAAGATAAGCAAAAAAAAAAAAAAAAAAAAAAAAATTCCCTTTTTTTGCGAATACTCTTTTGTTTATACTCAAACTGGTTTTCCTTTCCTGTGTTAAGAAGCCACTGCGAAAAGGAAAGCGAGAAAAGAGCACATGCAAGTGTACCGCGCATCAAAAGGGGGCATACACAGGTATATTGGTCCCCCGAGCAGGTAGATTTCTCTTGGCAAACTTACCCACATAGCGCCCCTTTCCCATCTGAAATGAGCGACCATGGAGGGCGAGAACAGCCCGCGGAAGATCCCTCGAACGAGGTAAGGAGCGCGAGAGAGGCACGTGTGCAGCGCGCCGTGCGTGGAAGTTGAGTGGCCCGCGGTAGTTACCCCCCCTCTGACAACCGCTTAACCCGTGGTGGTTGCCCCCACCATGATAACCGCTTAACCCGTGGTGGCCGCCTACCCGCTGCAACCGCTTGACTATTTCCTCCCCCCCCGCACCACAGGGCGAACAGCAGCAGAACGGCGAAGCCTACCAGGACCCAAGCAGAAGCGACACCCACAATTACGAAAATGGCCAAGGGGAGAACGCAGCGAATGATCAGCCCCCACTGATAGATAACAATGGCGTGGCAAGAGGCCCCATGCCCAGCAATATGAACCTCTTTAGCAATCTCCAACCCCCCCCCAACAACTTATATTACAACATGGCGCAGTACGGCATTAACCCCAATTTGATCGAGTTGCCGGAAAAGGGGAAGAGCGGCCCCCCTTCATCAGCGGCGGCAGCGGCAGGAGTGGCAGCAGCGGCAGCAGCGACAGCAGGGGCAGGGGCAACGGGGGCAACGGGGGCGAGCTTCGCGCACGGCATGAATTCGTTTCCCCCGGGCATGTCGAACTTGCCACCCAACATGCTGAACATGCCGCCGCTGATGAGCAGCCTCCCCCCCAACATGGCGAACCTGCCTCCCAACATGCCACCCAACATGGCCAACCTGCCGCCAAACATGGCGAACCTCCCCCCCAACATGAACTACCTCATGCCCAACATGATGAACCTGCCCCCGCCCCCCTTCATGATGAAAATGAAAAACCAAATGAATGGCGCCGGGCCGGGGATGAACGGCATGCCGTATTACTTCCCCCCCGGCGGGGCACACATGGGCAGCTACGCACAAGCGGGAATGGACGACATGGCGGACCCGTTCGGAAACAACATCAACCACTTACCCCCACCCATGTACATGAACGAAGCCGCAGGAGGGGAAAATTACTACCCCTACAACAACGAGGAGGAGGACTACATGCGGGGGGAGAGACGACACAACGGAGAAGACATGCACGATGAATACATATCACGAAGTGAACGAAGGAAAAGAAGAAGAAGGAGGAGACATTACGACGAGGAAAGCTACTATGCCAAAATGAAATATAGCCAAGTGGAAGAGACAGTAGAAAAGCCAGTCGAGAAGGAAGTCACTCCAGAGCCAACTGAATTTAACCTAGTCAAAGAGAAGGCAAGAAAATGGAAAATGATCAATAGTAAAAAATATTCCAAAAAAAAAAAATTTGGAGTGATGGAAGAGAAGGAAGAAATGCCATGTGAGCATTTGAGAAAAATAGTGAAAGAACATGGAGATATGAGTAACAAGAAATACAGATATGATAAGAGAGTCTACTTGGGTGCCTTGAAATACGTGCCGCATGCAGTTTTTAAACTTCTAGAGAATATCCCCATGCCATGGGAGCAAATTAAAAACACAAAGGTGATCTATCACATCACTGGGGCGATTACCTTCGTAAATGAAATTTTCGTCGTCATAGATCCTTTGTATATTGCTCAATGGGGAACCATGTGGATCATGATGAGAAGGGAAAAAAGAGATAGGAAGCATTTCAAAAGAATGAGATTCCCCCCCTTCGATGATGAGGAACCCCCCCTCGATTACGCAGATAACATTCTAGATATAGAACCGCTAGAATGCATACAGATGAAGCTAGACAAAGATGAGGACAAAAGTGTCATCGACTGGTTTTACGAATCTAAACCGTTGCTATATAATCGGAATCACATTTTGGGAACTAGCTATAAGAAGTATAAACTGAGTTTGGAACAAATGGGGGTCCTCTACCGATTAGGGAACCAACTCTTTAGCGATTTTCAAGACGATAATTATTTTTATTTGTTCAATTTGAAGTCCTTCTACACTGCCAAGGCGTTAAATATGGCCATACCAGGTGGACCCAAATTCGAGCCCCTATACAGAGACATCTACGAAGATGATGAAGACTGGAATGAGTTTAATGATATTAACAAAATTATTATTCGTCAGCAAATTAGGACGGAGTACAAAATTGCCTTCCCCTATTTGTATAATAATAGGCCCAGAAAAATTGCTGTTAGTAAGTACCACTCTCCTATGTGTGTCTACATCAAATTGGAGGACATAGATCTCCCTCCGTTCTATTACGACCTTATCATCAACCCCATTCCTTCCTACAAAATTAGAAATTTTGAAAACCCAGAGAGGGAGAAAAAACACCTGGATGACTTCTACCTCATTTTTACAAAAAAGGAGGTGCACTACCAGCAGGTGCTGCCTACCCGGGGAGGGAGCGGCGCGAACGCTAATCAGCGTAAAAATAGGGGGAGGGAACTCTCCAGGGAGGACCCCCAAAGCGGGTATAGCAGTGATGGGAGCGATGCGAGTAGTGGGGGAGAAGGAAGGGGAACCCACTCCAGGCGCAAACCTGGTAGGGGTAGCAAAAGCGAGAGGGAAAAGTACCCCAAAGAAGGAAGGACCAAGCGAGGGGATAAACGTGACTCCTCCAGGCGGGACCGAAAGGGGGACCACCCCTCCAGTCATGACGCGACTCTATCGGATGGGTACGAAGATAACCGCCAGGAGGATGACCACCTCCATAACAGCGACGGGACGACGTACAGGAGTGGTCGCGGTAAGGGGACGGCCAGCCAGCACCCCCGCAGCAGCGACGACAACAGCGACACCAACGTCTGCAGCAGCAAGTATAGGGACGAGGACCCGGTGGACAACAGCACGATAGAGAACTACTCGGGGGATAATAGCTCCAGGACGGGCTGCCCCCGGGGCGGCAGGAAGAGGAGGAACCCCTACGATGGGGATGTTAGCGGTGAAAATGGTGACGATCGCGGCGACGGTAACGGCGAAAATGGCAACCACTCGGGGGAGAACCACTCTGGGGAGAAGCAACCCGAAGCCGCGGCGCCGAGCAAGCTCAAAATGGTAGTTAAACACGTGCAGTACGGAATGCTGCCCCTGCTGCACGAGTACCCCCTGTACACGGAAAAAACCATCAACGGAATTCAGCTGTACCACGCGCCGTACCCATTCAACAAAAAGTGTGGCTACACAAGGAGGGGCATAGACATCCCCCTCGTACAATCCTGGTTCAAAGAACACATATCGACCAAGTACCCAGTGAAGGTGAGGGTGTCCTACCAGAAGCTCCTCAAATGTTGGGTGCTAAATCACCTGCACTCGAAGAGACCGAAGAGTATGAAGAAGAAATACCTCTTTAGAATATTTAAAAGCACGAAGTTTTTCCAGTGCACAGAAATGGACTGGGTGGAGGTGGGCCTGCAGGTATGCAGACAAGGATACAACATGCTGAACCTGCTCATCCATAGGAAGAATTTAAATTACCTTCACCTGGATTACAACTTCAATTTGAAGCCAGTCAAAACGTTAACCACGAAGGAGAGGAAGAAGTCTCGTTTTGGAAACGCCTTTCACCTCTGCAGGGAAATACTGAGACTAACCAAATCGATAGTCGATTCGCATGTGCAGTATAGGCTAGGAAATATTGATGCGTACCAACTGGCCGACGGGATTCAGTACATTTTTTCCCACGTGGGGCAGCTGACCGGAATGTACCGATACAAGTACAGACTTATGAGGCAAGTGAGGATGTGTAAAGATCTGAAGCACCTAATCTATTACCGCTTCAACACGGGGTCCGTGGGGAAAGGCCCCGGTTGTGGTATGTGGGCACCCATGTGGAGGGTGTGGATTTTCTTCCTCAGAGGGGTTATACCGTTGCTGGAAAGATGGCTGAGCAATTTACTGGCCAGACAATTCGAGGGGAGAGTCTCCAAGGGGATTGCCAAAACGGTTACCAAGCAGAGGGTGGAAAGCCACTTCGATTTAGAGCTCAGAGCAGCTGTCATGCATGATATAATCGATATGATTCCGGCTGGTTTAAAAAATAATAAAGGGAAGGCCAGACTCATTTTGCAACATCTTAGTGAAGCTTGGAGGTGTTGGAAAGCCAACATCCCTTGGAAGGTCGTCGGGTTGCCCCTCCCAGTGGAAAATATGATCATTCGGTATATTAAGTTGAAGGCGGATTGGTGGATTAACGCTACTTACTACAATAGGGAGAGGATTAAAAGAGGGGCAACTGTAGACAAAACGGTGTGTAAGAAAAATCTGGGGAGGTTAACCAGACTCTGGCTGAAGGCAGAACAGGAAAGGCAGCATGAGTACCTAAAGGACGGTCCCTACGTCACTGGAGAAGAAGCAGTCGCGCTGTACACCACGGCAATCCACTGGTTCGAATCGCGTAAATTTACGCATATTCCTTTTCCCCCCCTGAATTATAAGCATGATACGAAGTTACTCATTTTGGCGCTGGAGAAACTGAAGGAAACTTTTACCGTTAAAAATAGACTAAACCAATCACAGAGGGAAGAGCTGGGGTTCATAGAACAGGCGTACGACAACCCGTATGAGACGCTCTCAAGAATAAAAAGGCACCTACTCACCCAGAGAGCTTTCAAAGAGATATCCATCTCGTTCCTTGACCTCTACACGCACCTAGTACCTGTGTATGAAGTGGACCCGCTGGAAAAAATTACAGACGCGTACCTAGACCAATATCTATGGTATGAAGGAGACCTAAGGAATTTATTTCCCAATTGGGTCAAACCATCCGATAACGAACCGCAACCATTGCTAGTGTATAAAATGTGCCAGGGGATAAACAACCTGCATAACATTTGGGAAACCAAAAATAATGAATGCCTGGTAATGCTGCAAACACAGTTTAGTAAAATATACGAGAAAATCGATTTGACTCTCCTTAACAGGTTGCTGCGGCTGATTGTAGACCACAACATTGCGGATTACATCACCGCGAAGAATAACACAAATATTACCTTTAAGGATATGAACCATATAAACTCCTTTGGGATTATTAGAGGCCTTCAATTTTCCTCCTTTGTATTTCAGTACTATACCATCATTATCGATTTGCTCATTCTAGGGCTGACCAGGGCGTACGATATTGCCGGGCCCTACAATGATGTTAACCCATTTCTAAGCTACCAGAATGTGAGAGTGGAAACGAGACACCCTATCCGACTCTACTGCAGATATGTAGACAAAATTTGGATCCTCTTCAAATTTTCCAATGAAGAATCCAAAGATCTGATTCAGAAATTTTTAACAGAAAATCCGGACCCTAATAATGAGAACATCGTGGGGTATAATAACAAGACGTGCTGGCCAAGGGACTGTCGAATGAGGAAGATGAAGCATGACGTTAACCTAGGCAGGGCAACCTTCTGGGAAATTCAAAATAGAATCCCCAGATCGTTAACTTCTCTAGACTGGGATCACCACAACACGTTTGTTAGCGTCTATTCGAAGGACAATCCCAATTTGCTCTTCACCATCGCAGGATTTGAAGTTCGAATTCTCCCCAAAATAAGGCAACTGTCCTACGGCATTAACATGTACACTACGTACATAAATGAATATGGGAAGAAAGATCACCCCCCTGGTAAGGATCCCTCCTCCACCACGAGTGCAGATCAACCCGGTGGAGGAGAAAAAAACGTGGTCGTATCATCCAGTGAAAAGGAAGGCACTTGGAAGCTGCAAAACGAAGTTACCAAAGAAATCACCGCAGAGGCGTACCTAAAAGTTTCGGAAAATAGCATGAAACGATTTGAAAATCGAGTCAGGCAAATTTTAATGTCCTCTGGAAGCACCACGTTTACCAAAATTGCAAACAAATGGAACACCACCCTCATCGGGTTGATGACCTACTTCAGGGAGGCCGTCTTAGACACTGAGGAGTTGCTAGACTTGTTGGTTAAGTGTGAAAATAAAATACAAACCCGTATTAAGATAGGCCTAAATTCGAAGATGCCTTCTCGTTTCCCCCCCGTGGTGTTCTACACACCTAAGGAATTGGGTGGCCTGGGGATGCTCTCCATGGGGCACATACTTATCCCCGAGTCGGACCTACGTTATATGAAACAAACGGACAGCGGGAAAATCACCCATTTTAGAGCGGGGCTCTCCCACGAAGAAGACCAGCTGATCCCCAACCTGTACAGGTACATCTCCACCTGGGAGAGTGAATTTCTGGAGAGCCAGCGAGTGTGGTGCGAATATGCCTTAAAAAGAAACGAGTGCCACAATCAAAATAAGAAAATCACTTTGGAAGATTTGGAAGACTCCTGGGATAAGGGGATCCCCAGAATTAATACCCTGTTTCAGAAGGACAGACATACCTTGGCGTATGACAAGGGGTGGAGAATAAGGCAGCTCTTCAAGCAGTATCAAATTATTAAGAGCAACCCCTTCTGGTGGACCAATCAGAGACACGACGGGAAGCTGTGGAATCTGAACAATTATCGAACGGACATGATTCAAGCCTTGGGAGGGGTCGAGGGGATACTAGAGCATACCCTATTTAAGGGCACCTTCTTCCCCACATGGGAAGGACTCTTTTGGGAGAAGGCCAGCGGGTTTGAAGAATCTATGAAGTATAAGAAGTTAACCAATGCGCAGAGAAGTGGACTGAATCAAATTCCCAACAGAAGGTTCACCCTGTGGTGGTCCCCAACAATTAACAGGGCAAATGTGTACGTAGGGTTCCAAGTGCAGTTAGACCTAACGGGTATATTCATGCACGGGAAAATACCCACTCTCAAAATTTCGCTTATCCAGATATTTAGAGCACATCTGTGGCAGAAGATTCACGAATCGCTAGTCATGGACATCTGCCAAGTGTTCGATTTAAACTCGGACCTGCTGGACATCGAAACGGTGCAGAAGGAGACAATCCACCCGAGGAAGTCCTACAAAATGAATAGCTCCTGTGCGGACATTCTCCTCTTTGCCAATTACAAATGGGGTATTTCGAAACCGTCTCTCCTTTCAGATGATGATAACATTTTTCTGAACAATTTAGAGGTAAAAGCGAACAGCTCCATCGCCCTGGGGTCCTACCCCTACACTTCTAATCAGTACTGGATTGACATTCAGCTCCGATGGGGAGATTTCGATTCCCATGACATTGAGAGGTACAGCCGAGCCAAGTTCCTAGATTACACCACAGACAATTTGTCCATATATCCCTGCCTCACGGGGGTCCTAATAGGAGTGGACTTGGCATATAACCTATACTCCGCTTATGGTAACTGGTTTAACAACCTCAAACCGTTGATGCAGAAGGCGCTGCAGAAAATTATTCAGTCGAACCCGTCGCTCTACGTGCTGAGGGAGAGAATCAGAAAGGGGCTTCAGTTGTACTCCTCTGAACCCACAGAACCGTATCTAAATACGCAAAATTATAATGAGCTTTTCTCTTCGCAGACCATCTGGTTTGTGGATGACACGAATGTGTACAGAGTTACCATCCATAAGACGTTCGAAGGGAACCTTACCACCAAGCCGATTAATGGAGCCATCTTCATTTTGAACCCAAAAACAGGACAGCTCTTTTTAAAAATTATCCACACATCTGTATGGATTGGGCAGAAGCGGTTATCTCAGCTAGCCAAATGGAAGACAGCAGAGGAAGTGGCCTCCCTAATTAGGTCCCTCCCTATAGAAGAGCAACCCAAACAAATTATCGTAACGAGAAAAGGAATGCTCGACCCGTTAGAAGTGCACTTGCTAGACTTCCCAAACATTATCATCAAAGGAACGGAATTGAATCTCCCCTTTCAAGCCCTACTGAAGCTGAACAAAATAGGAGACCTCATTTTAAAGGCAACCCAACCACAGATGCTTCTCTTCAATTTGTATGACGATTGGCTAAACACCATTTCGTCCTTCACCGCATTTAGTAGGCTAATCCTTATACTGAGAAGTCTACACATCAACCCACAGCAAACGAAAATCCTCCTGCAACCGAATAAAAACATAGTCACGCAGCCTCATCATATCTGGCCCTCCTTCAACAATAACCAGTGGATTAACTTAGAGGTGCAACTGAAAGATTTAATTCTTAACGACTACGCGAAGAGAAACAATGTGCATATCGCTTCGCTGACTCAGAACGAAATACGGGACATCCTCTTGGGTATGGAGATAACCCCCCCATCTATACAGAGGCAGCAAATTGCAGAACTGGAAAAGAGCAATTTGGATAACATAGAACAGCAAATGAAAGTTACCACATCCAAAACGACCACGAAGCATGGAACCGAAATGATCGTCTCGACGTTATCCCCTCACGAACAGCAGACATTCACGACGAAGACGGATTGGAAAATAAGATACCTTGCGAATAACTCCCTACTCTTTAGAACCAAAAATATTTACGTTAATAATAGCTCATTAAAGAGTGTATCTCAAGAAGGAGGCAACAGCGGGGTGAATACCATCAGCTCTATTAACGATTATACATACGTCATTGCCAAAAATTTACTTGAAAAATTTATTTGCATTTCAGATTTGAAAATACAAGTTGGGGGCTTTCTCTATGGGTCCTCCCCACCGGATAACTCCTTTGTGAAGGAGATCAAATGCATTCTCATCCCCCCCCAGATTGGCAACTACCAATCGGTTACCCTGTCGAATTATTTGCCCTCCAGTAAATATTTAGACAATTTAGAAATCCTCGGGTGGATTCACACCCAAACCACCAACTGCTCCAACACCTCTAACCACTTGACCACGTACGACATGGTTTCTCATTTATCATTTCTTCAAGAGTGTAAAGTTAGGAAGAAGAAAAAAGCAAATGGGTTAGGAACAGCAGGGGGAGCCTACTCCGATGAGGACATCCCCCCTGAAGATAATGCAAATGATGACAGTGGGGAATTCTCCAAAATATGGGATAAAAACAAAACGATAATTCTCACTTGCTCATTTACACCAGGTAGCTGTACCATCAATGCGTACAAATTGACAGATGACGGATATGCCTTTGCGAAGGGGAAACAAAATTCAGCTGATTTGTATGCCTACCCGAATGCCACTAATCTGTATGAACAAGTTCAGATTTTACTTTCCAATGTCTTTGTTGGCTTCTTCCTAATTCCAGATGATAACATATGGAACTACAATCTGATGGGAATCAAATTTAACAATAATCAAAAGTACTCCGCGCTTTTGGACATCCCGCAACCCTTTTACGCCGACATCCACAGGCCCAACCACTTTCTCCAGTTTTCCCTGCTTGACCAGCACGACGGGGATGAGGCGGACGTCGAGACTTCCTTCATTTGAGCGCAGCGTGTGGGAAAAAAAGGGGGCCCCCCCCAACGCGTTGCTCCGCGGTTCATCAGTTTTGCGCCCACCTTGTATTACATATGTTACATGTGTTTATCTGCGCAGTGTGGCTGCCCCGTTTGTGTGCCCACCCCATTTTATCACAACTTAGCCAAAAAGGGTTACTACTCTGTGGAGGGAGGCCCAATTAAAGGAGCTCCCCCTCCCGTCGTTTAATTAATTAAAAAAAGTTGCGAATTTCAAATGAGGCGGGACGTCCTCTTGGGGGTTCTTCCCCCCATGGGGCAACGCAAACAAGTGCAAACTAGCAAAAAAAAAAAAAAATATATATAAAATAAACGAATGATCCAAACAACGAAACATGCAAACGGGTTGCCATAACGGCGGAAAGATTACCTGCCCATGGGTACGCCCTCCTTTTGCGAAGCGTTCGCAGTTGGGCTCTTGCATGGTAGTAGCTCTGCGGGAAGGCTCGGACGAGTGAGTCACTTCCCCGCCACGAGTTTTTGCGCCCAATTCAGTGATGGAGGAAAAAAAAACACTTAGGTGTGTCATCTCTTTTTACTTCCATTTCTTTTAGTACCACTACGTACTGAGAATCTTCTTCCTTTTGGCGTTGTTTAAAATATCGGCTGCTGCTAGCTCCTCTGTTTTTCTCTTCTTCGTCACATCTTCGTTCACTGTGGTCCCCTCTTCTGCCTCTAAACCGCGTAGTGAGAACGCTAGAAACTCATCCAAGGTGCTGTGCGGCGTGGAGCACGTCCACCTTAGGTTCTTGGCCAGCACGGAGACGCAGAAGTAGTTGTTTATGTCGTTTTGGAGGATATTCTTCTGATGCATATCTAATTCGTTCACCTGATAGTAGTGCTCGTACATGGGGGCGAAGTTGAGGAGCTCCCCGGCGCCCACATTTTGGTAGAGCTCGCGGGAGAACTGGGAGAAGTTTTTTATTTCGAGGCATTTGGGGCAGTATACCTAAGAGGAAAAGGGGGGAGAAAAGCGTGTGAGAAGTGCTTCTCATTTGCGAAGTGCATCTCGTGTGAGAAGTGCGTCTCATTTGCAACCGCCCAGACGCGGAAAGGGAAGTAATAATTGCATGCCTTTTTTTCAATTGGCGCCCCTCGTGACGTACCTCTATCCTGCGAATCCAAAACGTCGTGTTGTTCACGTCAATCTCATACGCGAGAAACGGCGTGAAGACATCAACTCGTGCCGAGCAAATGTCGCACCTCTTCTTCCTCTTCTTTAGCTCCACCAAAGTTTGGCTCAACTTCCTTTTTAATTCTTTGGAGAAAATGTTAAAAAGTTCGTACACCGTTTTTTTTAGGGGGAATATTTTCACGTCAAACTTTAGCCTCCTTTTGTTCAGGTGATTAACTGAGGCTTTTAATTTTTCCTTTATAATTCGCTCGTTCATTTTGGGAAAGTAGAATTGGCATTAGCTGGTGGGGGGCAGCGAGCGCTTTGGTTCTCGTCGTGATGGGGAAGCTAACGGAACAGTAGAGGCTCTCTGAGGATACGTCAGAGCTTCCATTTATATATTCATCACAGAAGGGGGGATTGAATGTTTGCCCCTAGCTCTCGCTAGCTAGTCGTTACTAACCGTTGCGGGGAAAGGCGCTCGAACGAACTGCTTAAATGGCAACTGTAATAACGAAGCATCGTCAACCGGGGAAAGAGCAAACCAACCAAAGGGATATGACGCGGTTCTAATGGCGTTCGCTCCAAATTTGGGGGTTGCCTCGAAGGATGTTGCTCATTTGGAGAATCAACTTGGCTGAAAATGGTCGACTGTAAGCTAAGTTGTGGCTACTTTTCGCCCCCGTAGGGTTTCCTCACTCCATTTTGTCGCCTTTATTATTTATTTTTTTTTTGCGCCGTGTCCCTGCGCGGGTGAGCGGTAGATCGTTTTTTTTTTTTTTTTTTTTTTTTTTTTTCCATCGAAAGGAAAGTTCCCACTCGTTCGCCCTGTTCAGATTGATGAGCATGCCCAACTTGCGGTAAAATTCATAAAAATGAAAAAAAACGCATAACAACCGCTTTCCTCCACACAGGAATTAAAAAAAAAAAGTACATAACAGGACCAATAACAGGACCGCATCCATCGCTTAAAAGTACCCCTTTAATCATGGCTTTGCTACGAACAATATACAATTTTCCCAATTTTTTAAAGCCATAATTTTTCTTTACCCTTTTGCTGCAATATCGCATCGAAATTGCGAATCTTTAACGACTTAAAAAAAAAGTGGCCATTGTTTGGAGTCTCCCCTGTGCTGTCATACATATACCCATTCTCCAAGGGAAGATGAAAACGTTAACCGAGGCCGAGCAGAAGTTTCTCAGTAATTTTTTTTTGCTTCAATATGGCTGTGAAAAGGCAGTCTGCTCCCGCGCTGCATGAGCATATTATGCGCACATATATGTGCCTGTTGGGTGGGATGGCACACGCCAGACGCGCAGGCGGTGGGGGCATCACTGCCGGGGTTTCTACTGCCCGCGTCTCTACAGACTACTTCCCTATTGACCACTTCTTAACTGCCCCCCCCGCGCAGACCACGACTGGGTGAACGACCCCAAATGGAAGCTCTACCTGAGCAATTTATACCCCTCGCCGTCCATACACAACATCGAGAAATACAAGAAGAAATATTTTCAAAAAAATGTGGACAAGAACCTGGATGTGAATTCCAATTTTGGGAGTGAAGCCGTTAAGGAGGAAACTCCGCAGCCCCCCAATTTCCAGGCGCACGGCAATAAGGGCTACCCCTACAGCGGGCAGGTTCCCCTGGTGACGTTTTTCTTCTGCGCCTTCGTCCTATGCGTCAGTCTCTTTTACTTCGTGCTGCTGTCCCTGAACTTGAGTTTGTACAAGGTAGCACAGACGCGGTAGCATCAGCGCGGTAGCAGCGACGAAGTAGCAGTCTCATCGTTGCACTGCCCCTCCGCTGCTTTACCCTACCGCTGCTCTACCCTGCCGGTGCACCCCCTTCTTCACGCCGCCTCCCCAAACCCCCCGCAGAAAATGGGCACCTTCATGAGCCTGTCCTACTTCTGCGCCTTCCTGAGTTTGCTCTACACGGACTACAAAACGCAGAGGCACAATTTCTCCCTCGTGCAGTTCTTCTCCAGCGAAAAGGGTACGCCTATAGAGGCAGTTAGAAGTGCGCCGAAAAGGGGGCACCACGTGGGAGAGAATAATTTTATTATCACGTAGCTTCTCCCCCCCCAAAAAAAGTGTGCGTGTGTATACACTAGCACATATTTGCATGTACCATTAAAAGAGAGAAACCCTTAACCCCTTCTAACAACGCGTAAACGTACAGACGTAACATAATGACACCCCTCCGCCGCTCCCTTTTTTGTTTCCCCTTTTTAGGCCAGTACCTGTCCTACTCCATGATACTGTTCTTCATCAAGGACGCCGTGCTGATATTTTTGCCGATTTTTTTTACCCTCTTAATTAGTTCGTACTTAATGTATAAGCAGATCAAGTCCCTTTTCCCCCCCGCGATTCAGAGGTAGTGTGGGCGTGCAGGCGTGCAGGCGGTGCAAGCGGCTCAAGCGGCACATATGCTCAACCGCGCAACGCCCCTTTTTACCATTCCCCATGCTGACCATGTCGTTTTCCCCCTTGGCACCTCCCCCGCAGGAATTACCATCTTAACAAAATTGTTTCCTACTTGGATCACACGGTGAGATATGCTTATCCACGTCTAGTCGTGGCACCAAACAAAAGAGACGATGAGGGACGTTCGAATAAGGAAACCCGTTTGAGAGGCATCGTTTGTGAAGCATCGTTTGTTTGGCCTTTATTCGCTTCCCCCCCATTTTGACCTCTCTGCATATCTTTACTCATTGCCGCTCCCCCTCCCACACCCCTTGAGCAGATCCTGAACGTGTACATGATGCGAGCCAACATCGAAATCTACAATTTGGTTTTCATAATCATTTGTCTCTTCCTGAAAAGAGTCAGCCTCCTGAATCTGATCATTTACCTCCACTTCTTCAAGCTCAAGTAAGGCCAGTCGATTTTCAAATGTAGAGCAGCTCCCACCAGGGAGGAGGGACAAAGCAGTGCTTCATTTTGTCACCCTTAGGAAGCGGCCTTCTTAAATATTCCTCTCCCATACTACTTAGGTATAGCTCCTCGGATTCGTATTTCCACGCCTGCTATGCGAAGAACGGAGGTATGATCGTGCACCCGGGTTGCGGGATGTGTACATTTGGCTAGGTGCACCTGTTTGGCAGCTTTCCCCGCTGCGCATTTAGTGGAACATTTAACTGTACGCCTTATCGCCCATTTAACTACCCATTTTAACTTCCTCTTCCCCCCCGCTTCCCCCCAGAAATGATCAGGCAGTGCTTGTCGCACCCCATGGTCCCCAAGTCCTTTTTGAACGTATTCAATAAGGTAACTACAGGGGAGGGGAACATCCCGATGATGGGAGGTTAACCCGTTCGGTTATTCGCCCGTGCCTGCGCATACACACTCATCAGACCTCCCTTTTCAACCCCCTTGTACCCCTCGCAGGTGTCCTACTACTTTAACGCCTACCTCAGCTACAGACGCAGGTAGACGGCGTGCAGCTATTTGGATTACTCGTATGTACAACTCCCCACTTTACGACTAGCCATTTTTTTTTTTTTTTTTTTTTTTTTTGAACAATAATAATTTTTTTTCATGTAATAAAAAAAAAAAAAAAAAAACTATGCACCATTCTGTTACCATTAAGTTAATTTAAAAAATGAATAGGAAAAAAAAAAGAAAAGAGTTTTGGCGAAAGCAATTTTGTATAAGTTTGGCCGGCGGGGCCACGAACCATGTTGTCGAAATTGCCTATTTACCATGCAGTGCCGGCTTCTAATCACCTTGTTTTTCATCCACGTACGTTTTCACAAAAGGGAAAAATCGTCATATAAAATGCACAAAAACAAGGGAATTTTTTTTTTTTTTTTTTTTTCATCACAAATGAGAAGGCGTAACAATTCCGCTTATACTACTAAAAAGGGTAGACACACAAAGATACACACATGTAGTTGCAGACGCAACGCCTTGACGAAAGGGTATGCTCATACTAAGTAGGGATAACAACTACGTAGGGATAACAACTGCGTAGGAATAACACTCCGCGCTGCCATTAATGCCCCCTCTTTTGCCCACATTCACAGTCTACCTACTCAAAGTCGCTCTTCTTTCCTCCGTCGTAGCTCCCGGGGTGCCTGCCCCCCTCGCCGCCATTCGAATACACATTGTTCAGGGACATTTCCATCTCGAAGGAACTGCCGTTTATTTCGGAATTGGTCAGGGCACACTCCAGGAAGAAATTACCCTCCTTATGAATAAACGTGTCGTCGTCCACATGTGTTATCAAATTATTTATGTAGCTATTATTGTTAAGCGAATTTAACTTCCTCATGCAGCTCTTCTCCAATTCGCTGTTTTCTCTTGCTGCAGAATTTATCTTCAGATCCTCTTCATCATAGTGAAAGTCATTTCCACAGAAGGCTACTTCACTCTTCCCCTGCGTGTTTGGCGTTCCATTATTGGCATCATTTCCATTCGCGTGTAGGGGGAGGCCAACTCGGCTTCCTGCTCTCCTCGCACTGCCATTGACGTCGTCACCACCACTAATGCTGCCGCTGCTACGTGGCAGGTGAACCTCCGGAGTGGCTCTATTCTTCGAGCAGTTGTCACTACCAGTGTGGTCCGCGATTACCTTGTCTGGGTCTTCCTCATCAATAAAAATCTCTCTCTTTAAGAGTGCTTCATGATTTGAGTCTTTCCTCTCCGACCCGTTTGGGCTGTTCATTTCCTTCACCTTGTGCCCCTCTTGGTCATTTTTTTTCGCATTTTTCCCCCCGCATAAGGTAGCACTATGGTTGGCCTTTTCACTCGCGCTGAGCCCACTGGAACTCTTCCTGCTGAGGTGGCTGTGGGCTCCCCTTTTGTTTAGGCTCTCGCTTGATTGGTAGTTCTCCGAGAGGGTCATGCCGCTGCCTTGCCCGCTGGAACGACTGGCGCTTCCGCCAGCACGTCCACTCGCACCTCCAACATTATCCTCCCGTTTACTGCTACCCGCTGCTGACTTCCTCTGCGTGCTCAACCCAATTTTCCCCGCTTGGTTGCACATAACACGGTTCGACTGCCTCATCTTTGGAGTGGGGCCACCCCCCAACTCGTCCCCATACCTGTCCTCTTCACGTCTATCATTTTTTGTCGCCTTCCTCACGGGGTGAACTTCCGTCATGGGATTCGCCTGGCTCGGAGTGTTCCCCGTGGCGTCACTCTGCACGGTGCTGCTTCGGCTGCGGTTGCGGTTGCGATTGCGGAAACCTCTTTGTTTTCGACCCTTGGCCCCTCTGCTGCCTTTCTCCCTCGTGATGTAGCTTCCACTGTCCGTTCCTTCTACGTGATGCGCTTTGCCGCCGCGCCTTCTTTCCTTCGCGGGCGAGGTGCTCTCGCCGTCCTCGTCGGGCACGGTCGTGTCGTCATCGCTGTTGGTATTGTCACCCTCTTTTTCATCCAATTTCTCCTCCGCCTTCTCATCCGCGTCCTTTGGCTCACTCGCCTCCGCTGCTATATCCCGGGCCGAGGCCCTCTTGGCGGCATTCTTTTTCCTCCCCTTCTTTGTAACTCTACCATTTGAAGCTCTGCCTGGGAGGTGTCTTCCCCCTGCGTGGACATCATCCTCCTTGCTGCCTTCACTGGCGAAATCATCTGTGTCTTCTCTCTCGTGGGGGGTGCACTCCGCTCGGCCCCTTCGCTTGGCTAACTCCGCCTGGCTGCCCTTCCCTCCACCGCAGGATTTACACCCCTTGCACTTCTTCCCCTTCCTGTGCTTGGGCACTGACATGGAAGGGTCATCCCGATAGCGGTAGTTGGCGGAGCTCCTGCCAGCATCACAACTGGCGTAGGCTTTCCCGCCCTGAACAATTAACACATTTTCTTTTATCTTACTAACGTGGGAGCTACTCTGGCTGTACTTCACCACATCGTTTGAGTGGTTGTAATATACATTCGTCTGTCTCCGGTCGGCGCGGGTCTGCTCCCTCGCGATGAACGTTTCCTTTCCGCGCGCTTTGGCGAAGTTGCCCTTGGACATGCTGCCCACCGAGGCGCTGAGCATGGCCTGCTCATTGTTGACTTCGCCTACCCCCTTCGCGACCTGCGGCAAGGTTGGAATGGTGGGCACCGATCCGTTGTTCCCACCGTCATACGGACCAACCGGGTGATGGTTGCCCCGTCCGTGATCACTCCTCAAATTATTCACCTGCACAACATCCTCGTAGGTGTCACTAATGGCGGTATGATTATCAATCGAGAAGCTCCCATTGCACACATGCGTCTTCTTCATCCTGTTCGTTTCATTGTCGCATATGTAGAGGTGGTACGAACTGTCTATGCTCCTTCGCTTGCTCAAATTGGAATATTTCAACCGATCGTAGGTGCCCTTATCTATCTTATGGTAGTAGCCATACGGGTCGGACGTTACCAGGTTGTAAAAATAGTCCAGGACAAAATTGTAGAAGCATCTGAACCCTATGCTCTCATCATAACCGTGTATCTCTTTAACACTGAGCCCTGAGAGGTACTCCACGATTTCTTGGCTAACCAACTGTCCCGGTACCAATACGGGGAACCCTGGAGGGTATGGAATGATGAAGCTAGCCGAAACGATCAACTCATTTTGTCTTATTCGTTCTTTCAAGTCGGCCATTAAAATATATTCTACGTAATCTTCCTCATACGCTAGGTAAAAAGCCATCCTCAAATCTCCCTCCCTATTGAACACCCTAGGGTCAGAATATCTCTTCTTGAAGAGGGGGTGAAATTCGCTAAACTCGGACAAGTCTATATAATTGGAGACTAAATTGTACACACTATCGTTGAACTGGTTTAGGTCTCTCTCGTTGAAGAGGCTCTTCTTCTGGTCGAGCTCCTGAGATATCAGCGAGAGGCAACTCCTCAAAAAGAGGCAAGACGAACCGGTCGTCCCGATATTCGTTTGGAAGAGGACACTATTGATGGACGTTTTGTTTATCTGAATGCCGTACCTATCCATGAGCCATTTCACCTTAAAGGTATCTCCATCAATTCCTGAGTAACCCGTGAATAGTGTAATCCTGGTGGGGTCCAACACAAATTCGTCTTCGCTCAACCAGGAGCATTCGAAATATTCCAAGAAATTCTTCATCCCATATGAGTAGGAGGAACTGCTATAATTTTTATTATGCCTATCTTGTACATAGCTCAGGTTATCATTTTCGCTATTCATGATGATGCTTCCATTGTTGCTGTCATCCATCGTTCCTGATGTCCCTCCCTCCTTTCCGTTTCGCTCATCTCTACGGCTTCTTCTCCTGCTCAGTTTGACTCCCCCACGAGGGTCACCATTACCGTAGTCGTTCAGGCCTCCCTCCACAGTGCAATTATTATTATTGGTAAAATCCCCCAACATGAGCGAATTTCTCACTACATGATTGGAGCACCCATTTGTGTCATTTACACATTCGTGCGAGGAGATGTTGCTGCTCTGTATTGGCTGCTCATATTTCGTGACGCTTCCTCCCCTCCTCGCTTTTCGCAGTCCTCTGGAACGTTGCTCCTTCGTGGTAGTGCTTCCCTTACCCTGGTTGTTTGACACACACGAATAGGTTCCATTGACACTCCCCTTCGAGTCAGAGGAGTAACCCTCCTTGGTACACTTCTTCTTCCTCTTCATGTACATATTATGGCACTGTCTCAAACTATCCGGGATTAGATCCTCCGCGTTGAGCGTTCTGAAGTATCTAGAAATCATGGGGTCCTCACTTAGTTCCTTCCTGATGAGGAACGCTGCTTCCACTTGCTTCTCCACTAGGCCATATCCCTCCAGTTCCATTTGAGCCCTCCCTGCATCTAACGTGGCCAAGATTTGATAATTGGGGGAGGTCGACATATGGGTGTAGTACGCTTCCTTAAACGGGGTGTACGCATGAGACTCGAAGTTATCATCGCTGATCAGAATGACACTGCCTTGCCTGAGAGATGTCAACGATTTGTGGATGGACTGTGTGGCATATACCCTCACTTTGTACTCAGCTGGGTTTGGGTATAACCTCGTTTTTAGTAGCTTCTCCGCTGCTACCTCGTTTAAACTTTTTACATTCCCAAACTTCCTCAGCAGCTTCTTATGCACCTTGTTGTAAATCATCTTCTGGTCGTGGTTCCTCATTTTATCCGCCACAGTCATGGCTGTTCTGAACTTCAAAATGGGATGAAAACATGCATACGCAAACCATGCTTCGTCAAAGAGGAAAATCAAATCTGGCTTGATGGCTAGACATTCCTCGATGACCCTCTTCACGTTGTACACAATTCCGTCAAAGGTGCAATTCGTCAGAATTATCAGCTTCACCAGGTGTAGCTTGTTACTATTTCTATACTCTAGGAGCGTCTTCTTAATTACATAGATCGGTACTGCACCGTATATTCCGTATCTCGACACCGGGTAGGGATCTAAATAACAGGGTAGGGCTTGACTTAGAACAAACCCGTAATGATGCGATTTGTGGCAAGCTCTATCCACTAGGATAACATCTCCTGGCTTCACCAAGGCCTGCATCACTATTTTATTCGAACTGGAGGTTCCATTTGTGACGAAAAAACAGTACTTGCTCCCGTACGCACGTGCAGCCATTATCTGGGCTTCTTTCAATGACCCATGTGGGTCTAGCAGAGAGTCTAGCCCTCCGCAGGTGGCACTAGATTCTGCCTTAAACAAATTTACCCCATAAAAATCGAGCAGCGATTGTATCCACCTGCTTCTCCTAACGCTGTTCCCTTTGCTAATAGCCAGCGCGTGAAACACCCCAATGGGTCTCTCGGCATACGCTTTCAAGGCGTTAAAAAAGGGCGTCTTTATCTTCTTTTTCACCCCATCCAGGATAGATTCATGCAAATCACTATGATCATCATGTGTAGTGAAAATCCGAATTATTTTGTTATTCACCGATTGTAGCTTATCTAGCGTGATGGACGTGCACACGCAAAAAATGTCCACGGAGCTTCTAATATACGCGATGCTCTTAATCAGAATCACCAGGCTGTTGAACCCCTTCTTCATCTTCTCCAAGGGCGCAGCCACCAGCTGTTCGTACCCCAGCACGAAGTTCCCTATGTCGAATTTGTAGTCCTTCATGAGCAGGTTGGCTCCCTTCCTGTGCTCATTCAGCACGGTGCTGCCGCTGCTGTAGTGGTTGTTCGCGCAGTGCCCACTTCCGCAGTGCCCACCGCAGTAATTGTTGCACACGCTCCCGTTGTTACCGCTGCAGCCGCGATAGTTGGAGAGAATCATATTCCGCATGGCGTCCCTGCTGTTGGAGGACGACCCGTTGTGCGCGCTGTGCGTGAAGGCGGGCTTCATCTGGGCGCCGCCACCCACCATGCCGCAGTTCAGCCCATAGGGCGACGCCGCGCCGCACTTGTTCACGGAGGCCTCCTCCCCGAAATTGTAAAACTCAAATCGCTCCCTCTTGTAGTCCTCATCAATGGCTAAATTGTCCACCAGCACAACAGACAAAATCTGCGAGTTTATTAGGCAAGCTAGGAGGGCCTCCTTCGCGTTGCTCACCTCAATAATTTTGTATTCCAATTTTTTATTATTATTTTGGTTGGACAGTCTGTTATGCTCATACTGCAGAATTTTGTTCAGTTCGCATGCCAAGTCGGAGTTATAGCTGTTGCTATTTTCGTCTCTCTTAGAGGAGACTATCAGGGTGTAAAAAAAAGGATTTTCTTCGGTCGCTTTTCCTGTCGTTACGGACAAGCTAGATAATGTTTCCCCAATTTTGTTTGCCACTTCTTTATACTTTTTATCGTTGATTAGGCTCAAAATGTCTTGCAAATTGTTGGTTGCTTCTTCCCCCCAGTAGACTTCCACCTCCATGAGGCAGTTTATTATGAAGTAAATCAGCTCTGCGTTTACATTGATTACATAAAGCATTAGTGCCTCCCATAATTTAATTCTGAGCGAGCAAACATTCGTGGCGTTGTTAATGTTGAGGTACTTTTCTATTTCTTCAATTCGGTCATATTTGTCTCTTTCAGCTTTTCCGTACTGTTTTTTTTTTCGCTCCCCTCTGTGCGGCGGCGAGTGCTGGTGGAGAGGTGTATGTAGGTATGCGGCATTGCCAGCCCCATTTTCCCCGGGCTCCACTGCCATATCGACTCCCTCACTTGTCACATCATTGCTCATGATATAATCGTTTTGAATGCCTCCATTTTTCACACACATGTCTGCAGCACTTTCGCTTAGATCGTTGTAGTGCGCTGAGTTCTTGTCGCCATAAAAAATGGCATCGTTAGCAGAATTCATTTAAGAAATTTTTTTTTTTTTTTTTTTAACTCCGCGGAAGGGGCCAAAAGTGGGGCTCGCAGTTGTTCGCTCTGTCTCTGCGGTGTCGTGCGACGCGCCGGCGTAGGCCTCTGCACACGTTCTCCAGTACTTCCGTGAAACACAGCACGAAACGCGTTGTATGTGTGTGGCCTTCGAGCGTGCCCGCAGTGTTGCCCTATTTACGCAACGCCGCTAAAAAACGCGTCCTCCGAGGAACACTTTGTCCTGTTGTTTTACAGCAGGGGGGCGGAAAAGCATGCGGGTGCCCACAAACGGCGGTTTGTACGTGAGACGATTTACACCTGTGTAGACTTTCGCATGAGTCGATGCGCATGAGCAAATTTTCGCGCGCACGAATATCGCTGCACACGTGGCCCGCGCAGACGCTTCCCCTCGGTCAACAAAAAACGCATCAACAGGTTGATCTCCTTATCCGTTAATTGTTCTCAGCTGGGTTGTGGAGTGACGCGGCGAAGTTGCAGAGCAGCCGCAGCGGGACGCATCTGTCAGACGAGGACCCGCAGAAAGGCGAAGTTGTCTTACAGCGAAATTGGCCACATGCACAGGCAAACTTTTGCGTTCAAATTAAAGGCCATTCGGGCAAGAAAAAATGGAAAAGTAACAAAACGAAAAAATTTTATACATGGGAGTAGGTATGCAAATACCAGTAAATAAGCATATTGTTTTGCAGCTACATATTTGTACAATGTGGCAAACGCTTATATGTATTATACACAGGTACGTACATGTTGACGCGGGCCCCTCAAGGTTGCAGGCATCATGTCGTGGGCGTAGGCTCAAAATTTTAACTCAACAACCAAAGTGCGCGTAATCATTCGCATGGGGGTACGTGAGCTTATTTTGTTTATGCATTTATTTGTTTTTTTTTTTTTTTTTTTTTTTTTTTTTCTGGTTTTTCCACCTATTTCCCCCCCTTTTTTTTTTTTTTTTTT
This sequence comes from Plasmodium vivax, assembly GCF_000002415.2. NCBI lineage: Eukaryota > Apicomplexa > Aconoidasida > Haemosporida > Plasmodiidae > Plasmodium > Plasmodium vivax. Next base: position 180,670 of record NC_009908.2, read on the forward strand.
TTTTCTTTTTAAATATGCGCGTTTATCTCCTCACGAAAAATGGAATAAAAAAAAAAAGCTTTGCGAATATGTTACAATTTTTTTGCAAAAAAGAAAGCGAATTCGCCAAATCTTTGCCGTTAAAAGTAACCATTTGCTTTTGTCACCAATAGACTATGTTTTCCCCCTTAAAAAAAATAATAAAATAAAACATGTGACTGTTGCTTAAGCGCGCAAAACGGAGGAGGCGAAAGATGGGCACAAGTGCTTGTGGGAATATATTTGCGCGAAAGCGTGCGAGGCTATACATGTGCGCATACATCAGAGGGCATGTATATATTATATACCACATGTAATACATTGTATACGTTCCTGTGCGCGGCGCGCGGGGGCCATCTATACGACACGTTCGAGGGCACATGAGCTGCCCCCGCATGTGCGAGTCCACACATCGCTTTTTATTCAGCGCGGGATCTGCTTCCTGTTCGCGTTTGCGATTGATTTTTTTTTTTTTCCCCTCTTTTAGTTGCTACTTTTCTCTTCCATGTCAACGAATGCGCGCGGAATATGCCAGTTCTACATGATTACCTTTTACCGCGCATACCTTTGCTTTTACTCCAAAGTGAGCATCACCATCAGGCCATTTCTACTTTTTTTTTTTTTTTTTGGCCTCTACATGGATGTCATATGGAGCGCGTTGTGTTGACCCTCCACCGCGCGCATTTGGCAGCAGCGAAAAACACTGTAGATATTTAACAGAGGGGGAGTAAACACTCAGGGGGGTCACTAAGTACATTTATTTGCATTCTCTTGCGTTTGCGTGCGCGCCCGCTTGTGCCGCCGCCACGCCCGCACGATTATACTTACTCTTCGAACGCGAAACTGAGCAATCGTGCCAACGGGGAGGTATTGCTGAAAAGCAGCTCGTCGAAAATGTATTCACGTGCAGAAGCACATGCGGTGGCATATCATCACATGTGATTTCGTGGATGTATAATACCCGCGCCAATGCGTACGTGCGGGAATGCCTGCATGCGGACATATGTGGATGCATAAATCAGTGCCACAAACTGGCAAAGTGGTGATCACCTCGCACGATGTCGTCATGCGTAAAGCAAATTGGTGCGCCCTCGCATAAGCGCGGAAACCCCTCAATTGTGTAACCTTGAACGTCCACATATATGCCCACAAATCATTGGGCCTTAACATGTGCGCTTAAAAGGTGCCCGTGTGAAGGCATCCTGTGAGGGAAGCTTTTCTTTTCAGTTGCACACTTTAATCGCGCAAAGGAAGAGAAATCAACCAATCATGTAATTTTTAAAAAGGATTTTTTTTTCTTTTTTTTTTTTTGCAAAGTATACTGTACTCCCCTTTCGCTCATTTTCAAGAAAACACACCGGTTTGTTTTTTTCCCAGAGGTGTAAACATGCGGTAATAAATTGATCAGGTGAATTTTCCCCTCTTCAATTTCACATCGTCACATTTGTCCTACATTTACGCGCAGAAAGAGGTGTGCGGAAATTTCAGCCAATGTGTTTCAAATGTGCTATTCGGTTACGTCCATTTTTGTAAGTTCTTCCTTTTTACACATTAAGGGTTATTTATTAAGCTCATCGTACACCATTGGAGGATCTGCAATTCTGGCCGCCTTTGCAAATACCCCTTCCTCTTCGCATCAAAAATTCAACACATCGCAATGGTAAATAAATACGCTTAAAAAAAAATGAAGCGGGAAAGGATTAACCTCTAAAGGGGGTACATTTTGCTCTGCTGATGCATCGTGTTGTGGCCTTTTGCCGCTTTATTGAATGTGATGCGTAATTCTCTATTATGCATGGGGAGGAGGCATACGTTCACGTCAGTTTTTCCCCGCACATTTCAACCAAACTTCGAAGAGGTACCATTGGTTCTTTTCACACTTTGACAATTTTGGAAAAGTTAAAAATGCCGTAGTGAGTTATGCCCGCTTTTAAGAAGGGTAAATTTTCATCCTACAAACAGTAATTCCGCTATAAGCACTGGGAAAAAAAAAAAAAAAAAAGCAAAAGAACATGTCACCCTCGTGAACTCCGCACCAAGGTGAACGTCACACAAAAAGAAACCTTCAACAAATAAACGAACGTATGATAACCGCATAACTGTGGCAGGCGCCCATATTTTGGAGCCAAAAATTGGATTAAAAACAACGTGCTTCCCTGTGAATATGCAAGTGGCACACGTACGCACATAATTAGCTAATTGCCCGAATAGCTATTTTTCACCTGGTCTCGTTTTACCTGAACGGGTAAGGTAAAAAAATGGATCTTTTCGAAAAAAAAAAAAAAAAAAAAAAATCCACCGAATTATGCTAGCCAAAAGTTCTTTTATTTTTGCTCCCAAATGGTACGTAAGGAAAACACCGCTTTGAATGAAGAATAGGTCTACACAAAGGGCGAGCGAGGAGACCACCGTCCAGGGCAATTTTTAAAAGTCACCATTCTTGTAAAATTTTTTTGAAGTGCTACAAAAAAGAGAGAAAAAATTATCGCCATGTTATGGACGATGTGTACATGCAGGACAGCACGCAACCAGTAGTGCGATAATGTGAATGCAGAAGTTTACCGCCCCTCCCCGTGCACTTCTTACTGTAGGGGCAACGCTGGCGAGGTCAAAAATATACCTGTCTGTGAATATATACAACGTCCACATAGCGCTGCGTACATTTCTGAACGAAAGCGATTCATCGCGAAAAGCATCTCAGCTAAACGCTTCTTAGCAAAACGCTTCTGAGCAAAACGCCCCTCACAAACAATGAACAACTCGTGCAAATGCCTGTACAGACAAGTCATCCGCTCCTGCAACAAAACCTTCAACGCCGATGTGGAGGCCAAAGTGAGCGTGCTAAATGGAGTGAAAAATATGATCAGGGAGCAACTGACAACCAAGGAAGAGAAGGATATAAAGCAGCAATTAATAGAAGCTAACGATTTTATTAAAAATAATATCATCCAGGCAGTGTATAATAACAACACAGGGAATTATAAAGTGGAGCTGAAGGAAGAACAAGTCAAAAAGGGGTCCATAACCCTGGGAACAAAGTTCGAAAATAATAAGTTTCCTTTTTGATGAAGTTAGGGGGAACGCTCAGTAGGGCAAATTGACCAACCTGAGCATCGCTAAAACGAATGCAATGTGGGGGGGAAAACACCACATAACAGTTTTATAACCCCCCGGTGGGTGCTTTCTTGCGTCTTCCCGATGCACACACGTCTTATCGCGGTCGCGATTACGTCACAATTACGTCGGGATTACACTGCATTTTACATCACTCCGTGTCCACCCTCCCATCACTATTTATTCCTCCTCAATTTTTCGCGCGGAATAAATGCCTTCGTGTGTATCACCTCATTAGTGTAATTTCAAAAATGCAATGACAGCCCGGTGTGAATGGAGTGAAAAAAGGGGCGACGATGGTCACGACGCACAAGCCCCTGCGCACACCGCTGCACACGTGAATGAAAGCCTAAATTAATTAAGGACAAAAAATAAAAAGTAAAAAAAGGGAAAGCGTTTAACGAATTTTGTAAAATGTTAAAAACGAAAACGGTTTGTGAAATGCGCGAAAGGAAGCGGCACCATGGTGTACACATCCCGGAGAGCGCATCGCTGTTCGGATGACCGGGCAAATATGTGCCCCTACAAACTAAATACAAAAACAAAGCAAAAAACAAAACAAAAAAAAAAACAAAAAAACAAAAAATAAAACATCAAATTGGTAAAACTAAGAGGACAATTTGCTCAGTGCGTAAATAGACCGGGTGGGCTGCGCAGAACTGTAACTGGAGTGGCTGCGCCCAGATGGAAATGTCATCTCTACACAAGGAGGAGGCATAACCATGGATCATTTTTTTCTTTTTTCTTCCAAAAGGAGATGGGGCATATCTTCAAAGGGGTTCACTGCCAAGAATGCGGCCTCCCAAAAAAGCCAGCCTATTTGGGACCCCCCTCCCGTACGCATTTGCACCCTATTACGACACCTCACATGTTCACACATGCGGTCACCTCACCGGAAGAGGAACGCCCCGACGACGAAAAGCACAACTGCTAGGAACCCAGACAAGGCGGAATTCCCCCCAGAGCTAATCATGCTATTGATCTTCTGTATGTTCTCCTTCTGAACACCATCGAAATCGTTTAAGGACTCACAACTTATGTTAGGGACGATTTTATTTCTCCCCACACACACCCCTACAGTTGTTGTTCCAACGATCTTATACCCATTTTGACACTTGAATTCTATTTTCTCTCCTAACACATAAAAATTTTTGTTAGGACTGAAAGAGATATTGGGCTCGTTCGAAGGCTTAACGCAAATTTCATTGTCTGTGACTTTATATTTTTTTTTAATGCTTCTCAATTCTGCCTCCTTTTCCGCAATTAGCGCTCCTTCCAATAGCACGGACGGGTTGGGCCTTTCGTTTAAATTGACACAAATGCTCGTTTCTACGCTTATCCATTCGTCGTACTGGTCTCCATGGCCACTGCTGTGGAAGTTATGCTTTAAGATGTCCCGCTCGTGTGGAGGGCTCCCCAGGTTGCCTTTCCCCGCGGGGTGCCCTCCTGGGAGTTCATCATTTTCTGCGTCGGCGTGGCCATCCATGGTAAGCTGCCCAGGTTGGCTAGGTTGACCCGGTTGACCCGGTTGACCATCCTGACCGCGCTCACCAGGCTGGCCATCTTTATCCGCCACGCTCGCATCCTCGATGATACTCTCCGTTACGACTTCCGTTGGTAACGCCACTAATTTTTCGGGTGGCACTAGCAGTTCGTCTCCCTTGGGGGTGCTCTCCCCACTTGGAGCTTCATCCGATGGTTCCTTTCCCTCGCTCCGTTTCATGTCGCTTCCTTCTCCATCAGCGCTGCTTCCCTCCTTCCCTTTGCCTTTACCCCTCTTCTTTTCCAACTCGTCGTCAAAATCTTCGTCCTCGTCTGCCCCTTCTCCTTCCAGGTCCTCCTCTTTTTTCGCCCCTTCCTCATCATTCACGTCGTTAAAATCGGGATCTTCATCTGCCTGCAGCCCCTCACCACTATCATCATCATCTTCGTCGTCGTTGTCGTCTTCGTCATCCCCATGCGCTTTCCCCTTCTTTGCGTTTTCCTTCTTGGTCTCCTTCCCGTTATTGCCATTTTTTGGGTTTTTTTTTTTTTTTTCATTCGATTTTAATTCCAATAGGGATAGGAACTTTTCATCCCTAGCAATGCTTCGCGGGCCATCTGATCGGAGCACATGATAATTGGGGTGTCCACCCTCTTCGCTTTGTCCGTTTGCCCTGTGCACGTCAATGACTCCGCCAAGTTCGCCTCCCCTCTGCTCATGTGGTTCCTTTTTATGGCGCTTCGCGGCACCCCCTTCCTTGTGCTTCCTATATTCATGCTTGTAGGACATCCACACGCAGTTAAAATTCGTCTTCTCCTTACTACCAAAGTTTTTGTACTGCTCCTCCATCATGTAGCATGACCCCTCCGAGTTGAACAGCTCGCATGCGCGCACGTCCGACCCGATGTCCGAGCCGAACACGTTGATGTTGAGGAATCCTTGAAGGGGGGGGGAAATGAAAAAATAAAAAATGGGAGGAGCAGCGAAATGGACGAAGCAGCAAATGGACGGAGGCGGAGCAGCAAATGCAAGCACTAACGGGAAGACACCTCTCAACGGCGCCAACTGCGGAGACACCCCTCTCCTCCGCTCATCCCAAACGGCGAAGAAAAATCACTCGAGGAGTACCTTCATTTTCGCACCCGTTGATGGTGAGCTTACACTCAGTGTATCTGTAGCAATCCCTCTCTCCCAAACTTTTGCAATTCTGGAAGCATGCCTTATAGGAGTGATCATAGAAGCAGTTCCTACTCTCCGTACATTCGTTTTCATTTTTTAAATTAAAACATGGGCTCTTTATTTCTATTTGCTTATTAGCGTTGTCGCTATGGAATGACTTAAAAAATTCTTCATCATTGTTGTACTCGTAATCGGCGATTCCTCCACCGATGGGCAGCTTTTCCCCTCCACCGATGGGCAGCTTTTCCCCTCCACCGATGGGCAGCTTTTCCCCTCCACCGATGGGCAGCTTTTCCCCTCCATTGATGGGCAGATTTTCCCCTCCATTGATGTTCTTTTCAGTGGCTATTTGGCTGGGGGTGTCAGCATGGTTCAGCTCCCCCTGGTGGTCACTCGGTACATCCCCGCGCTGTGCACTTCCCTCGTGTCTTTGCTGCGCGTTCGGTTCGACTTCTTCTCGGCCCTTCCCCTGGAAGAATGAAAAGGCTTCGAAAAAGGGAAATAAAATAAGCATAACATGGCATAGCATAACATAACATAACATAACATGCGCGGTGCGCCTCGCCCTTACTCGATCTAAGGTTCGGGTGCCCATCCTCCCCCTCAAGAGCGGTTGTCTCCTCGAACGTTTGGGATGTCTCCCCTTCTACAGTGTCATCCTTCCGAAAAAAAAAAAAAAAAAAAAACACAAACGGGCGTATTTGTACGATCAGGCCGATTCACAGATATAGAAGCACCTCTACATCCGTGTGTTAACACCACATGTGAGCTGCACAAACATAGAGCACGCTGAGCAATTATAAACAGCTGTATGCGCACTCTCACACGGCAACATGAGTGCACGCAAGCCCGTGCACGTTGCGAACCTTTGGGGGTATTTCCTCCTCCATGGTGGTTCCCCCTCCCCAGGCGGACTCCAACTTGTTCTGACCCCCAAGCAGCGCATGTCCCCACTTGGGCTCCTTCGCCCGCAATTGGACGTTATAGCAAAGCAAATGTGCTATTATTATTCCGCGTAGTAAATTCATTTTGTTTTTTTCTATTTTGTTCTGTTCTCTTCTCTTCTGTTCTCTTTTGTTTTATTTTTTCCGTGTGGGAAGTGAAACTCCGCAAGGACGTGGTTTAGCCGTATGCAAAATTGCTCAGCCGGGGCCCCCATACATGCATTTCCGCTGCATACAACATGTGCGCGGTCGTATGGAGCGCGCGCTGCTACGTGGTACGCGCGTACGCCTCTGTGTAGCCGCGGATTTGCGGCTGCTCTGGCGTCCGTCGCTTTGTGTGCAAGTGCGCGTTGCCCAGTTGGCGGTGGTTCAACGTGTTGGTTGTTTCCGCCGATTTGGTCGCTTTCGTCTCTTTCACCGTTCTGTCTGTGCCCCCGGTGTGCTCCCTTTCCACTTCCTCTTTATCTTTACCTTTACCTCAACCCTTGGCAAATCGCTTGGCGTAAAAATGGCAGCAAAAAGGGGATGCGAACATGTAGGGGGCAGGAAGTGCACGCATCACCGAGCATGTTGACTCGCTCGACAGATAGGCAAACGAGTAGGCAAAGAAAACTGCGCTTTTTTTTGCCAGAACAAATGGACACCCACCTGGTCGTATTGCACGTTGTATCTTTTCACTTAATGCACGCGAAGTGCATGTTGGCGCGCGACGCACGCGGAAGAAGGAAAAAAAAAAAAAAAAAAAAAAAAAAGAAAAGAAGTGATAACATCCGTTTAATGCATGCCAAATGTGGATACAATTTTTTGCGCTAACAGGACTGCTATATTATGGTACCCCCTCTTTGGAAAAAAAAAAGAAAAAAAAAAACGCCATTTGTTCAGCAGAACGTTTCAGGGAAATGCCTTTTCAATTTCAGTGAACTTTGTGTACGCTTCGCGGCGTAGGAACGGGGCCTCCGTTTTCGCCCCCGTCCGATTAGTCCACCAGAATGGCCCACCTGAATGACCCACCTGTTGATTCCCTTCGGTGGAATCCTCCAATTCGCCGCACTGCGCCGTTTGAAGCGCCCCTCTTGGCCTTTCCCCCCAATGCACGTAAGTGCTACGCGGCGGGTTCACTTATTCCCATTTTTTGCGTTCCTTGGAAGACGCGCGCAACTGTATGGGTGGGGGGGTCCCAACACGAGATGTAGCACTTCCACGCGCAGCTCATATGTTGCGCCAGAGCTGTCGCCCCCCAAAATGGGTCTACCAAAAATGTATGGAATTTCCGTGGGGGAAGAATAAGCCGTTCACCCGTAATGTTGTACGTGTCCCCTCATGGGGAAGAAACTGTGATAGCGTTGTGGCGATCTGACCAAAGCGCAAATTACAACTGAATGAAAAAGTGGACAAAACTTCATAGTAATACATTCCGGATGGATTAACTTAAAAAATAAAAAATGTTAAAAGGGAAGAAAAGCCGTTTGAACGCTCTTGCAATGCAGTTGTTCCTTCCCCCGCGAAGATTTATTCCTCTCGCGGTTACCCTTTTCGTTGCGTTCTTTTTTTTATTTACTCGTTTTGCCTGTCTGCCGCGCTTCCTCTTCCCTTTCCCGCAAATTAAAAAGAGGAAGAAAATTTCATTAAAATGAGTTAAAAAAAAAAAAAAAAAACGACAGCGCGGGGCACTTCCATTTCACTTTAATACAGACTGGCAAAACAACCTCATATAGTTCCTTTCCCCCTTTAATGCCATTAACCCCCCCAAAAATATGCGGACTTGTCAAAAGAATATGCAGCGTGCGGACATCGCGTCGTATTTTTTATATATTATACTCATTGGGGGAAGGGCAGGGGGCGCGCCAATCCTCACCAAGCAAATGCGTATAACTTACAACGTGTTATTATTTATACAAACAGAACTGCGCCAGTAAAATTCCTATACTATGCTTGTACAGTTTGACTCACTATGCGTTATTGCATCCCGCGGGAAGAGCCCCTGTTATATGCGGCCCAATTTCAAATGAATCAAATGAACTTATTGAGGTTTCCCATTTGACGCGGCACGTTTTATATGCTATATTAAAATTGCTTCTCAAATGGGCGTTTTTTTCTCTCCACTTGTACAATTTTTTTTTTTTTTTTTTTTTTTTTTTTTGCCCTTTTGGCAAATTTGAAATTAAATTAAATTAATTTATCTGTAAGGCAGTTTTGCCAATCCCGCGAAAAGGATTTTTCTCTGTTTTTGTCATTTTTATCGTTTTTCTTATTTTTCTTATTTTTCTCGTTTTTCTCATTTTGCTAATTTTTTTCCTTTTTTTTTTCCTTTTTTTTCCCCTTTTCGAGCGGCGCGCAAAGATATTGTACTTACATATGCAGCCCTGCGCGGCTCGCGAATGCCTCCCAGCGTGGCGCAAATCGACGAGCAGCGTCCGCCCGGTTGAATATACGCGTACGCCTAAATGTATGCATAAGCAAGTATATTTGCGTAAATAAGTATATTTTCATAACTATATATATATGAATAAATAAGCGTATTTGCATGACTATGTTTACGTGCGCGTCTTAGCTGTTCCCCGCCGCGAGCGCATATGCGAGATTCACAAGCGAATTCACAAATATAATATAGCCAACCCGAACGCTGTCGCGCAGTTTGGACGAAGTGCTCACCCGGTTTGGGGCCCACGTTTGCCGCTAGCGATTAACCAAGGGGAGACCGCCAAGAGGAAGCAAAACTGGACGGAGCGAAACGGAGCAGTTATGACAAAAGCGTGACAAGCATAATCCATACGTAGCGAACCGAAGTGCACAAAGCAGAGCATACCACTCATACGCTGCAACCCACAAATAGAGGCCACCCCCCCAGCACACTGTACAAACCGAATTAACTTCCGCACGCCCGTGTCTACTGCCCACCCCCAGTAGCAACGAGCTGAAAAAAAAAAAAAATTATTCCTCGTTTTTCACTTTTAAAGGCATGAAAGAATTAGTGGGAAGATCGCGAAATGAAAGAAAGCTCGACGGAATCTACAACAAGCAAAGGGACGCACTCCTGCACCAGTACAAAAATGAAAGAGAAAGAAACAAGGACATATATGCCAATTTGAACAAAAGGAAGGCCAATGAGACTATTCCCTTTCCAGAAATATACGAGAAAAAAAGAAAAGCGGACAAACCCAAGGTGGTGGACTCCTCCAAAGAGGGCACCCAAAAAGGAGAAAGCAGCGTGAAAGGGGAAGAACAACCCAACCGAGTGGACGACTCAAATGCAAAAAACAAACGAAGTAATAGCAGCATTACCCTCTTTAAGGGAATCCATATGATTATATATAGACACATATTTTCAAAAAGCAAATTCGTCAAAAGTGTAACCCTTTTTATAAACCTCTGCATTAACTATCTTAATAATCAAAATAAAAATGTTTTTTTTTTTGCCTTTGATAAAATAGTGAGAGTTTTCCTTCGAAATTACATCCACGATGATGAAGGGCAGACAGCATCACACAGCATCTACACCGTTTATAGTGAAGACGAGCTGCATATAAAATGCATGGTCTCTCTGTTTGATAAGGTTATTAACAGAATTATAGACAATCGCTTCCGCATAAGTGCGAATGCTTGCCAGTCGGAGGAGGCCGCAAATGATGATGGCCACTCGGTCAATACGGATGGAGCGACGAACGAGGCCCCCGATGGTGGCGAAGGTAGTGGCGCGTCGCAGCATAATGCAGAGGAGGATACCCCCAAGCAACGGAGCAGCCAAGCAGCGGATCAGCCAAACACCGTAGTTCTCACCAAACAGGAGAGAAAATATCTGAAGGCCCTCAAAATCAGGGTGTACTATCTAATAATTTTGTACAAGCTTAATGATAATTTTATTTTCAATAAGTTGATTAGCATTTATAGGCAGATCTTGGAGGAGCTGCTGCGGGAGTATGAGCAGTTTGAGGAGGCCGTCTCTCAGGAGCGGAGGAGGCCCGCGCGGGGCACGACAGGTGGTGCGAATGTCACCTCCACCGCTGATCCAGCCGATGCCGCTGACCCCGCCAATCCCGCCGCTCCCGCCGCTACCATGGACGACCTCGCGGAGGATGAGGACTTCCTGCACCTCCAGGAGAAGTGGACCCTGCCGAGCGACTACGAACTGTTTAAGATCAAGCGCAGCGCCTTCGTCAAGTGTATGTCCAAAGTGTTTCACTTCATCCACGTCAAATGGGCCAGCACCCTGGTGGAGAGCCTGCTGCTCGACGTGTATTTTAAAAAACACATATTTGATACCTGCGATGAAATACTCATTGAGAAGCTCCAGTCCGCAGCCAAAGGAAACATGAACAAGAGAAAAACTCCCACTCACTCTCCCCATGTTTTATCCATAGGAGAATCCCTAAATCCGGTGGTGGACGCCCGGGCGGAGAAAATCGTGTCTCTCCATGGTTCGCACGTTTGGTCTACGAAGCAGATGGAGCGGTAGTTCGTGCGGGAGGCCTGGCATATGCCTACGCCTTTTTATGCCTTCCTTCCCAGAGGAGTAACTTCTTTTACAAACGCAGCATTTGGTTGTCCTTCGTGCCAGTCGGCATGTCCCCATACATGTTGCCTTTCTTTTTTTTTGCGACTCGCCTCTCAGGTGCCGCCCACCGCCTCGGCCTGCTCTCCGCAGTTTGATCCTTCCATTTTCATCTGCCCATTTTTATCCCCCCATTTTTGTGGCCGCGCCGTCCGGCCGAATTTGTGCATCGTTCCGCCCCACTGGGAGGTGCCCGCCTTTTTTTCAACGCCAATTTGGCTGCTGAGCGGCTAACTGATCGGCCAACTGAGCGCACCTTTCGCGCGGACAAGTCGGGGCAGCCGGGCGGGTGTATCCCCCCATGTCGCCGCCACCGCCACCGCCACCACCACAACCGCGCCTGCCGACACTATCCAGACGGTAGTAACTTTTTTGAGGGCTGTGTTTTTGGTCACCTGAATTGGTTTATAAAATTAAAAACGTATTAAACAAAAATTAAAAAGGGGAGAAGAGAACCATGGGCTGACGAATATGCATAAAGGGAGTAGTAAAAAAAAAGGGAGGGGCTAATGTTACAAAAAGGGGGGGAGAAAAGGACAATAAAACGTGGTGAGGAAAAAGAAATAAAATGGAAAAGGGCAGTTAGACATACCTGCAGTAGGCACATATACGTGCACGTCTGTATGTCCTACCTTCGCTGAGGCGGCATAAAGGGAAAAGTCCCCCCCCCGGGGAAGTATTATAAAAAATAAAAAAAAAACAAATGCACCCATATTGCGATATGCACACGTAACACCTATTGGAGTGGGCTGATAGGGGGCAGGAGCGCGGCATGTTTTGGCGGGGGGTCCATCAGGAGGTGGGTGCGAACACTCACGTGAGACTTCAACTAAGCAGTTGCGCGGTTTGTCCCCCGGAGAGCCATCGAAGCGCCCATCCAAGCGTCCATTCCACCGCCGCGATTGCTTCATCGAGATGGGGCGGCTTCTCCGCTGCTTCACTTCCCCGCTTCCTCGCCGCTTAACCGCCTAACCTGCGTGGTGGCGCGGGTAGTACTTGGAGAGGACGTCGGACTTGATCTTCTTGAGCATGTCCTCGGGGAAAATGCGCAGCAGCTCCCAGGCGATGTCGAGCGACTGGTAAATGTCCCTGCACTCGTAGGTGTTCTGCGTGATAAACCGCTTCTCGAATTTGTCCAAAAACTCCAAATATAATATATCATCGTTAGAGAGGGCCTCCTCCCCGATGACTGCCTTCATGGCCTTCACGTCCTGCGCAATGGCATAATTACTATACAGCTGATCGGAGACATAGGGGTGGTCAATTCGCGTCATGTTCTGCCCGATGCCACTTTTCATAAGCCTCGACAAAGAAGGCAGCACATTGATGGGAGGGTAAATCTGCCTGTTATATAAATTTCTATCGACGAAGATCTGCCCCTCTGTAATGTACCCTGTGAGATCCGGAATGGGGTGGGTAATATCATCATTGGGCATAGTCAAAATGGGGAACTGCGTTATGCTTCCATTTCTTCCGTCAACTCTACCAGCTCGCTCATATATCGTGGAGAGGTCACTGTACATATAACCTGGGTAGCCTCTCCTGCCTGGCACTTCCTCCCTGGCAGATGAGACCTCCCTGAGCGCATCAGCATAGGAGGACATATCTGTCAATATTACAAAAACGTGCATTTCTTTTTCAAACGCGAGGTACTCAGCTGTCGTCAGTGCTATCCTTGGAGTGAGGATCCTTTCGATGGTTGGGTCATTTGCTAAATTTAAAAATAAACAGACTCTTTCCATTTTCCCATTCTCTTCAAAATCTTGTCTGAAATATCGAGCAGTTTCCATATTCACTCCCATGGCACCAAATACGACTGCGAAATTGTCATCCGAGTGATCCAACACATCTTTCCCTTGTACGAGAGAGGCCTGCCTACATATCTGTGCGCCTATTTCGTTATGGGGTAACCCTGCTGCGCTGAACAATGGGATCTTCTGTCCTCTAACGATGCTATTCATCACATCAATGGTGGAGATCCCCGTCTGAATCATTTCCTTTGGATACACTCTACACTGGGGGTTGATCGGATTGCCATTGATGTCTAAGTAATCATCCGCCAAAATGTTAGGACCCTTATCGATTGGCTTTCCACTACCATTGAATACCCTCCCCAACATTTCGTCACTCATTGGCATTTTCAAAATGTCCCCACTCACTTCCACGTAGCTGTTTTTATTGTCTATCCCACTGGTTCCCTCGAACACCTGGATGACTGCCTTCTTCCCGCACACCTCCAGTATCTGCCCTTGCCGCGTGGAATTGTCGCTCAGGTGGATGGTCACGATTTCCGAGTACTTGGGGAACTTCACGTCTTCGATGATGACCAGCGGCCCTTGCACGCCTGCGGGGGGGAGCGGCACAAAGATGGGAGAAACGCGCATTTAGCAGTTCACGCGCATTTAGCAGTTCACGCGCATTTAGCAGTTCACGCGCATTTAGCAGTTCACGCGCATTTAGCTATTCACACGCATGTAGCAGTTCACGCGCATTTAGATATTAACACGCATGTAGCTGCTCTCATCCGTGTAGCCATTCACACACGTGAGGGGGCCCCCTCTCCGCCGCTGCGCCGTCGAAGCGCGTACCCGAAATTGTCTTGTACTCGAGCCGGGGGCACACCTTGTAGTCGCGCACGGCGGCCATCGCGTTCACCCGCGAGGCCTCCACTTTGGTGGTGATCGTTTCCTTGCTCATGGTGTCACGTCGGCGATGTGGCTCAGGGGAAGCGGCGCATACGTGAGTGCGAACAATGCGGCCAGCACGTGGGTGGGTGACTAACGAGCACGGAACGCCTCGGTCGGCTTAATCCAACGTGTAGCAGCAATATGCCGTGGCCGCACGTCGTGCAAGTCGATTAGCGCTGTAACGAAGGTACAATCGTTAAGCGTGTTCCTCTCTTCACGCATCAAACAGTTGCGAATGCGTGCCGATCAGCAGTAATGGCAGAAAAGGAAATGCTACAGAGGGGATGCGCGTTAAAAAGGGAACCTATTCGTGCATCCGCGTACGCAATATGGGAAAAAATGAATAAAGAAAATGTAGATATGGGGGGAAAACCGCTATGTATGCGCCCATCACACTTGCAAAGCTACTGCTCTGGAAAAACTCGGCGAACATGAACGAACGGACGAAGGCGTATGCTCAGTGAATGAATTAAAAGGACGCAAAAAAGGGAAAAAAGAAAAAAAAAAAAAAAAAAAAAAAACCAAAGAGGGGCAAATCTTCCTAAACTTGCTTACGAATTATTTTTCGATGCCTCCGTTTAGCGCTGAAGAAGAGTACATTTTGCAAAGCATTGCATTATGCTATACCATTCTGTTTTTTTTTTTTTTTTTTTTTTTTTTTCCCCGCTTTGTATTTTCTTTTTTCCTTTTTTTTCTTTTTTTTTTTTTTTTTACGCGTAACACTTCATTAGCGTGTATGCCGAAAGGGAACACATCGTGGTAGGGGCCGAGCCTCCGTGAGGGCCTCATCCAACCTTGTTGTACTCCCTTTTGAGCGTTTATATGATATATAGTAGCGCTGAATCTCCCCTTATGGGGTCTCCTCTTTTCCGTCGTACCTTTTAATTTCATTTTTTTCCTTCCCCTGGCGGGAATGTTAACACCTTTGGAATATCCTCTTTCTTTTTTTTTTTTCTTTCCATTTATTGCCCTCAAAGTGGGTGTACATCACCCCTACAGGTGAAGTGCGTCCACCTGCGATTCTTTTTCCAGCACAAACGCACGTCGTTTTTTTTTTTTTTTGCATGAACATATTGAGCTGTCACGAAAAAGCTACTTCTTAACATATCTGTACGTTGCTAACGTTTGTTTCGTGTGTGCCTCTCTTTTGGGGACCCAACCCAGTTGTGTAACTCCCCATCACCACGATCACACATGCGTAAAAGAATTTCATGCGAATGGAAAAGAGCAGCGGTAGATGATTCCTTTGATCAACATGATGCATTTCTAGTGGGGGCGAGGAAAGACGCCCCACTTTTTGTTCCTTCCGGGGTGAACTATTCGCACAACAGGGTCAAACCAAATTGGTTCATTTCAATTTGGTACATTAAGTTGGGGGATAGACAGTAGGAGATAAAAAAAAAAAAACGTTGTGGAGATGGACCAGTTTCCCCCCCTCTCGTTGCCTCTCCCCCCCCCGTCAGTCACCACGAATTGTAAAAATGAGCACCTTTGCCATCCCCCTCAAAAGGTATGCACAAACACACACACATATATATATATGTATGTATATAATAGTGTTGACCCCCCCATGCGCGTGCATTTTTTCTCCCCCAAACGGAATGACCTTTTGGGTACCTCGCCAGCACAGCTGCTACGTTTGCCAATTGGGCACCTCTCAGGGGGGCACACCTACCAGTGGAGCGACATTTGCTGAAGACCATCCGGGTAGGAGTGAACTCCCAGGTTGGTCCACACAAAGGGGGGGTAATCTTTCCAACCGATTTTCTCATACGTAAAGGGTAGGGCGGAGGAGGAAACACACCTACGGGTTAGCCTTACTATGCATGAGGTGGCGATGGGCATATAAAACGCGTTTATCGCGCCACGGGGAGGGAACAGTTAGTCCCACACGTAATGACCTATTCGCGGTTAATTGGGGGGCCAATCTCTGCTCCCTCCCACATGAACATATAGCTACTTCAATTGGAGCGGTTTTAAAATATCCTTGCGGACTGCTTGCTCGGGGAGATCTGTACCAGGCATGCCCGTCAAACGTCACCCGGGAGGGAGGTTGTCCGATTGCGCTCGCGAGATTCGACAAGATCTGCGAACAAATGAAGAGGAACTCCAGAGGGAAAATATGGCCACTCCTTCACTTAGGGAAAAATATGATCTTTTGGGGGAGAACTGGTCAAGCGGCTGTGACAAAGGGTATCCTTTTTTTTTTCTTTTTTTTTTTTTCCTCCTTTTAAAAGGAACCGTGTGGCATGGAAAATGCGCGGCCATCATATTAACACACATGGCTAGCTCTCCACTTCTATTTTCCCCCCCAGCATTGCCGACCGAATGGCAATCTGCGTAATTGCGCCTTTCACTGAGGCTGCTTCTCGCAAGGCGGCGGTGGGGATACAAAGATGTGAGCCGTGCGCAAAATGCACACACAATGCATTTTGCGTATGCGTGTCCAAGAGCACGCGCGGGTATCTTCACCGCTTCGCCCAGGGGTAGCTACACGCACGCTTAAAAAAACGCACACACACAAGCAAATATATATATTATATATATGTATAATTACCTATTCAATTGTACATCCAATTGCATGTTCAATTGCACATGTGAGTACACGTATGCACACACACATTTGCACGCGCGTGTATGACCATGCACGGAAGAGTGTTTTTTTTTTTTCTTTTTCTGACAGAAACGGGGAAACCCAAGTTAGACACACCTAGAAAGGAGGGATACAGCCCCCTCTCCCAAAAAAAAAAAAAAAAATGTCCAGCAATGCAAGCAATGCGAGCAATGTGAGCAATTTACGCAATGCGAGAAGTGCAAGGAAAAACTGAAAGAGGGTAAATTATGGAGCGCTTAAAAATGGCTCTTCCCGATTAGCGCTTTTCCGCTCCCCGTTCATTCGCAAAATCGCTACCTACGCTCGAGTTCCTTTCACTTGCGCGGCTTCGCCTTCGCGGGAATGCAAACGAGTAATTGCACGAAAAGGTGGTATAATTTATCTTTCGCCCATTTCGCACACCTCGCCATTTAGCCCATTTGGCCCATTTGGCCCACTTCGCGAGCGTTCATCCCAGCTTCCCCCCTTCTCAGAAATTCCCATTTCGCATTTCTGTTTTTCCCCTTTTTTGTTTTCCCAAATCGTCAACTCGCACACACGCGCGCCATTCCACTTCGCACGTTCCCTCCCTTGTAAAGTTGAAGAAGGCCCAGCGCGACCGTCCATTTTTGTGACAAACAAATCGGCCCACCTAGCGCCCCACGTAGCTTCTTACGTAGCATCTTACGTAGCTTCTAAGGTAGCCTCCGACGTAGCTTCTAACGCAGCTTCTAACGCAGCTTCTAACATAGCTGCTAATGTGGCTCCCCTCGCCGCGCCCCCTGCGCATCGCACTCACACGTACACACACGTACTCACACTAGCCTGTCTACTGCCCCCCCCAAGCGAAGCAAAACAGACGAAGAACACCTCGATCTAAAGTGCACCCCAAAATGAACGCCAAAAATTTAATGGCATCCTTCTCCCTAATCCTCCTCTTGTGTGTCCTGCTAAATCTGGCAATCGTTCAGGTTAACGCAAATGAAAATAACAAAATAAAAGGAGGGAAGGTACCCCCCCCTTCTGTGCCCACAGGAAATAACTCAGATAACAATGTACCCAAAAAAGATGGAGGAGAAAATAACCCCCCCCCTGATGCAGAAAACGCTTTACAAGAACTGAAAAACTTTACTAAAAATTTGGAAAAAAAAACGACAACAAACAGAAATATAATAATCAGCACGACTGTGATTAACATGGTTCTGTTGGTATTGTTATCTGGGCTAATAGGATACAACACAAAAAAGGGGTTTAAAAAAGGCCAAATGGGCAGCGTAAAGGAGGTAACTCCAGAAGCCCAAAAGGGGAAATTGTAATTGGGGGGAATGCAACGTGTGTGTAGTGATACCCACAAAATGGTGTCGCATGAACGGGGAGGGAAAAAAAATAAAACAAAAAGAGTAGCCACTTGAAGCTATTTTTTTTTTTTTTTTTTTTTTTTTTTCTTTTAACCCCAATATGTTCACCTTTTTTTTTCACACCTGAGATGGGCACTATGCAACTTGCTACATTTGCGTCCATCCAGGGGGGCTCCCCTCCTGTGCGCACGAACCAGTGAACGCGTAAACACACCTACGGTGTTGCGTTTTTTTTCCCCCATTTTTTAACTTTTTTTAAAATGAAGTATTATCAGCCCAACGGGGGTGTAGCACGCCATTTGGTGGCAACCCTGAAGGGGCGCTTAACGTGGTTGTATATCTTCTCCCACGTTTGTAAGATACATCGGGGTGGTCACCCGTGCGTCGTTAAGCTTCCATAAACAGGTGTAGACCCACGAGCCGCGCGACTGATCTTTTTTTTTCCCTAACCACGTTCATACACCTCACCGGAATGCCCCCAATTTCTCTTTCGCCGCTTCTGTAAAACGTGCAACCACATGTGTATGCACGAAGAGAGGAGGCAGCACAGTGGCGATGACCATGCTGCAGGAAAATAACCGCCGCTTTGTTTTACATAGTTGGGGGGTTGCAAGGTGGTTAAAATGCAGCAGTGTGTTCTTTGAAACGGTGTGGTCTCCCCCTCGGTGATGCCACACGTGCTGCTTCACCTGAGTCATGCCGTGTGACTTCTTCACCTTCAACACCCGTTTGTGCCCCCCCTGGTACACTTAACCGTAATGTAATTCCGTTTGATGGTGCGAATTGCCTTCATTTTATTCCCTCCTTTGGCTGCTCCCCCCAGGAAGCGAAACAACATAACGCTTTAAACCGTCCGCGTTGTTGAGATAACTCCAATGAGTTTTCCCCCCACAGATAGGGAAGGCCACTTCACGTGTTTTTTTTCGTGCCGCTAAAATGGCGCATTCTCCATGCTGCTAATGAACAACTTAGGAGTGTACCCAAAATGAACATCACATTAATAAAAAAAAAAAAAAAAAAACCTGCTGGGGGGGGGAGGTGACCTCTCCCTCAAATATGCATATCATAGAAGTAGCCGCAAAGAATGCTGGGCTGAACCGCTACTCTACTGAGGCATGTTACCTCTTTCCACTTTTGGGAGGAACTTACTATACATGTGACGTAGCGGCGACGCTTTCGCTTGTGCAAACGGTACATACACCCGTGGGTTGGCCGTAACTGCATCGAACTTACATACGCTTGCACGGATGTACCCCTTAATGTTATGCCGCCCCCCCCTTAAGAGTCCTCCGGGAGCTCTCGTTTCATCCCCACATGCACTCCTTTCCTTTTCGCCACAAGGGAACACTTCCCCCCACTGATGAACCTGTTCATCATATAAATCGAATTCTTTTTTAAAAAAATTTCTTCCCATTTGCAATAGAAAGAGGACCCCCTTAGATAGTTTACCCCCCCCCCCCCCCCCCCTACTACCCTAAAGGATTACCCACCTTTTTAAAACGCTTCTTCCTTCCACCCGACGTAGATTTCTCCAAACAAAATGAAGGTACTTATTTATTCGCCCCTTTTTATATTTATCATCCACATGGGCGATACACGTAGGGAGTAACTACTTCTAACTAATATCATCGCATCGTTCGTGTCAAATGCTGACGCGTCCACCACATCAGAGGGGCAACTTCCCGTGTTATCTGCTCTGCCGCGCGTGCAACTCATTCATACGCGGGGTCTCCAAAAAAGGAGAAGCGCATTGCAAACTTGTGATGGTGAAAATGATGGCCGCGAAACAACCCCGTCTACTACAGACCGTTGCAAAATGTTGCATTGGGTTGGATTTTTCTCCATCCTTCTCTACCACATCTCAAGGATTTGTGCGCCATTCTGTCCATCCTCAAGCTGACTTCATTTTATTTTATTTTTTTTTTCTTCCCCCCGCAGGCAAGCGCAGAGGTGCTTGTCATCCCGTCGCTGCATGACAACTTCGCCTACGTCATAATTGATGAGTAAAACGAAGGGCCAAAAAAAAAAAAATGGAGAGCAAATTTACAAACAGTCTGCCACGATTGTGTGTGAATGTCCTCTTTGATGTGCCTGTGTTCCCGCTAAAGCACTTCTGTGCATCCCCCAATATACCCGTTTGTAATTTCCCCCCCGTTTAGGAAAACGAAGAAGGCTGCCTGTGTAGACCCAGTGGAGCCAGAAAAGGTAGCCACGAGTGAGCACCTCTCTTGTGTGGTTTGTAGTGACTATGTTATTTGTGTACTTCCTCATTGCCGCGCTATTTGTGTGGCTCATCTTTGCCATGCTCTTTTAAACCCGCAACTGCCGCAGATACTCAGGAAAATCGAAAACTTGAGCGTCGACTTGGAGTACGTCCTCTGCACGCATCACCATTATGACCATTCAGGTAAAGCAAAAAAATGGCGACTGTGCTGTGGGGTGTTTCAGAAATAATCGCAACTGCGTGGGTGTGTAGATTGGCTTGACATACTTTTTTTTTTTTTTTTTAAAAAGTGAGGCGTGCTTACCCCCTTTTGGGGATAAGTCGACGTTCTCCGTGCCAACTGCAGGATGCCCCTGTCCATTTGTCTGTCTCTTTAACCGCTCATTTGTGTAATTTCGTTTCCCTTTTTCTTCTCTTAGGAGGGAACATACGCATGAAGGAGCTGAAGAAAAAAATTAAAGTCGTCGGGTCGGCGTACGAATCGACCCCGGGTGTCAGTGAAAAGGTTTACGACAGCCAGATTGTTCGTCTAGGTAGTTGCAATAAATCAGCGGCTGGGCAGGTCACCTGCTCGAAGAGAGCCTGGCTGTGGAGAGAGGCCCTGGGGGGGCGCACGGGCGAAGTTGCCCCCCAAACGCTGCTCTACTGGCACTCTTTCGACGCCACTCCTCTACCGCTACTCCTCCACCGCCACGCTTTCACCGCCACCCTCCACAGGCGAGCTGTGCATAAAGGCCATCCACGCGCCGTGCCACACGAAGGGGCACATCATGTATTACGTGTACAAAATGGACGACCAGAAAAACGAAGACAACAACTACGCGCCCATTTTGTTCACGGGAGACACCCTGTTCATTGCCGGGTGCGGCAGGTTCTTCGAGGGCAGCGCCAGGGAGATGTTTAAGAATATAGAAAAGGTTAAGGGGTATCGCAAGGAGACGCTCATTTACTGCGGACATGAGTACACCCTCAACAATTTGAGGTACGCCCGAAAGGGAAAAAAAAGGGGAAAAAAAAGGAAAAAGAAAAATGGAAAATGAAAACAGACCAACTTGTGCGTGCTCCCCCTTTGCGAAACCCTTCGCGCGGCATGTGAATGTTCGAATGTTTGAATGTTCAAATGTGTGAATGTCATACCTGGTCTCGCCTCCCCCACTTCAACGCCGCTTCGCCACCGCTTCCTCACCGCTTCCTCACTGCAGATTCGCGATGAGCATCGAAAACGACAACGAACACATGAAGAACAAAATGAAGGAGGCAGAAGAAAAAGTCAACAGCAGAAAGCCATCCGTCCCGTCCACCATCGAACAGGAAAACCTCATCAACCCCTTTTTCAGAACCCATCATTACACGGACAAATTTAACACAACAGATGAGGTGAAGATATTGGACAAGCTACGGGAGTTGAAGAACAATTTTTAGTTGGTAGGACGGGTGGGTACTCCTGCGCTGTTCTACGCATGTGTTGGATGGGGGACACATGACTGGGTCATCCCAAAGAGAAGCCAAACAGGCGGAGCCAACCGAGCAGTGGCACGCCCTACACGTCTCCACTGCGTTTATAAAAAAGGTTCATTCAGCCCACCCGTTTAGCACCTTCCACGGGGGCATCCTTACATGTGCGTGACTTCCCCGATGTGGAAGAGCGCAGCACACCTTGAGAAGCAATGACGTGGTCAATAGCACAGCCACCCTGAGGTGCGTATTCTCCTCCGCTCGCCAAATCAAACGCGTTTGTTCACGAACTCCTTTTTAAAGATGAAAAAAATCGGCCCCCCGGCAGAGGCCGTACAATGGGCGTAACCGCGGGCGCGAAATTGACATAAAAATGGGCGCAAAAAGGGGCACAAAAAAGTGACATAAAAATGGACGCAAAAATTGACATAAAAATGGGCGCAAAAAAGGGCGCAAAAAATGACATAAACATGGACGCAAAAACGACGCAACAGGGGACGCCCCCGCGATGGCGCTACGCGATGGCTCCACGCAATGGCTCCACGCGGGGAACAGTTAATTAATTTTCTGGAAGAGGGAATTTAAGACAAACTTCAAAGGCTTCTTCGTCATGTCCAAGCCGAACCCGTTTTGCTTGTCGTAATGGTGCTTCACGACGTAGTGCGAGATGACGTGCTTTATTTCCTCGCACGCGGTGTCTGCCTCAATGTCCGTGTAGTTGTCGTTGGAGATGACGCAGCCGTCTGCGGAGGTGGGCGAAGGGAAAAAAAAAAAAATATATATATATACATACATATATATATGCTGAATGAGCGCGCGAAGGTAACCGAATGAACGGCGCAGCCTCGCTTGGCGACTGCTCACATTCGTTCGCTCATCCGCTCTATCGCTCAACCGCTGCATCACTCCAGCACGCCTACTTCTGTGCGAGGCCAACTCCAGGATCAACACATCGTCGTACGTGCGCCGCTTCACGACGTCCCCCTTGTAGCTGTGGTAGTACTTCTCGTTGCAAATCAGAATGGCATTCTGCTTTATTAAGTTTTCCAAATAGGAGTAATTGCACACCTTCTTGTTCCCCAAGAAGTACTCCTCCCCCTTCTTCGTCACGGGGTTTAAAACAATGATAATATCATCCACTTTTTTTCTTTTAAAAAAAACATATGCCTCATGTAATAAGAAGCAGTCATATATTGTAGACATATCTGTGTCTAGCACATTGGAAATGTGCTTATGAATGACCTTGGCAGAAACATTTGCACCATCAATTATGATGGGTCTGAACTTGTAGCCCTCCATGGGGATGACGTCATAGCCATTGTGTATGCTCAACAGATAAGCGTAACAATAGTTATACAGATCCTTCTTCGTCTTACTGTACCCGTATGAAAAATTCACCTGATTTAAGCTCTTTATATTGCTCATAGATAAAATGGGGGTGCTCAATAGAGATGTGATGTTTAGAATATCTTTGGGGATGCTCACTGACTTTTCATGTTGAGATGCGTACGACAGGATTCCTTGGTTCCACTTGGACTTGGTGTACACGCGACTGTGTCTCCCCTGCGCGATGCTGTCCCTGTCGTTTTCGCTGCTCGTCTGGTGCGACTCCGCCGCGGAGGTGGCAATGTTCGGCAATGCGGCAGTGCTCGGGGAGACCGCCAAGCTAGGCGAAACCGCCACTCCAGGCGAGACGGCCAATCCAGGCGCCACGGCCAAGTTGGCCAAACTCGCGCTGCTCTCCACGCTCAGCGCGGCAGCCGCGTTTCGCGCTGCACCCCTCGACGCACTCGACGCTCTCAACGCGGGGACTTCCTTCACGGGCGTGCGCGCCCTCCCGCGGTAGCCCTCCCCATCGTCCGACGAACTCAGGTTGAGCTCGTCCTTTATCAGCAGGGCCTTGTACGGCTGCTCGTCACACAGGATGCGGTAGCACAGCTTTTGGTCTTCTCGGATGTAGGCTTCCTCAAAAGGGGGGGCTTCCTCAAAGGGGAATACTTCCTTAACGGGGGGGGGTTCCTCAAAAGGGGTGGCATCCTCAACGGGGAATACTTCCTCTTCTTCTTCTTCTTCCTCCTCTTCTTCCTCCTCCTCTTCTTCCTCCTCCTCTTCTTCCTCCTCCTCTTCTTCCTCCTCCTCTTCTTCCTCCTCCTCTTCCTCCTCCTCTTCCTCCTCTTCTTCATCCTCTTCTTCCTCCTCCTGCCCAACCGCTGCCTCCTCCGCCGCCGCCGCCGCCGCCGCACTCTTCCTCTCGCGGTACCGCAGCACTTCCGACTTCAACACAGGGCTCGGGATTTCCCTTCTGTCGCTTCTCCTGTCGGCCCTTTTCGAAATGCCTTTCCTTTTATTACTCTTTTTCTTGTCTCCTCGGTTATCATTCCGGGGGGCCTCGACTGCTCTGTCGACTGCTCTGCCTGGCGGTCCAGCGCGCCGGTCGCCGGTGCGGGCGGGGGCGACGCCGCTAAGGCAGTTGACGCGGCACACGTCCGCGCCGCAGCTGCACCCCCTGACACGGCTAACACACTCAACACAGTCAACATAGTCAACACGGTCAACACAGCCAAGACCGTCAATGCCGCTACCCCCGTCAACGCCGCTACCCCAGCCAACGCCGCTACCCCAGCCAACGCCGCTACCCCCGTCGGGGAGGAAAACGCTCTCCTGGCACACGTCGCCGAAGAACTCCAAGTCGAACACGGCGGATAGATACACCATCTTCATCAGCTTGAAGTTTATGAAGAGGGTGTTCCGGTCTCCCCTCAAAATGTAGTACTCCTGCAGCAGCTCTTCCTGAGTCCTCTCACCCCACCCCCCGGATAACTCCTTACTGAGGTACCTTTCCGCCACATCCTCATACGGGTAGCAGCTTTGCTTCTTCTCCGAATCGATAATATACATGCTATACAGCTCGTCTATCAGGCAGATCAAATCGTTGTAAATTTCATACACGTTTACATCCACTTGGAAAGAATCTATGTTGTTGTAAAAGTGCATTTCGTAGTAAAGCACCACTACGTCATATAAGTTTTTGCTAAGCAGTGCCGTCATTTTTTTCTTTACATTTGGGTTTTTCTCTCTGTCCGTTGTGGTTATGCTTCCGTATATTAGCTTGATGTCTGACGGGAATATCAACCCTTTGGCTTCCTCGTGGGATTCCTCGTTGGTTTCCTCGTGGGCTTCCCCCTTGGCCTCTCCCTCGGGCCGCTCCCCCATCTTTTGCTCCGCTCCGACTCGGCTGCTTCTCTCCACATTTGCGGCACTTAAAACGTTCCCCCCCACGTCATCCCTCTTTTTGCTGTTCCTATTTTCCCCTTTGGACGTGCCAACCGATAGGCAATCCGCTTTCACGCCTGTCTTCAACTGGGGGCTTTTGTCTCTTCGGTCATTCTTTCCACCTGCTAGTTGGCCCTTGCCTGCAACGTTGTCCCGTCCATCAGATGGTTGGCCCTTGCCTGCAACGTTGTCCCGCCCATCGGCTGGTTGCCCCTTGCCTGCCGCGCTGTCCAACCCACCTCGTGACTGCTTCGCCTCTATTATTTTCCTCTTCCCCTCACTTATCTGCCGCTTCCCCTCATTTATCTGCCGTTTCCCCTCACTTATTTGTTGCTTCCCCTCATTTATCTGCCGCTTCCCCTGGCTCACTTGCCGCCATCCTTCGCTTATCTGCAGCTTCCCCTCGCTTATTTGCAGTTCCCCTTCGGCTGGACTCTTCGCCTCCGCCTTGCTGGTTTTTTTTTTTTTTTTCATGTCACCCCCTTTTTTTCTTTTCTCATTATATGTGTGAATTCATGCTGTGTTTTTGCTTCCTTCTTTCTTCTTTTTTCTTTCCACTCGGTCCGATTTCCTACCACCATATCAGTGTGTTTTTTTTTTTTTTTTTTCTCTCTCCGTTTCTTCTCCTTCCTCTTTCAAATTTTCTGCGCCAACAAAATTGCAACTTTCAACTTGTTTAACTTGTTACAGCACTACTTTTATATCTGACTCTACAATTTTTTTTTTTTTTTTTTTTTTGGCGGGTACATGGTTAATGTCAATTTGTTTCATCTGCCTTTTTGTTTTGCTGATGCTTCGCTATGTTACTACTCTGCTTTGTTAGTACTTCGCTCTGCTGGTGCTTTGCTCTGCTAGTGCTCTGCTTTACTGTTGCTTAGATTTACTATTTCTTTGCTTTACTGTTTCTTTGCTTTACTATTTATTTGCTTTACTATTTATTTGCTTTCTTTTTCCCCCTCGCATCGTCACATTTGTTCGCTATTCGATGAGAAGAATTCATTTATGTAACTTCTTTCCCCTTTGTCATTTTTTTTTTTTTTTTTTTTTTCGTTTGCCAGCCATTTTGTATAGCCGCACTATTTTTTTTTTTTTTTTTTTTGCCTGCACAGATGGTAACATTTTCCTTACTTTTTCTTTTCCCATTTTGGATATATTTCGCCAGTGGTAGGTAGATCATTACGGGTTAACTCTCTTTTGGCGTTCCCTACATTTTTGCCATTCCCGCTGCCTTTGCAATTACTTCTGTGTTTACCTCCTTTTTTTTTTTTGCTAACATGTCAAATGATACAATTCTACCCTCCGCGCGGAAACATTTCCCGTCTTTCCCCTCCCCCCTACACCGGTGGGCTATAACTCCATTTTATTCCCCTCCATTTGTCGAAGTTGCCGCCAAGTTTGTTTCTCCTTCTGACGCACTCATAATATATTTTCCCCCCTTTGCAACACAGATTCGAATTATTGCTTTATTTTTCGTTCTCACGTCGGACAAATTTATGTGACGCTTTTTTTTTTTTTTTTCCCGCGTTTGTCTAAATTTCCCCATTTCGTCGTGCACTCCGTAATCGACCCATTTGAAGGAACCATGTTGCTGTTTTTTTCGCACTTTGCATACACATTGTGTATATGTATATATATATGTGTGCATCAAGCGAGCTTTCCCATTTTGCCTCCACCATCGCGCCAAAAATAAGCCTTTTTTTCCCTGCCCCTGCGCACTCGCTACTTCCCGCTTTACCAACTATAGCACATTTGCTCAAAGGCTTATAAAATGGAATACCTTTTTACAGCACACGCAGCAGGCTTCTAACACGTTAGAAGTGTGCACCTGATTTGATACCTTAAAAAGGTTTAATCTTTCTCTCAGTGAGGGGAAAAAATATATAACTACAAAACTGCATCATTTGACTTGCCAAAGGAATGACCGCACGATATGGGAATGTCGTTTTTGCGCGATTATCACCCACATCATCGTAAAATGAAACTTTAAAGGAATCAGAATTTCCTCCCACAGTTGTGCCATTCGATTTGTACAATCAAATACGCGAGCCTATATGTGCATTTGCGGTCGCATCGCGTTCTGCTGCTTACAATTTGTGAACAGAAAAAGTTTGATCTCGTTTCAGCGAAAGAAGGAAATAAAAAGGTTAATTTTTTCGTTAGGGTTTTTTTTTTTTTTTTTTTTATTTTCTTTGCCATTTCGCGCTTTCTTTTATCACCTCGTACGCATTTTTAATTTTTTTTAATTTTTTTTTTTTTAACCATCAAAGTTGCCACAAAATAGTGGATAATTTTAAGAGGGGAAAAAAAAAGCCTAGCAAAACAGTTGCACACATTTTCGCTAAAACAGTTAAGTGGGTTCCTCATAACATTCCTCAATTTTTAACCACATTCAAATAAAATTACACATTATGAGGCCTTCTTTAAAGGCAGCACATTTCTAAATCTCCACTTAGGCAGGTACCCTACAACCACTTCACTTACCAAGGCGCCTTCCTAAAAGGAGGAAAAGAAAATTCCTCCACCTGTTCAGCTGAATGGCGGTATAATTGGGGTATTCCATTTCATTGCACAATTCGATTATCATTTGGGTACTTCCTCATTTTGGCATTTTCCCAATTTGGAGGTTTCAAACCGAACATTAAGTTGCGCCACACCCTCCTGTTTCGAGAATGCGTCGAAAAGCAGGCCACACATAAAGGAAAAATAACTCCCCTTTAACAGCCCCAATTGATCATATTTACGAATAAAAACGTATGGCTACCAAATAGCCATTTTGCTCATCCACATTTTGGAAAAAAAAAAAAAAAAAAAAAAAAAAATTATGACTGTTCATATTTTTTCTGAAAAATTTTCGCCACTTTTATGCAAAAACTTTATTTTTCCTGAACGGTTCATAAAAAAATGTGCAGCTAAAAAGTAGTAGGCCTGATCAAATAAAAGCCCTGCGTTGAAATGCAACAGATGGGGAACCTACGTGTGCGTGCTGGTACGGTGGACAATGGCGGAACTCCATTTTGATTGCAACCCTGGTACGGTTAAATAGACAAAGGGCTGAAATTTTTTGGTTACACTTTCCCAGCAGTGTGCACATAGACATGCACACGAATTTACACACCTGCGCAGATAAGTATAAATGTTTACATATAGTAGGGGAAAGAATGCTCTTTGCAAAATTCAACTGTGCTGTGCCCCTTCCTCGTGTTTATTAATATCCCCCTTTGGAAGAGGCACTAAGAAGGTTGGCACAATGAGGAACGCATTCTCAAGCTAAGCAAAACGCCGAACGGAGAATACGTGCAGATGTACTGCCCACTTCCGACTAAACCTTCGTACAGGTGAAAAGTGATGAAAAGGGAGAGGTCATTCTAACAAACACATAAGCAAACAGTGTAAACATTTTTTGCCAATTTTTCCTACACTTTACACATAAAAATGGAATGCCACATGAATTCAAAACTGCAGCAAAAAAAAAAAAAATGAAGCTTTTTATTCTTTCATCCGTGAAAGGCTACAATCAAGGCAAACGTAGGCGTAGCGTGTCCCTCCAGCTTCTACGTTTTACATTAACGTATAAAATAATTTCACACATCATTTCTGTTTCGTTTTTTTTTTTCTTTGCAAATATGCGAACGGGTAATGCAACGGATATTGTTTTATATTTTTTTTTCCTCTTTCCTTCCTTTCTTCCATTTTGTGATTCCCTTATGAGGGGCACAACATTTAAAGGAAAGCGTGAAGAATGAAACTTCGGGAAAAGGCGAAAACGCGGCATTTAAAAAAGGTCCGGCATGTAGTATGACATAAAGTTGGTGCGCGAATTCTCTTTTTCCTTCCGCCAAATTGGAGGTTCCAAAAAAAACACAAAGGGGGAGGGAAATCAAAGCAACTTCGAATAACGCATAGAAGGGGAAAAAAGCAAAAATTGCTGCCACAGGACTGATAAAGGAGAGCACCATAAAGAGGCCAACTTCCACCCATTTAACCAACGAACAGGATAAGATGTTCAAAACGATGATGTTCAAAACGATGAGGAACTATTTCATGCTAAATTTTAAAAGAAACTATCGGCACTATTCAAGAAAGAAAAACATAAACAACATAAACCGAAAAATGAACGACCCGTATAGTGACCTGTACAAAATGAACTATTACGGAAACAACTTCAAAAGACTTCCAAATAAGAAGACCAAATCGAATGAATACGAACTGATCAGAACGTCTAGTAACTCCTTTACCTACTCGTCTCCATACCCTCCAAATATTAACTACACCTTGAAACCGTATCCCGATTCGGCCAAGGAGTTTTACTATGAAAATAGGAAATATGTGATGAAGTACAAAAACGTGGAGTACATTCCCATTAAGAGGATGGTGTGTAAGGGGATGTCCAGACGATCCAACTGGGATACGTACTACTTGAGGGTTGAAAAGTGAAACGAAAAAGGAGAGGCCGCAAAGTTATCTGTGCATATGCGTAGGTGTCTACATGAGTGGATTAAATGTGCACAGAGTACACATCCGAGGGAGGGAAAAAAAAATAGCCAACGTGTGACTAATAAAAATGGAGGCAGGTCATTGCGAATGCCTTTTTTATGTGGAGTGGGGAACGTGGCGACTGTTTGGTAAGGCTACTTCCATCGCGGCCTCCGCGCGGGGGGGTACACGTGTGCATACACCACAGTATACCTTCGCGTGGACGCCTCGCATGGACACCTCTCGCGGACACCTCTCGCGGACACCTCGCGTGGACACCTCACGTGGACAGCTCACGTGGACACCTCGCGCGTGTTTTTTTTTTCATGTGTTTAACCGCCAGTTCTCAAGGGGCAAAAAAAAAAATCACACAGTTGGGAAATAACACAGTTGGGAAATCGCAAAGATGGGAAATCGCAAAGATGGGAAATCGCAAAAGTGGAAGTTTTCAAAAGTGGAAATTCCCAAATTGCAACGTTGCGCAGTTGCAAAAAAGTGAGCGGCAAAATGTGCTACACGTATGCTCAGCTGTGAACAAAAAATTGTGCCACCTGTTAGCCCTGCAATTGTGTAAACCGTTCGCCCCCCTTTGCGAATTTTTTATTTTCTCTTTTTTTTTGTGTTAACGGTGAACTGCCGAAGTTGTTAATTTTCCTTTGTCAGAGATTTGTGAAGTTGTGAAATCGCTAAGTTGTTAAGTTGTGATTTTGTTTCTTTTTTTTCCCTTATTTTCCTTCTTTTTTTTTCCTTTTTTTCCCCTTTGAACATGCCCCCGTTTTTGAGTACCCCCCTCAAGCGCGCCCTCTTTAATGACGCACCGCGCGTGTAACTGCCCATTCGGAGTGCCCCTGCCGACGAAACAACTCTGCAAAGTTCGAACTTTGGTGCCCCTGGCCATCTTCAAAATGAACGTGGAGGAGAAATACAAACTAGTTAAGGAAAAATATAAAGAGATAAAGGAGCAAAATGGTAATACTGCCTCTTGTTCTACCGTGCTGTGGGGAAACCAGCCGGTTGTCTCTCCACTCTCCCGTTATGATTTGTCTGCTGCCCCATTTTTGCCCCTCCCCATTTTTGCCTCTGCCCTTTTGTGCCTCCCCCTTTTTGCTCATTTAGACATCCTCAAAAAGGCCATAGTGGAATACAAAAAGGACATTAAGCAGCTGGAAAGAAATAATGAGGAACAGAAAGACAAAATTAGCCGCATGGCGGATGAGAACAACGACTTGTTGAGTAGCAACAGCCAGCTGTCCAGCAAGGTGGCGCAGCTGGCGAGTTCCCTGGAGGACAAGGTAGGGGAAACCCAGCACGAGAGGTTACCCTGTGTGGTGGTTACCCTGTGTGGCGATTACCCCGTGTGGCGGTCACGCCATTGCCAGCATTTACTGCAACGCGCTTGCGTCATGGGAAAGTCCCGCCGCCAGCCCCCTCACCCCATGTCTTTACGCCGCCCCAACCTCAGAAGAAGGGCAACTCCGGGTGGCGCAACTTAATGCTGCTCCCAAAAAACTCACGGGAAAACATCCAGGAGTCCGTCGCGTTCGAGGAGCTCGAAAATAAGATAAAGGAAAATGGTTCGCCCTGCCCTAGTGGAACGATGCGCACTATTTGGAGAAGGGTGCGTGTCTGTCACCTACTCTCCAGATGCCAGCTCAGACCAACACCCCTTCCTTCGATGTGCCTCTCCCCCTGCAGAGATGCTACACAAAAGAGTGGAGGACCTGCAGAATGAGAATAAAAAGATAGAGAAGGAGCTGGACGAATGTAGGACCCTCCACAAGGAGAAAATAAACGAACGAGAAAGAACCATTGACAGTCTGAACGAAGTTATTAGCAACTCCAGCAAAAGTGTCATCAGGTTGGAGCGCGAAAGAGACGAAATCAGGCAACAGGTCGAAGCGGAGAAAGCAAATTTTGCCCATCTCATAGAAAAAAAAAATGAATGCATAACGAAAATGGAGAGAAGCTACAAAGCTATGAGGAGAAAATGCTATCCAAGGTACAAAGTCAATTTTAATAGAATCCCTTTTTCGGCGAGGCCCGACCATTATGATGGTTACCTGCAGGTGGGTGAAGCGTGCAGGGGGGGCAACCAGTTTCACATCCCAGTTGGGCCCCTTGCAAACGTTTCATTCCTCTCTCCCACATGTCCCCTTTCCAACTGCTACTCCCCCCCCACTGTTCAGCGCCAAATCAACGAGCAGTGCCTACTATTCCAGAGCCACATCCTAAAGGCAATACAAAAGTTGCAAGCGTACCTCCTCAGCTGCAAGAATACCTTTGCGTCTCAAGCGAAGCAGTTAATTGATGTTTGCCAAAAATTGGAGGGAGAACAGAGGGATGACCAGTTTGACTATTCTAGGGTTGCGGACCTGAAGAGGATTTCCCAAAAGGTAATGCAATGTCTGCTACCCCCACCTCGGAGTGTTCACCATGGGGGGTACTCCTCCCAACCGCATTCACTGCCACTCCATGTGTTCATCTTCCAACCGTTGTGGACACCCTTCGAAGGAAGTCAGCTGCCTGGAGGAAGCGATCAGTCTGTTAGACGACCTCGGGACGTGGCTGCGTGGGAGCCAAGACAAGGTGCACGCGCAGGTAATTCTTCCACCATGTGGGGTTCTCCCACGGCAGTTGTGCTTCTCCCCTACAATAGTTGCGCTTCTCCCCCCCCCATGGCAGGCCCTCCTGCGCAACCTATCCACCGCCATAAAAAAGACGTTCCTAAACGTGATCATCTACCTGTGTGTCGAAGAATACCTCTTCCCAACGGACACGACAGCGAAATCCTTTTCACTGAAAAATGTCGCTCGAGAGTTGAGGTGTTTGAAGAGACTCCTTCTCAAAGCCGTCCACTTTTTCACCTTCATCTTGTTTGTAACTCCATACGAAAATGAAAAGATTGTGGAAGAGCATTTTAAGAAGAGAAATCCCGTTAAGTGGGTCGACGGAGCTGCAAAGGAAAAGAACGCAAAAAAGACAGAGCAGTACCGTGTGGAGGCGAACTACGAAGAGGTAGACACGAGTCTGCCAAGCAGTGAAGATGACACTGTGAAGAGGGACCAAATGCCAAAGGGGAGAGAAATCCATTTTAAAGAATTGCTCGAGGAGAGAGAAAAAAACTCCCTCGCAACATATGAACATTTAAAAAACTGCTCAGAAAAAAATAAAAAATTAGTTACCTTCTTGGGGAGAAAATTCCACAGCCTGTTAGAAGACTTAGGTCAAGCCTTCACATTTTTAAGGTCCTACTGTTCATTTCGCATTTTCGAGATGAAAGGATCTGAAGTTCTTCACGTAGACAACTCCAGGGTGATGAGCGAAATGTTAGATGCAACAGAATCGCTCATCAGTTATCTTGAAACATTCGATGCGGTGGAAAAGAAGATGCTCCCCTTGACTGCGTTCCTGTCTTACCAAAGATTTAACACTCGAATGGCGTTCGAAGAGGAAAGAAGTTGCCTAGACAGGATCAACGAGGCGTTCTGTCAAACCAGGCATATCCCCTACGCCGTGCTGGAGCGCAGCTTCGGGAACCTCCAAATGTGCAAGAGGGACAAGGACCAGCTGAACAAGGCGCTTCAGCGAAAAACCAAGTTGATCAAAAAGTTGAAGCGAAGTAACAACCAGGTGGGGTCCCACGCATGGGCCATGTGCGCGCCATGTATGCGCCATGTATACGCCGATCGTACACCGCTTCTTCACCCCTCCCCGTGACAGGCCCTCGGCGAACTTAAGGACGTACTGCTGACCAACAAAGAACTGACCCTCAACAACCAGTGCCTGGCCAACTGCCTGCCCAACCGCCTGCCCAACTGCCTTCCCCCAAAACGGGAGGCCGTCAACCACGTGGGGGAAGACGCCACCGAGGAGGGCATCCAGCATTACGCGGAAAAGGTCTTTAACTTTGTCACGTGCAGCAACGGAGACAAGCCAGGGTTAACTGTTCACGAGAAACAGCTCATCGAAGCGTACGTCTGTTCCTGCATACGTATAAAGAACTTGCACATGGAAATACGCAAGCACGTGGAGGTGAGGCCCCAGCTGCCACGAGCGCACCAGCTCGAGGGACAGCACGCATAGGTGTATGCAAAAGCGCCGCTTAACTTCTTCACCACTGTGGGCGCTTCCACGTGGAGCCCCGCCCCCCTCCACACGCAAACTCCTCCTCCCCCGTGCAGGTTCTGGAAAGCCTACAAAACGGGTTCAGCGTTAAGGAGGGCGAAATACAAAAACTGAATCTCCAAATAGAGGCGTACAAGGTAGTGCCGCAAAACCGCAGCGAAAGAGCAACCGCTCTTTTTTGCATCCACACAAATGTGTAGGTCCCCCGAAGGTACTATTTCTTGGGGGGAGCCTCTGCACGATTGACATTTCCCTCTGCATACGAAATTGGAATCCCCCACGCAGGAGGAAGAGATAAATATTCACAAAAAATACGAAGAGCAGGTAAAAACAGAGATGGGGGGGTGGCCACTCGGATGGACACATCGCAACACTGCACACACGTATGTCCCAACGCAGATGCTTACTCACCCGGGTGGATGTGCTTCCCCCTTTCGCTTCTCCCCAACAGATGAATACCCTGCACGATTTAATCGTCACCCTGGAAAAGCAGTTATCCAAGCTGAACGCTGAAAAGAACGTCAACAAGTTTTTCATCCTCTGCTCCATTTGCGGCAGCAAAAATAGCATCGGTAAAGTTGGGAAGGCGAATCGTCCGGTCGTTTGGGGGTTTGATCGTCCGGTCGTCTCATCGTCTGGCCACCAGTGCAGCTCCAATTTCGCCTCTTTCCATTCCCCCCCTTCTCTTCGCAGGCACCATTCTGAAAAACCGCAAGTGCCTCAAGTGCTGCTCGATAATTATTTTCTTCCAGTGAGCAGCCAAATGGGGGGAAGCCACAGAAAAAGGAGCAAAAGGACTCAGTTTGACGACGCGGTAGTTGAAGACCCCCGGTTGGAGATCCCGCTTGACCATGGCATCACTGCTTCGGCCAGTAGTCCTTGTACGTGAGCTGAATGCGCTTCCCCTTCTTGTTCACAAAGTTCGGGTCTATGTAATCCTCTGGCAGGGGCGTCTCCGGAATCTGCAGAAGAAAGGAGTGGATGGGAGGGTGAAAAAAACTTGGTGACGTAAAAAGTGATCATTTTGTGGGGCTACCAAAGAGGCCTCCCTATCTGTTCTCCCAATCTCTTATCGCCATTTGTGCGTTTTAGGGGGGGAGAAAACTCGCGCCCCAACGCTCCTCCTCGCACGCGATATTGTGCTCCCCTTCGTGTCCGTCTCGAGCCGATCTCTCTCTGGATCTCTCCATATCTCTCTCCCACCTTGCCGGGCTCGTAGGTCCACACCACTTCTGTCTCATTTAAGTCGTACTCCTCCGAAAAAACTACATTCCCGTCTTCCGGCAGTAGGTGCTGCGGGGCGGGTGCATAATGGGGTGGTTCGTTAGTTTGGCAGTTTGGCAGTTCGAGTGCGACCACTCCGATGCAATCACATCGCGTGCAACCACTCCGCGCGCGACACTCCTCAGGCGTACCGCTAACTCCCCCAACTTAATCGAATTGTACGGCTCTTTGTAAGTTAGCCTCGACACGTCAATTTGAAAAGGGGGGGGAATATTATTCCCTATCACTTTGCACTTTATGTAGTTCATCGCCAGCTGGACGTGGTAGCCATTGACGTACGCAGGGCAGCCGATAAGACCAACGATGCTGCACGGGATGTTTAACTCGGTCACTTGGTTGCTAACCACTCTGGCGAACTTGAGGAAGTAAATGTGCTTTTCGACTGTTCAGAGGGGGGGGGAAAGATGAGGTTGGCGGCGGAGTGCAGTGATGGCGAAGCGCTCTTGCGATGGGGTTATGCTGTCATACTGTTACGCTGTCATGCTGCCATGCCGCGGGGGCGCAACTGGCCAACCGCCCACCTGTGCAGACTCACCCGGATCCGCCTCAACGTGTGACACGACGCACTCGACGACGTTCCCATCGACGTGAATTCTGAACAGCCTCGCGGAGAACACTGAAGGGGGGGGGAAGGGCACTTATCAGGGGGGAGCTACTAGCACGCACCATTGGTGAAGAAGCATGTCGGTACGCTCCCTTTTTTGTCCTTATTTTATCTTATTTTTTCTTATTTTTCCTTTTTTCCGCTTTTCGCGCATTACGCAAAGACAGGTGGCCGTCCTCCTCCTCGAAGGCATACTCATCAATCAACCTGTGGTCGATGCAAATCCGCTGCTCCGCTCCGTACTTCCAAATGATGGCGGGAATGTACCCGTGCACTTGGAGCAGCTCCTTCTTCTTAAACTTCTCCCAACATCTGCCCTGCACATCCACCACCGTGCTTACCCTACTATGCGAATTGAAGTAGCTCACAATTTCGTGCTTCAGAAAGTCCCACTGCTTGTACTTCAAATGCAGCTTGTAATTTAGGTGGTTCCTTTTTGCACTGTTCATGAAGAACGTTGGTTTGCTAATTAGCCTCAGCTTGTTCATTTTTTCCGCCAGCGTTGTTGTGGTGTGCCAAGGAGGGGGACGCGGCCTCAAGCGGCATCTCCTCCCAGGCAGTTAAGATGGCTCACACACGCATAATTAGCTAGCGCATATGTAAGTATGCCCCCAGTGTGAGCATGCGCATGGGCACACCCCACTTCTACAAGGAAAATCGCGCAAAAGGGGAAGCAACCAGGCACTCCACAGTGAACCGCGCGCGAAACAGCTTCGTTAAAGCATATAGGAGGAGCAGCAGTGGAGCAAAAAAAAAAAAAAAAAAAAAAAATGCATACACATACGCATACATACACCTAGCAAATCGAACGCGCGAACAAATTCACTGGTGAGCTCGCTAACGCATGTAGCTTATACACATGAACATGCGTACTCCACGCGCCGCTTCTTCCTTCTCTGAGGGGGACTCACAACCGAGTTGAACCCATTCCGCAGGTGCAGTCCTTCCCAGCGATACGCACTTGAAAGAAAGAAGAAAAAAAAAAAAATTCTCCAACGTTTTGCCACCTTCGCTCTTTTTAGAGGGATCCCCACGCAACGGTGCCAACGGAGGGGAAACCGTTTTGCCCGTGCGTGAATTTCAAACAAGCGCTTCTAGCCAATTCGTTTTCTGCACCACCTGTGGGGGGTGTTACTACCCGCAAAGTTGTTAGCGGCCTACCAGACGGCTCTCCTTGTGGAAGTAGCCCAACTGCACATGGTAGCAAAAGGGCACATCATGCAGGGAACAATCCACTGAGACCTTCCGAACGATTCCCCTACAAGGTGCCCATGATGATGTTGCCTAAAAAGGGGCGAATGTGCCCATATGGGCGTGCACATATAGGGGTGAATTTATTTTTAGATTTTTCTTTTTTGGGAGCTTCTTCTCCTCTCACAGGGCTATGCTACTCCACAAGTGCCCTATGCTCACACCACACGGGTGTTTCCTCCGCCCGCGTGTTTCCCCCCGCATTACCATTCATCTCGTACAGGTCGTCGTTTGAGCCCCCCGTTTCGGAGGCGTACTTCTTGTTCCTGCTCAGGGAGTAGGTTTTCAGTTCTATGGGCTGCGAAAAGATGGAAGGGGTGGGAGGGGTTCGCAGGATGAAAGGCAGATGTGCAAATGTGCATATGTGCAAATGCGCAGATGACGAGAGGGACACGGTGAAGCGCATTCTAATTGGCCAACATGTATACGACTTCGCTCGCAAAGACACCAATGGCGAATGCCCCACATGTGCCCGCCTTTTCATCGCGCGCTCGGTAGTACCGCCTCAAACGTCCTGCTGTAAATTCGTATGAGCTCCTTTTTGAGGAAGGACCTCTCCCGACGACAAGACACAACCAGTTTGAAGAACTGCCTCGCCTCGCTTTCGCACAATGCCTGAATGGAGTTAAAAAAAAAAGAAGAAAAAAGGGGGGGAGGTGGTCAACGGGGTATGGGTCTCTCTCAAAGAAGACCACTACACGGGTTGATTCGCACAGGCACTAGATACACACACTGCCCAGGCGTGGCAAACCATGTGAACTTAATCAGTGCGATCGTTACGCGACTGTCATTACGCGACTGCCATATCGTTTGCCATCGCACCGCAGAGGGGCCCCCCTGGTGCGGTGAGAATGAGGTTCACACGGAAGCGCCGCTGTGCGTTTCTGCACATTTCTGCACCCCTCTGTACATCTCTCTACACCACTGTACACTTCTCTACTCCTCTACCCCCCACTTACGTCGATCTTCTTGAACGCGTCAGAGCTTAAGCCTATGCCGCTCGTGTGCGACGAGAAGTAGCAGGGGAAGGTCTCCTTCCTGCAATTCTTTTCGATGGTCTTCCTATCACTGGACGAGTAAATGGCCACCTGTATGTTGTAACTTACGTTCATGTTCATTCTTTTGACATACGAGCTTTGCAGGAACACCGTGATGATGTTTACTTTTATGGTTAAGAAATGGTCTGTCGGTTTGGCCTTCTTCCCGGGAGCTTTGCGGAGGGTCGTCGCGGCTTTGCCTGCATCTTCCCGGTTGTCCTTGTGTGGGGCCGTCCGTTGATCACTTTTATGCGCAGAACTTTTGCGGGAAGCACTTTTATTGGCAGCACTTTCCTGGGCAACACCGTTGTGGTCCCCTGTTTGACCGATCTGTTCACCCACCCCCGATTCTGCCCGCTCTTCCACCTCCGTTTCTTCCCGCTCTTCCACCCCCGTTCCTGTCTGCGTCTCCTCCTCCTTTCCCGTAAAACTCACTCCCGCGTCTTCTCGCCCCCTCGAATCCATTCTCAGCGAAGGCTCCACGTCGCTGTCACTTAAGTAAATATTTCGTTTAACTCGAACGGCGTTTGTCAGCCTATAACTGAGGCTGCTTTTGCTCGAGTGGACGTGACTTGGTCTTTTAAGTTTCGCTTCGTCCTTTCCGTGTGTCGCGAAGGGATCAGCAAAAGGGGCCGCTTTTGTTTCGTCGTTTAAACGAAGTGTGCACGGTGTGTGTGCTGCCTTGATTTGCGCAAAAATTAGGGCCTCCCCTTTTTCTGCACCTCGAGTTGATGTTCCCGCGTGTGTTGCCCCTAAAGATGCTCCTTCTAATGGTGACGCCGGTGGCGGTGGACAACCCCCCTTTTCTTCTTTTTTTTTTTTCCCCCCCTCAATAACCAATTTTCGCGGCCAACGGACGGGGGGCGCCCCTCTGCCGCCCCCAGTGCAACTCAGATTTGAGAACTGATCTGTTCCTGGCACTTCCTCCAGAGTTGCATTCTTCCCGTTTGGCATTTCTTTTACATTTCCTCGTCTACTCATAGCAAACTGTTTGGACAAGTCGCGCCGCCCCTCGCTTAGGTTGCAAACAAGTGAAAGGTCTTTTTTTTTTTTTTTTGTTTTTTTTTTTTTTTTCTTCTTCTGCTCTTCAGCACCATCCATTCCTTCACCGGGGCTATCCCTTTTGAGGTATTTTTTTTCAAGAAAAAATTCGAGGGTACTCTTGGAGCATTCAATATGCCTTAAATCGACATAGTTCGAATTTCTTGCCTTCCCTTTTTCATTTTTTAAAACTGGCTTGTCCATTTCGCGCTGCGTCATTTTGTGTGGGAACGAGCCCATTGCGCGGGGAGATGATTTTCCCCTTCGATCGATACGACAGCTTTTTCGGCGTCCCACCAGGTTCGTTGTCCGCTTGGGGTTATTCCCCTCGTGAGTGCCTTCCTTCCTAGGAGCATTAGACATATGGCTCGTCGCGTGTGGGGCACTCAACCTTATTTCGTTTTTATTCCTCCCATTTGGGGGACTCCTCCCTTCATGAGGCTTTAAAGGATCCCCCTCTTCTGCCACCACTAGGGGGGAAACAATTTCCTCCACATTTTTCCCAAAATTGGTAAAATCGTAAAATTCGCTCTTCTTGCTAAACCCCTTTGCAGTGTTGTCCTTTTGGTCCTTTCCCTTGGCAATTTTTTTTTCTGCTGATGGGCCCAAGTTACAATTTTGCTGCTTTTCCTTCCCAGGTCTGCTCACCAAGTGTGATGTGCTGCTCCCCCCTGTGAGAGCGCCCATGCGTCTAAGATTGTTTTTCCTTGGAGATGCTGCCTCAGAGGAGCAAGGTAATTTTCGAGGCGATCCTTCGGTGTTAAGCGCATCCACTTCTTGTTCTAAGCCGTTTTCCTTTTCCCACTCCTTTCCCACCTTGCTACCCTTGGAAAGCTGGTAAAATCGTTCTATCACACTCGGGTGGGACTTGTCAATCATCCGCTCACTTCTCCCACTGTCGTAGCTTCTCTTTTCTCCCTTTCCCCTTCTTACCTCTACATGCGACGTTTTAGTGCCTTCCTCCGTTTGATTAGCGGTCGGTTCTTCTTCCCTTCGAGGAGGTTCCCCCGATGAGCCTCCTTCATCCAGACTTTGGGCACCATTCTCAACCGCTTTGCAGCTTTGCCTATCCGTCTTAAAGCTCCCACAGGGGTGGTCACCATCCCGATTGCTCTTCCTCGCATATGAATCTTCAAACGTGTTAGAGGCTCCTTTTTTGTTTTCTCCTTCCTTGTGTTCTTTTTTCCCCCTAAAATTTTTACTGTGATAAATTTCTACTCTCCCTTTTCCCTCCTCCACGTTATGCTCTCCCTTTTGGGAACCATTATGCGCACTAACCAGAGGGTCCAACTGATCCCTCGGGGGGCCACTCACAAGGGCGAAGTCTTCGTCTCTCTTACCTCCTCCCCCTTTAAAGACATGCCCTGAAGAACTTCTGTCTAACTGCCTACAGGAACCCAGTTCACCCTCTGGACGGTTCCAATTTTCTCGCTTAACCGCTTCTGCTTCTACCCCCCTTGGTAGAGAAAAACTTTTTATAGTAACCTGCTCGCCTTTCTTATCATCTACGATCTTTACGATAGAGCTGCGTAAAGGGGAACTCAATTGGATGTCTCTTGAGTCCTCCCTTTTTTGACCATCCTTTGGAAAAGGCCCCTCTGTTTTGTTACCTCCGCGTGGATTCCTCACCTCCGTAAGGTACTCTTTAAAGTTAGTCACATGGTGCCCCCCTCCCCATTTAGCTTCTTTACTCTTTGGATAACTCCCCTCCAATGCAGATTTTCTTGGTAAAGTGAATTTTTTAGGCGTGCCAATTCGGATTGCGCTTCCTTCGGGCCTTCCACCTACAACGGGTGCACCTCTCTTAAGGGAACATTTCAGAGGGCCCTTTCTATCAAAATGGGTAGCTACACCCTTGGGACCTTTTTTCACAAGAGGGTTTTTTCCGCCAGGCTGCTTCATCCATCTGCTACACACATTGACATTCCATTTGGCGAAAGGGGAACTCTTTCCAAACTTATTAGCATTGTTAGTTCCACCCTTTGTGGGAACCCTTAAAAGGGCATCTTCCAACATGAGGCCTTTTCCTCCCTTGTGGTTGCTGTCCTCATTAATGAGCTTCTCCCGCTCTTCAGCGAAAAAGACGCGCTTCCTTTCCTGAGCCCACTCGGAGTGAACACCTACCACCTCATGTTGATAATCTTGCTTGGAGAAACTCCACCCCATGTTGGGAAAAGGGATGAATCTGTCCACCAGGTTATTGCCATACCGTTCTCCACTCGCCTCTCCATCTGAAGCGCAATAATCATATATCCTTTCTATCCTTGAAAATAGTTTTTTTTCCTTCTCGACTGCTTTCTTTATCCCCATGGGATTTTTCACACCTGTCAACTCGACTTTGTACCTTACGCTTACCTTTTTGCGCGCCCCCCGAAAGTTCCTCTCCTCCCGCTGCTGATGATGCTGCTCCTGCTTATGATGATTCCCCCCCTCCTCGTAGTTTCTCACTACCAGCATGGTCAGCGGCAGGCTCCTTGGGGCATCATCCAAATAGACCCTTTCCAGTTTGTCCATACCCCCGTTTTCCCCCCTCCCCAAGTCTTCCTTCTGTTGCTCCTGTTTCCATTCCCCCGTTGTGTTTCCCCTTTTCCCTCTTCCCCCCTTTCGAATTCCCTTTTCATCCCTTTTCAGGTTCTTCCTAATTAATGTGTGGCCATTCTTCACGCATCTCCCCTCTACCCTCACGTACCTGAAGAAAAGGTTTAACATACTTTCGGCTTCACCGTCCCAGTTTTCCTTTTTCAATATTCTGCAAATCTGCCCCTGAACGTATTCGCGTCTTCTCAAAAGTGCGTCGTCGCTATGTTCGCTCTCGGCATTGATAGGAGGCTGCTCGCTCTGTAGTAACTCATCTGGGAGCGCCTTCTCCCCCCTGGACGTTGGTTCTTGAAAGGCTAAATAGAGGTCATCCTGGCCGCGTCTGCTACCGCTTCTGCTGCCACTTCTGCTACGGTTGCCGTTTTCCGGGATGGAGTCCCCTCGGGGGGGGTCGACCTCTCCTGCCAATTTTCCACCTTCATACATTTCGTCGCAAAATGGAAAGCGGTATTTGTCGTCATCACTACCATGACGGTGCTCGCCCCCGCTGAAGTAGTCAACGCGGGCAGATCCCCCCGAATTGGACAAATCTGCTTCACTGTGCGCCTCCCCGATGTCACCTACACCGCTCAGTGGAATACATTTCCCCCTTAAACTGGTGTACCTGCTCTTTCCAAAGTAGACGTTATGCGCTCCATTTTTAGAACCTTCTTCTAGGGATACATAGGAATAGCCCTCACTGGAGCCTTCTCCTTTTCTGGCGTTCTGGTGATCCTGTTCCCCCCCAAGAACCCTTTTAGACGTCACATCTGGACTGACACCATTTTTCAAATTCGCGTCTGCCATATTTGCATGCATCTCCCTGCACTTGTCGCTAAAAAAATATTCTCCTTTTTGGTCATACTCTACTTTTTCACCGGAACGGTGCTTTCCGCACATTTCAAGTTTCTCTACATCTCCTTCGACTTCGCAAAAATGAAAG
Organism: Plasmodium vivax; assembly: GCF_000002415.2. NCBI lineage: Eukaryota > Apicomplexa > Aconoidasida > Haemosporida > Plasmodiidae > Plasmodium > Plasmodium vivax. Next base: position 222,882 of record NC_009908.2, read on the forward strand.
CCTTTCTTGGACAGCTTGAACATCCGCAAAGGTCTCCCTTCTTGTACCTTTCCGTCGTTCCTTCTGCTACCATGCCCGCGATACCCCTCCCAATTTGACCCCAAATCAGCACTGCTACCACTTTCGTGCGTGTCACTTTTTGAGGACTCCACAGAGCTTACCTCACACCCTTGACATTTCCGTGCCTCCGTTTTGTTTCCTCGACTGTCCACATAACATACAAACTGCTCACTCCCTTTGGGTGGCGGCAATTTGCCCTTTTTTTTCTTCCCCTCCAGAATCTCCCCTTCTAAAGAGTCTCCCTCGAATCTGCCACTGTTCAATTTATTTTCCCATTTTTCACGATCCCCTTTTTTCCTTTCACGGGTGAAGTTGTGTCCTTTCCCCGTTTCGAAAGAATCCATAGAACGTTTCTTCAGTTTTGATTTATTTTTCCTTAATCGCTTTTTCTTGGGTTCCCCCTTGTACACTGTCTTCCTCCTCGAGTGCTCTCTAAACATTCTCCTTTTTTCTATCCCATTACTCGAATCGGACGTTGCTCTTTCGTGCGCTATTTTTTCACCACTCTTTTGATTTCTACCGAACCGCTTTATGGGCGAGAGAATTGTTGAACCTTTACAAATACGCTTCCTACTCATTTTGGAGTCCTTAAGATCGCTACTTAAGGACGTGTTTGTTTCGCTGGTGTCTACTTCTGGTTCGTCTTGTGGAAGGTTCCCCTTTTTTCCCTCTTCATTTAGACTCGAATGACCTAATCTGCTAGCGCCACCAATTTGAAGGCTCACATGGCTCCTCCTCTCATCGCAGGGAAGAGCATCTCTTCCTAAGCGGTCATGGTTTTTATTTACGTTTACCTTTCTTCCTTCCTTTTTTTTCCTATCAACTTTGCCATTTTTAGGAACGCCTCTTCTATCGATCATTTCTCGTAAGTCCTCACCCCCGTTGGGTAAAGTCAGCGAAAGACCAGAATGGAACTTTGGCACATTAGCACATTTTTTGCTACACCATATTTTCGAACCACATTTTGTAAGGTCTCCCCCATTTGTGCATTTCGATTTATCACCATCAGTGGGCTGGAAAGATGCAGCTGCTTCAATTTTGTCATTCGCTAAATCTTTGCAACTTTCAAGTCCTTTGTTTCCCCTCGTCGCTTCTTTCGTACCTTCATTACGTTTGTTACTCCCTTTATGGGTACTCTTTCTTTCTCCTCCTTCTGAATCGCCTTCTATGTCTCCACAACTTGGCAGGAAAGATGTAAATTGCTTATCTTGAGTTGCAGTGAGCTTCTCTTCCAATTTTCTAAACGCGTTCTCTAAAATTTCGTTCTTCTTTTTTATCATTCCATTTGAAAGGACAAACTGTGGAGTGACCCTTCCATGAGTATTACTTTTAGAGACACCGCTTCTTTGCATACATTTTTTATCACTGGTAAGGAGGAGGTGTTTAGTCTTTCCCTCTGATCTATGGTTAGGTTGCTCTGCATTGCCTCTCCAACCTGGTGCGACATGTTTTGCTCCCACAGGGGAGTTATCCAACACGGTTTTCTCGAAACCTGCTTGGAAAAATTGTACACAAGTACGTAAATAATTTTACAAATAATGGATAAAAAAGGCAGCATATTAAATGAGCGGCGAATACATTTTTAAGTAATTACTTGGAGATGCACCCCTTGGAGCGTTTTCACATCTACTGAGATCTTGGCTTAGTCCAAAATCCTGCAAAAAAAAAGATCCACGTTTTGAGAACTTTGTATCTTTCTGCATGCATGTGTCTATCCTCACGGTGACTCCTTAACGTGTGGAATTGCCTATTGAAGCACCCGTTGGGAGAATCTCATCATGTTCAAGTGATACCGCAGATATACATGCACTGGAGCAATACGTACATAGAATGCAGCACAACGGATTATTCCCTCCCAGTTGCTACGCACCCCGTGCTGGCACTTCTGCCCAGCTAACGTACCTCACATGGATATACGGATTGTCCACAATTGCAGCCCTCATAAAAATGTTCCAATTTTAGTACATTGTAATAGTCGAGTAGGTCATTAAAGAACTTCCTCTTAACACTCTCGTTGAAGAGTCTGATCTCTTCGTCGTTCCTAAATCCCGGGGAACACTCAACATGCTCTTCTCCATCAAAATTTTCTGAGTCGTAATTCGCCTTGGCGGAAAAGGCACACCTATTATGTCGTTCCCTTTCGAGATAACTTTCAAAATTTTGTATCTCGTTTGATGCTCCGCTAAGGTCTATTTCTTGCGACTTTTCTGTTTTCCCCCTTCCCGAGCGCAAGTTTCTAAGCGTTAAATCAAAGACATCGTCAACGTACTTCTTCCTTTTGTCGTGGACGACCTACAAATAAAAATGCGAGTGGGCGTGTCACCGCTTTGGGAGAGGGGTAGGCAAAAAAAAGTGCTTTGAAAAGTTGCTCACCTTTGTCTTTCCGCTCTGCAGTATTCCTACGTGAAAAAGTGAAAGGTGCAAATAGAATGCGTTACTCGAAGGCGCCAATGTGGCGTGTTACCCAAATGTGCAAATAAAACGCTTAAATGAATTTGCTTTAAAAGGTTCGCTGTACTTCTCAAGTTTTCAATTAGGAAGGGCGAGTCTTCACTGCAAAGAAGAAAAAAAAAAGAGAATAATTTTAAGGGAACAAATAAACAATCGTGGCATTAATACGTCAAAAAGGTTTGCACTCTTCGTTCCCCTGCTGAGTAGTTAATTTCCCCCTTTTTTGCCGCCGCGCTTACTCAGAAATCATGGTTAGGCTGCTTGTAGACGCGATTACGAGAACTGTTCTGGGTGATCGCTTTTCCGAAGGAGAAGGTGTGAGTAAATCGTCTTTTAAGTTAAGTGCAAAGATGAAAATGAAAATGAAAATGGCAAGAAAAAATATAAAGTAACATAAATTTAAAAAAAAAGGAAAATAACATCCTACTGCGCAGCAAAACAACAAAATAGCTAGTTGCTAAAAAAAAAAAAAAAAAAACACACACACACACAACTTAAGTGTGCCGCGAAAAAAAAAAATTCTGAACGTTCAGAAAGTATTGATAACACTGTTCGACATTTTGGCTAGCTGGAAAAAAAAAAAAAAATCCTCAAACAGTTTTATCCATTTCGAACTTTCGCCAATTACCGCGTCGGCGGTGGGTATTACTATCCATTTCGCTTTCCTAACTGCTTACGAGGACAAACGGAGGGGATAGCAGGACTATTTCACTGCATGTGCGGAAATACGCCCTCCATAGTTTTCGCTTTATGTGTCTGTTGGAGCGGGTTTCCACTTGGCATACCACCCTTTGTTGCTTCCCATCGTTGTCGTTTTTACCGCGTGGCTACCGCGTTGATTAAAGAGATGCTATTCGCCAAATGACACATCGGCCAATTTACACAGCGCCGCAACGCTCTACGCGCCTTTCTTTAAGGGTCACGCGAAAATAAAAATGTTTCCATCACCGCTGTTTGGGCAAACTTGGTGACATGCACAAATGGTACTAAAAAAGGGAAAGCCAAGTACGTAAAAAAAAGGAAAAAAAAAAAGAAAAGAAAAAAAGGAAAACAAAATCTTAACTACACAACTGCTAAACAGAAGCAAACTGAACTGTGCGCAGTACGCCCAGACTGGAGGGACACAAATAAACGCACGGGGAAGGACCCCCAAATAAGCCGCTCCGCCATTTTCACTCAAGATCGTACTTAACCATCCTGATCAGTTCCGGAACGCCGCTCTTAAACGGCTCGGACATGAGCATACATTTAAAAATGGTGTGAACTCGAGAAATACAAATTATAATTACGTATGCCATTTTTCTATAAGCAATGCAGGTGAGATAGTTGGATAAAATTCTCCCCACATAGTACAACAGACGCACGTTAATTTTTATTTTCTCATACAATTCTATCATTAAATATTCGTCACTCTCTGCTATAACGTCAGCAAAAATGGACAGGACGCCATGTAACTTCTTCACATAATGGTTACAGCTAAGGAAGAATTTTAACTTATGGTAAGTGTTGTAGTTGCTGTTCATGTACCTCTTCAGGAACGTGTATTCGTTAAACAAATTGATTAACATATTTTTGAAGCTCTTTTTGTATTGGACGATGTAACTCTTTATTTCGATACACTTCGATAGGATAGCCTTAGTTGTCTCTTCGCTAATTCCGTGTTTTTTTGTTACCTTCCTTTTGGCCTTTTTTGTGCCCGCTGGGGGATTACAAAATGATTCGTTTGGATCTTCTTTAATGTTAAGCTCTTCCCATCGGTTATTTTGTAAAGGCAAATTTTGCATCTTACCGTTTGTCGTAACCTTTGATCGGCATTTTTCTACGAATGCCCCACAGGGTCCGGTGCGAGACGTTTTTTGATTCACGGGGGTATAGGTGAATGCCTCCGGAGGGCTGATTTGCTCTCGTGCTATGATTTTCCAGCTTACTCTGCCTATTTGATGCGTTCCCGTCGGTCTATAGAAGAGGCTAAACACGTTTGGAAGGCCAGTTGGAAGACCAGCTGGATGATCAGTTGGATGGTCAGTCGGTTGATCAGTTGGAAGACCAGTTGGATTGTCAGTTGGTTGGTCAGTTGGATGGTCAGTTGGAAGACCAGTTGGATTGTCAGTTGGTTGGTCAGTTGGATGGTCAGTTGGATGCTCGCTTGGATGCTCGCTGGGATGCTCGCTGGGATGCTCGCTGGGATGCTCGCTTAAATGCTCACCCTGCTTCGCCATCTTCTCCCTCACAAGTGTTCCTTCGCCCGCGAGCCCATCGTACTTATGAATAAACCTGTGCAGCAGCACCCACTTTCCTATTTCTTTCCGCACAATAAGGTCCATCTGGCTTTTTCCACTTATCATGGAATGTTCCCCATTTCGCAGGTCGTTCGGCAGTCCCGCATCGCGCATCTTACTCTCCCTGGTTATCCCTTTGCAACTTCTGCTTCCCTACTGGTGGGGGTAGTCTCTCCCTATGGTGTTCCTTCGGCCCTATTTCCTTCACTTGGTGATTTTTTTTTTTTCTTTTGGTTTTCCTTTATTATGCTTCTCCACAACGTTGGGCATTTTTTTCTCATACTTTCCACTCTTCAGATTTATTTTTAAAAATTTCCTGAGAAAGTAAAAAATAAATCTTCTTTTCTCCTTCGCAGGAACGAGGGTAAACTGTGCCATGCTCCTGGGTTGACTCTTCGCAGTGTCGTTTCTTCACCAGTCTTCACATATAATGTTAATGTTGTATGTTATATTTTGGGCTGGCTAAAAAAACGGACGGCAAGAAACCGCTGAAGTGGTTGAGATGAATGTAAAATGGGGGCCTCAAAATGGGGCTTCAAATGGGTCGACGTTTTGAAAGCGGCGCGGAAATTTCCCAGCTGCATGCGGGTTAAAGCGGGAGAAAAAAAAAAAAAAAAAAGCACAAAAAAATGGGAAAAAAATACGCAAAATAATGGGCAAAATGCCGCGCAAAATGCTACCCCAAAACAGCCTTTAACAGAGCGCCGCAGCCCGCGAAGGCGTTGCAAAAAGGCCAGCGTTCCATACGCTTGCCCGTGCTGCTCTCATGGCAACCCCGCTGCATCCGCTTGAAGGGACAGCGTGAGAAGGTTAACCTAACGTGTGGATTACCTCCCCTGATGTGCACGTAATATTGTGGGCGCGTCACCCCTCCCCCGTGAGTGCAGTGATATGCGGAAACACGACTTTTCTCGCATCTGATAGGCGAAATGCGTCCAATAGAGGGGCACACCTGTTGAATGTTATTTCCCGCCTATTGGCTCCCCCCACTGGGTTCTTTTGCCCATTCGTTGCATTCTCAGATTAATTCCCATTCGAAAAGAACGTCATGTTTACCTTCTCTTCGTTTAAAAAGGTTAAGCTGGGTTCGCACAGGATGTGGCCCCCCACGGGGGCAGGTCTGCCTCCGCAATTAATTTATACCCATGTGCAGCCTACCATGTTAGGGAAATTCCAAACATTCGTGCACCCTCTCTTTTTTTTTTTTCCTTCCTTTTAGCTGCTCGTCGGAGTGAGCGCCGCCAACGGAGGGGTAATCGCGGGCTGCTTTTACATCTACAAAAAGAACAGACCCGCAAACGACGACACGTTAGAAGAACCCAGCGAAAGCTTCAGAATGAAAACCTTCGATGAGCTAGCGAAAAGTTACGACGAAAAAAATGACTTCATAGAAAAAGTCACCTCCATAAACAAATACAAAAAGAGGAACTTTCGAAAAGTGAAAGGAGTAGTCCTAGAAATAGGGGCAGGGTCAGGAAGGAATTTCTCATTTTTAAAAAAAGTAGACATCTTAGTATGCGTGGAAAAAAGTGAAAAAATGTGCGAAGAAATGAAAAAAAAATTGGAAAAAATAAAACCATCATATCCTGTATACATCATAAATGAAGACATAAAAAATGGCCTCTTTCGTCCCAACGTTTTCGATTCTGTCATTTCGTCTTTCACCTTATGTTCGTTGGAGCATGTGGACCACAGCTTAGAGAACGTCCACCAAGCGTTGAAACCTGATGGCCGGTTTTACTTAATCGAGAGAGGCATCATTTATAACAAAATGATTCGATACATTTTGAAGAAACTAAATTTATATCCGAATAAAAGAATTCCCTGGGAATTTGGCTATTATGAAAATAGGTGCCCCTTGCAGATTTTAAAAAAAAACAATTTCCACGTCATCTTTAAGTTAGTAAAAAATGCCGGCAGCATTTACATACTTACAGCTAAGAAGCAGGGGGGCTCTTCTCCCCATGCTAAGAATGATGCGTTCCTCCCGCATGCCAACGGGGGAAATGCAATTCAAAAGAGCGGTCATCTGCAAAGCGAAGTTAACGACAAAAGTGAGGTGGACCAAACGAGGGGTACGGGGACCCCCATCGATATTAAAGATATATTATGCCATCGAGGGGGAGCCCCGATTTATTACGCATACAGAAATGGGTGAGAAGTGGCACTCCGCATGGGCGTATCGACGTGTGAATGGGGGGGGAGTGCGGCGAAAAGGAAAAAAAAAAAAAATGCACACGTTTGTCCACGCAAACGCTTCTCCACGCACACCCCTGACTAACTGCTTCGCTCAACTTAGCCAATGCGAGCAACTCGCAGGATTCAAAGAGGTTCCATTTTCGCTTTAGGGGCGAACAAAAATGGGAGGAGGCTAAAACGCAGGCCTTGCGTATGCGCGTATACAAATGCCACGTCATCTCTCGAACGATCTGCTAATAAACGCGTCATCACATTCACAGTGGCCGCAATTCGTTACAGCAGCTTCAGCTGCCCCGTTATCTTGTTAACAACTTCGTCGGGCACTGCAAAAAGAAAAAAAAAAAAAAAAAAGTGGAAGCCGTCTTGGAAGCGGAACGGGCAGGATAAAAGGAACACCCGTCACGCGCTTGAGCGGAAGAAAGACCCGTTTATTTCACTTCATTCATTCGTTTCATTCGTTTCCTCCTTTTTGAATACCCGGCTCGATGGCGATGACCGTTTCCGTGTTGGGCTCGATTTGCGTCCGGCCCTGAGGCGGGGGGGGAACGAGGAGGAGGCAGAGATGGGCGGGGTGCACTCACGACACGTCAAACACACTCGCGTGGGAGCACAATATGCTGCACGCTTCTCTCTTACCGCGTCGATTATTATGGACGTTATGAGGTTTTCCATTTTGGCCTTCCTTTCAATTTCGTACATCTCGTCCAAGCTCTGAAAGGTGGGGTGGATTAGAAAGTGTAAGCACAGGGGGGGTAAGACGCTAAACAAATGGCCTTTTAGGAGAGCCACCTGGAGGAGCCACTCTTCCCCCCGCGGCTTACCGATATCTTCAGGACAATCTTTTTCTGCCCGGTCTTTTTCCAAAGGTCAAAGTAGGTGAGGGTGCCTTTCCCACTTTCGCTCGCCTTCAGTCTGCTATTTCTCTTCATAATTTTCTCGTAAACAGATAGGCAGGCGTGGCAGCACTGGGAGCAGATCTTCCCCTTGTTCATTTTGATGTCTATTTGTAGAGGGGGGAGGGGGCGGCAAAATGGGCATGCGGATGAGGAGCGTGGGCATGAGAAGCGTTGGCATGTGCAGAGTGGGCATATGCAGAGTGGGCATACGCAGAGTGGGAGCTGCGCAGGGGGGGCCTGCTCCGCTCCCGCCGCCCCGGAGGCACGAAGAAACCTACCCGTCCTGACGCAGAAAACCATCTTGCAGTCACTCGTGCACATCGCGTCAAAGTTCGCGCACGCCTCCCTTATCCGCACGACATTCTGCTTCATCTGATTCATGTACTTGTAGAGAAGGCCAATTACAAATCCACACAAAAAGGTAAAGAGCAAAACGAAGACATCGTACCCCTCATTTTTGATGCTGCCCAAGTGACTGACGTTGCTGCCTGGGTTATTCATATGTTTGGAGTTCTTGCAGAAGGGTAGGAGAGAGAACGATCGGTGGTGGTGGAGGCCCTACTTACACTAACGCACACAGCATGCGGTTCGCAGTGGGCGATGCTGCTTTAAGGGTTAAGTGACTTAACTATATACCTGTATAACTTCGTAGCGATTGTTAGAGGGTGCATTCACGCGCGGAAAAGCTGCTTCTTCAGTGGAGGGGGGGCGATAATATACGCGTCAGGGTAGGCAGGCACATAGGCATACATAATCGTAGGGGTGAATTTATTTTCCTTCTTTTGGCCCTCCTGAGATGGACCCATCTGGGGAAAAAAGAAAAATGTTTTTCCTCCAAGTGCAGGACGAGTGAAGCGGTTGTGCCCCCCCCCGGCAAGGGTAACCGCTCTGCGAGTTGCTCAAGCGTTTGTGGCCGCTAAGCCGCTTAACAGATTAACCGCTAGCTGGCTTCCCCCTTTTGAGCGGTTACCTTTCGACGGCGGCCCTGCTGGCAAAACGGGAGCCCCTTTTTCCTTCGGTACCACAAATCAGCGGCGATCAGAAATCCCCTTCGCGTGGGCATCCGTACAGACGAACAATATGCCCACGTAAGCGCATTAGCGGCATCTGTTGTATACTGCATGCACGCGGTGACTGTATATGCGTAGCGCCGAAGCCTTGGGCGAAAGGGTTGGCCAGGACACTCCCCGGGTGGAACAAAAAAACTGGCAGGTCTCTCAAAAATGATTTATTTTTACGAATCGGTTTGGGGTGGAGAGAAAATTTTCAATTCAGCGTAGATGCCTCACGCGATATGTGAAGATGAAAATGCCCGCCTGTCGTGCGCATGCGCCGACAGTTAGTCTGCGTTACGAGCACTGAGAGATGGGCCGCTGCCGCGGGGGGCGAAGCTGACATGAAAGATATGCGCGCGATTGGGAGTAGCCCACGCCGCGCCGCGTCATTTTATTTCCTTTTTCCAGCCTCGCAAAAATTGCCAAAAATACCAAAATGGTTAACCGCTAATCGGTTAATCTGTTATTTTTTTTAAATTTGCCTATTTTTTTAATTTTTTCAATTTTTCCACTTTTTCTAATTTTTCCAATTTTGTTAATCTCCTCCAATTTGCCCTTTTTACGGAGAGAAAAAAGCGCGTCCCCTCGCCCGACCTGCGCAGCGGCCGCCTACAAAAGGAAGCGAGCCCATCTGTGCTCCCCGTACAATCGCGCGAGGGGCAGATACCCACGTAGAAGTACCTATTTATATGTTCGTCCCCACGTAAATACATAGCTGCGTATATTCCCCCCGCGTGGTATAGCCGCCCGTCAAAGCTGCTTCCCCCCCCCCGTACGACCTAAAACATGGAAAGTGCCTGCGAAAGGGGGCTCCGTTTGTAGACCAGAAAAGGGGATCGAGAGGAATGGGTGAAGAGAAAAAGAGACGGAAGGGGCCTCTCGCTGAAGATGCAAAGTAGATATATTCGCGAAGGTATATGCATATACGTGCCTGCGTATGAGTATACGTATGCGTATGCGCGTGCTGGTAGGCCTGTCGCACGGGACCCACGGCGCGCCGAGCACCTTGAACCCCCAAAGCATGAAAACCGCCACCCCGCGTAGGCACCCATTTTGCCAGCACCCACTCAGTACCCGATAAACGGAAAAAAATGATTTCGGAGAAGAGGAAACACGGCAAGAAGGACAGGGTCCACCGGAAGGGAAACCTGGGGGAAGGGGAGGAGGAGGCCCGGGCAACCCTCCACAACGGGGAGGATAAGGAGGACAAGAAGGAGCATAAAAGGGAACACAAAAGGGAACACAAAAGGGAGCACAAAAGGGAGCACAATAACGAGCATAATAACGAGCATATCGACCATATCGACCATGGCGATCATCTTGGCAACGACGACGACTGCGATGGACACGCCCTCTCGCCCCTAATCGAGGCACTCAACTTCTTCGAAGACAACGAGGTTAGCGAAAATGGTGAGAAGGAAAGTAAAAATAAAAAGAAGAAGAAGAAGAAAAAGAAAAACAGAGAGGACGCCCAGGAGGAGGGGGAACCCCCCCGCGCAGACGTAAACAGCCCCAGTTATGAGATGCAGGAGTGGGGCGAAGTCAAGAGGGAGGAGCACCAACTGGGTAGCCACGATGAGCAGGAGGAGGAGAGGAGGAGGCGAAAGGAGGAAAGGAGAAGACTCAAGGAGGAGAAGAAAAGGCACAAGGAGGAGAAGAAGAGGCTCAAGGAGGAGGCGACAAAGCAACCGCTTCTAGCGAAGCAGCCGCCCCTCGCGAGAAAGAAAAAAAGTGTCCGCTTCGAACACGAGGAAGTCGCGAACGAAGAAATCCTCAACTACTTCCTCCAGTCGTACAGAGACAAAATAAGCATAGAGCACGACGAGCTGTGCCAAGTAATGACCGGCAAGAAATTCTTTGACATCGAACGATTGGCGAAAAACGCCACGGAAATTACCCACCAGTCGTTGATGCTGAAGAATATTCAAAAGGAACAGAACAATTATTGCAAGCAGTGCGGGTACATTTATAACTACGACGATTACATGTACATGTATATGAAGCGTTTTAATCTGTCGAAGTGGAGGGAGACGAGTAACTGCCTCAGTGGAAGAAACCCCTATGGCCCTTTTAGTGGCGGCATGGAGAGCTCCCAATTCGATAATGAAAACTGCATTAGGTGCATTTATTGCGGAGCTATAATAGATACCATCGAAATGTATGACCATTGGAATGGAAAGGAAAGTTACATAGAATTAAATTCCTACAGAGAAAAATTCATTTTTGACAAGAATAAAAAAAGTTATTGGAAAAATAAAATCACCTCACTTGAAAAAAACGTCTCCCTTTTCAAGGAGGATCAAAATCAAGCCTATAATATTACTTATGAAAAGTGCACAGATTGCGGCAACGACTTTTTGCATTTTATTAATATACAGACGAGGAGTGCTGATGAAGGATCCACCATCATTTATTTCTGCCCCAATTGTAAGAAGCAGACGACGGTTAATAATTAGTTGCGCTACTCTTTTTGGGCAAGTTTTCCCCTTTTTGCGCAACGGCATTTACGTGCGTACTTATGTGGAGGTGCTTTTACGCTTACACGCGGTTGCACTGCTGTGTGATGCGCTTGAATGGGTATACCCACCACCATCACTACAAGCGACCATCCCCTGAATGATACCACCCCTTCGTCTTCGCGCCGAAATGCCGTGCGTTTTCTTCCCTTATGTCAAATTAGAGCAGTCCAATTTTGCAGTTGCTACCCCCGTAGCACAGTTTGTTTTTTTTTTTTGGGGGGGGAAATGCCTCCCTCAATTATGCCGCTCCACAGTGGGTGCTCCCTTACGCCGTTGAAGTGATCTGCCCTGTGCTGCCTAGCAGGTATAAACTGTTTCGTAAAATTTGTCTTCCATCCCCTTTTGCGTATCCTTGCGCTTGTTTGTTTTTTTTTCTCTCCTTTTTATTTTACCCCCCGCGCGAAACGCACCAACAATGGACAGCCGACTCGGCTTCTTCAAATCAACGTAAAAATTACTCTTCATATGGAGGCTTAACCAACTGGTATGCACACACGTACGGGTTAACTGTCTCCTTAGAAGTTTATTTGGTACGAAAAAAAAGGAAAAAAAAAAAAGGGGGTCACACAAGAGGGTGTGCTGCCCATCTTAAAGCAGTCTATTTCGTGTGGCGGCCTTACGTTCGTTTAGCTATAACTCCAGCGTCATCCGTTAGGTGTTCCTCCCCTAAAACACACAAACACAAACGCACATGGTAGTACACCCCTTTGCGGGCACCCCTACTTGTGCACATCGGCCGACTTTTCCTTCTTCTGCTTCTTCTGCGTTTTCTTCTTCTCTCGGCTCAATTTCTTTCGCACCGTGCCCCCCCTGTCCCTCCTCATTTGGTACGCACCTGTGTCTTCACTCTTTCGAATGGGAAGTACAGAAGACTCGTTGTAAAAATGGGGCCAACAATGCACCAGCTGCGTTTGCGTATATGCATGGCCATCTCCAGGGGGTATCATTTCCCGCCATGTTTTGTCCCCCAAAGGTTTTTCCCGTCTGAAAAAAATATTCTTAATGTGGCATATGGGCTTAATGTGCCTCCTCAGGTATATGCTCATTTTGGGGGGAGGGGTCTGTCTGTGTATATATGTGTATGTTTGTATTTTCACCTATAGGGAAGGCCCCTACGCTAAGGCTCTGTTTCTTCAAACAGCTGTCTCCTCGTTGCATCCGTAGAGACAACCAAGCTGGGTGTAAACGTAAACTATCCGTTGGCTGCATCCCAGACAAGGCGTCACACTACGCACTGGGGGGAGAAGGAAAACTGGCACAAAATAGCACTCTCCAGTTTGGCACTCTGCAACGAGAGCGATTGCACTGCTGGAGCTAACCGTATCATGGAAAAGCTTCAGCCAGGGAAAGCGCTTCTCCCTTTGACGAAACTGATTCAGCAAGAGGTCGCCTGTGCAATATTTCTTGTGGAGACGTAAAAGGGGCCTCCGGTCCAACACGTCACTTTAGTTTCTCTGGGCACATCAGAGCGTTGCCAAAATAAAAATAAAAAAAAAAAAAAAAAAAAAGCTACCTCACCTGACAGTTGGCTAAATTCCGACGGGTTGCGCTAAGCTGCGTCACAGAAGGGCAATTTCCTTAATCGCCTTGTTCGCCCAAATAAATACGCTCACCAGTGTACACCCATTTGCCGCAAGCCTGCCTCCTATAATTTTAACGTACATGTTTCAGTTGTGCGCGGCTGGCTAGGGTTGTGCATAGCTGGAGAAAAAAAAAAAAAACAAAAAAAACAAAAATTGTCAAAAAATTGTCAAAAATTGTCAAAATATGTCAAAAAAAAAAACGCCAACATCTGCCAACTGTGCCAAGAGGAGAAAGCAGTCACCGCGACGTGCAAGCAACCGTAGCGATAAAACTCCCGTCAGAGCTGCTGCATTTGTTTCGTATCTTTCTTTTTTTTTTTTTTTTTTTTCATTTCTCTGCCTGCTCCTTGTCGCAAATTTGAACCCCTATTTTTTGTTCATCTCTATACACTGTACAACATATTTTGCCTGCGCTGTGTACCCGTTTACGTGCGTAGGTTTCGCATGAGCGACCAAGCTTTTTTAATTTTGTAATTTGCCAGAGTACTACTCCTTCACGCGCGCAAACATTCCACGAGGCTTAAACGCACAGCCTATTCCTGCTGTTGAAAGTTTTTGCCTCCTTGTGCTATGAAAGTCTAATGGTTGTGGCCTCCCATGTAGAGAACCCTACACCACTGTTTGCATACCCATAGAATTGCCAAGGTATGCACGTGTGCATCTTGTCAGTAACTGTATCAACCCCGTTGGGATGAACTGTTGACACATGTTTACCTTTTCTCGTGTGAAGCTGTTACTACTCCTTTTTTGCTGCCCCCCCAGGTAGCTTTTTGCTTATGCACATGTACATGGAAACATACACATACACGTTTGTTTGCCAACTGGGGAGGGCAACCCTTCGTCACTTTTAAGCAGCGCGTACCTTCGTAGATTCGCTCTATCTCTCTCTCCATCTATCGCTCCACATCCCTCTTTTTTCGAATGGAAACAGATTACATTGCATAGGGAACGAAACCTACACCGATGTGGTGTACGTATGCGCACAGGAGCTTCCACCTTTGTGACGCACGTGCTTTTAGGCGCGTCCGACCCCTCGTCCATCAGAGTAAAGGAAGCACACCTACTCAGTAGGTAAAATATAAAATTTGGATTTGTTTCCTAATCCATCACGCTTACACATTTCTCGCAGAAGCGTTGCTTTAACTGCATGTATGCACATTTAAGAGGCGCTGAGTCAGTGACTATGCCTTTCACCTGCGTGTGTTTTACGCTTGGCTGATTGTTATGTACGCATATCTGCTTCTGTGCACACCAAAACGTACGTTTTATATTTACGCCGCTCTATTTGTTTTCCCCCGGCGCGCTTGTCTATAAGAAGCACCATTTTATGCACACCCGTGTGAGACTCACGAATGTTAGCTCCCTCCACACTTTTGCGTTATTTTATTCGTTGTGCCCCCGTCCCTCAATAAGTAATTTGCCCGTGTGGCGGCCTTCTAAATGGATATCCGACAAAACCAGCGTTGCACGTTATATTACATTTCCCCCACACAAATGTGCAAAAAGGACCAAGTTAGCCAAGCATGCAGTTTTAACTTACATCAGAAGGATAAGCAAAAAAATGTCAAAATTAAGCAAAGAAGAGGGCTTACATTTTTCGGCTAACTAGCAATAATATAAAAAAAAAAAAAAAAAAAAAAATTTTACCACCTGTACATGCACAAGTCAGACGAAACAGGAGAAAAAAAAAAAAAATAGCTAGCTAGCCAATTTAACGAATACAAAATGGAAAAAAGAAACATAAATGTTCAGAACATAATATACAGTAGCACAGTATCGAGTAAGTGGAATGTGAAAAGTGAAAAAGTGGAAAAGTGAAAAAGTGGAAAAGTGAAAAGTGGAAAAGTGGAAAAGTGCAAATCACGTCTAACTCCTTTTTTCCTATTAAGGAGACATATAAAAGTTGCTTCCATTTTTATGCATTTTTTTCCCCTCCCCCTTGCAGGCATTTTCGTCAGTCTCATATGCACCCCCCTGGACGTGATAAAAAATTACATCCAGTACAACAGCAACATAAATTTCGACAAGAAGTACATTTTAAAGAAAATTACCAAGAAGAACAAGAAGAGGCTGCTGAAGTTCAACTCCTTTTACTACCAGACGTTCAAAAACATATACAACAACTACGGGATTAGGGCCGTCTATAGGGGTAAGCCAAGCGCGCAGCAAACATATATATGTGTATGTATGTATGCATATGTATATATATAAATACGTATGTGTATATGTGCATACACACACCCAATCGGGTATCATCGCCTCCCCCCCCGACAGGCCTGCTCTCCACCGCAAACCTGTACATAATAAACAACAGCCTGTTTTTTTACGTGTACGAAGAGCTAAAGGAAAAGGGAATTCCGTACTACCTGAGCGCAACGATCTCGCGATTCATCTCCATCATCATAACGTCGCCGTTGGAGTTATACCGAACGAATGTCCAGGCGAACGTTTGCAACAATTACAAAGTGAGCATCCTGGACATTTTAAAGGATAAGAAAAACAGAAAAATAAAAATAAATTTTTACAAAGGAATTACCTCAACACTTATTAGGGACATCCCCTTCTCTGCCATCTACTGGTCCCTTAACGAGTACCTAGTTAGCTACATAAAAAAAGTGGACTCAGAATATGAAAAGAGAAAAAAATTTATAACAAAATTTGTATACCCATTTATATGCGGATGTTTAAGTAGCACCATAACCACTTTTCTCACCCACCCACTGGACATTATAAAAACGAATATGCAAGCGAGATGCATTGACATCATTCACAAGAGCGACTTTGACCATAGAAAGATTAAAAATTATGACTCCCACTCGAGAAACAGAGTCAGCAGCTTTTACAACATCTGTCAAAGCAATTTCTACAGTAATAAGTACCTGTACGACGTTAAGGTAAATAGCTACGCACACAACGATCACCGCAGCATACATTATAAATATGGCTCTGGAAAATACGGCTCGAACACGTATAGCTACAAATACTGCAACTATTTCAAGTTTACAAGCAATTATAATTACAACGTTTTTTCTGTCGCGAAAGTTATTTTTAAGAAGAACGGATTGCGAGGGTTTTACATTGGCATCTGTCCAAGACTGGTAAAAATTGTTCCCACCTGCGCCATCCTTTTTTCCACCTACCACTACTTTAACTATTGACTGCTGACTGTGTGGTGTGTTTTGTTTGCTTTGTGCGCATCCCTCCATGGGTGGTTCTCTCCCCGAGCATTTGTTTCGTTTGTCGTTGTGTCTACCACTCTCATTTTAAATATCAACAGATTGTTTTTTTTTGCCTTCCATTTGGCACATTTACGTAAGCAGGCATGAGCGGGCGTAAATCCGGACGCCCATGCCTTTTTTTTTATTATTTTTTTTTTTTTTTTTGTTTTTGTTAATTTAAATTATTAATTTTTAATTTTATATTATATGCGTGCGCATATATAATGGTGTGCGAAGTGTTGCACATGACGACCGCGCGATCGCCAAGAAAGGGACCTGCTCAACCTATATGGGGTTCTCTTCACCAACTGCTTTTTTTTTTGCGCCGTTTGAATTCTCTTTGGAATTTCCCCTAAAGGGGTAGCAATGGAGGGGAGAAGCACCTCGGAAAAGTAGCGCGTGATGTGCCAAAGAGTGGTTCGTTTGAAGCACAACTGTTAATCTACACACAAACACAACCCAGGTGAGAACAAATTACCATCGATCGAAGTGTAGGCCCCTCAACCAGGTCCTTCCATCATGGCGTACGACGAATTCTACAAAAATTTGCAGGCATAATGGTGTGTACTTATCAAGGGGGGGAAGGGGTATCCATCCCAACGTGTGCAAAAATTTCCCTCATGTGCATGCGTTTGTGTGTACATTCGTGTGTACCTTTTGGCGATAACTAGATGCCCATTCGGTTTTCTTCCTCCCTCAGATCCTTTTTTACCAATTTGAATTGTGGGAGGGGCCGGACAAGAAAGACGAAAAAAAAAAGCCACGCGTAGGAATTAAATGGCCACTTTAAGCTTCTACTTGTATGTTCCCTTTGGGGTAATGTCTCGTCCGGCTACAATTAACTGTTTCTTTTTTTTTTTTTTTTTTTTTCTCTACACGTGCGCATGCTAGATGCTGCGGTCGTATTGTTCGGAAAAATCTGCTCCGTTGTGTAGTGCTCTGTTGCGTTTTTTTTTTTTTGTTTTCTTCGCCCCGCCGTTGCATGCGCGCGAAAGTAAGGCCACCAAACGAACGGAGGAAAGACGAACTAAATTAATCGCAAAATGGTGAGCGACCTGGCAACACGTTCCCACGAAGTGACCAATTTGCAGCTTTCGTTTTTTCCCCTTTAGCCCTTCCTGGGTCAATCCCCAGTACGCACACACGTACGTAAATAAAATATACGAAGAAGCGCCATTTTTCCTGCATACAATTGCGCAAGCCATTTAATCCCTCCCTCGGTTGTTCCTTCACTTGGAGGTGCGAATATTTGTCCCACCGTCTGGATGCCTATCATGGGAAGGCATTCGCGTCGTCTGTCTATTTATGTACATATGTGTGTTTCCCCGAGGGTACCTACGCATAATGCGCATCTGCCTTTTGAGCAACCAGCCGAATGTGCAAAATGCACACCGTCCCGTTTAGCACAGCGATAAATTAGCCGTGATGTCTTTCCATTTTTTAATTTTTTTTTGAGAAGCGTTCATTTTTTAAGGCAAATAAAAAGGTGTGTGCGCAATAAGAAGCGCACAGGTGGGTAGGAGGCACACACACCGCTGCAAGCCAAAGCAGACGCAATCTAAGCGGTGATGCGATGATGCGGTTGTCTGAATTTTTTTTTTTTTTTTCATTTTTTCTACCCAAATTTTTGAAATTCCAATTCGTTTTGTGTGAGCCTGTTTGTCCCTAAATGGGGGTGTGTACGGAAGTGTCCACTTATATGTGCCCCTTTTTTTTTAGCTGACCACATCGTTTGGTGGTATCCTTCTTGCACGCTTCTTCACCTTAACGATGAGCACATCCGAACGTTTTTTTTTATATTTTTTTTATTTCCTGTTTTTTCGAAAGAGAGGAGGTTCAATTAACTCCTCACAAGATCGTCCCCATATCCGTGACCATCCCGCCATTTCTTCACAATAGAAAGGGTGGGGAGGGACATTCCCCTGTTCTTCCGTTTACCCCTTTTGACTCTCATATGTGTGGTAACTTTCGCACGAAATATTGTGTGCATCATCCACCGCTTGGCCTTTTTTTTTTGGGAGGACTTCTTACCGAACAGAGAAAGAAAATGTGCCGTGAGGTATCCCATTGTAGCGCATCGAGTCGGTAGACAGCGGAAGTGTTCTAGGTTACACGTTTTACGAGCTGCTCTCTGCCCGTCTGTTTTTTCTTTTTTTTTTAGAGAAGCACGCTGGACCCAATGAGCCACGAGTGGTCGGACGCCCTCGAGTGGAGAGGCAACAACAGCCTGGAAAGCGGAAGAGAAGAAGAAGAAGAAGAAGGTAAAAAAAAAAAAGCAAGTTGCTATGAACTCATAAATGATAAAATTTTCGTATACAGGTGTAACGCCTGCCTGCTGGTATTCACCTGCGTGCATTCCTTTTCAAATCACGTGGTGAGTGAAAACCACCAAATAAAACAGCTGAATTCTTTGAAGAGGGGAAAAACTTTTGGCTGCCTGAGGTGTAAGTACGTCTGTCTGAGCGTTGCCAAGATTATAAGTCATATAGAGACGTTCAATCATGGCCACAACATTTTGAGGAAAATCAAAAGGAATATGGTTTACAACGGAATTGCCTTCTGCTCATGTAGAGTCAAATGCTACACGTTTTACTCCCAAAATAAATACTGCCTCACGACTGGGGATCCCCTCCTGGCCGAGCATGAAGGCGTCCCGAATTTGCAACCGACCGGTGAAGCAGTCCCTAATTTGCAACCGACCGGTGAGGGTGGCGAAGGTGGCATGCGTCCTTACGACCAGAGTGACTCTCACCATGGTGGAGATGTGCAGTTCCTGCCGGAGGGGGGGTGGACACCTAAGGGGGGCAGCTCCCTCAGGAGGAAGACGCTGGGCTTTATCCTCAGCACCACGGGCGGGGCGGCCTCTAACGCGGCACCTAACGACGCAGATGGGGCAGCCTCTAAGGAGACGGACAGCGCAACCTCTAACGCGGCACCTAACGACGCAGATGGGGCAGCCTCTAAGGAGACGGACAGCGCAACCTCCAACGCGGCGCCCATGCCCTGCAACCAAGTGGGCGAGCAGGCGGAGCTGAGCCCCATCTGCACGGACCTGAAGAAAATAAACGACTTCAACGCAGTCCTGCTGAATTTGGAGAAGCAGGAAAAGCAGGAGAAGCAAAGGGGGCGAAACATGCAGGGCGCGGCGAACCAACAAAACGGCTGCACCACGGATGAAAGCAGAAACTTACTCTTGCACATCTACGAAAATAATTACCACTTAGACCAAATGAGCAGGAGGGATTCTTCCCACCAGGACGCTCATCAAAATGAGAAAAAATGTGATGCTTTGGACGAAACGGAAGGCCAGTTGTTTTCCCCCCCTGTTGGCTTAAATGGCGATAACGCCTTTGCTGAGAGGGAGAATGACCCCCTCAGTGGCTACCGCTTTAACCCCCTCAGTAGCTACCGCTTTAACCCCTTCGAGCAAGGCGACTTCAGCTTGTTCCCCCGGGAAGATAACACCCGTGTAGGGACACCCGGAGGGGAAGCCCCTTTTTTCACACACCAAGGGGATCATCCCCAAAGTGGGGCCAACAATCCAGACAGAAAAGATACAATCAGGACGAGCACAACCTACAGCACTTTGCATGAAGAAGGCCCCTCCCACATCAACGGGGGTAGAAGCACGAGGAACAAGTCTTCACAAAATAGGCCACCCAATTATGAACCCATTTTTAAGGACCACCACAAATGGGATCAATTTCTCAGCTCAGAAGTGGCCAATAAAATTGACCAAAATTTGGAGGGCGAAATGGACGAAGTGAAGAATTCCTTTCTACGCTCCATCCAGAACAGCGCAAAAAAGCTAGCTGCGTTAGACGCCCTATATCTGGATGAGCAGATGAAGGGAGCATCCCTTTTTTGCACTGACCCCCCTACTGCGTGTAGAAGCGGTGGAGAGAGACACACAAATGTCGGCGATGAGATAGGCACTAATAGGGAGGGAACACCCAGCGGAATGCCTCATCCGGATGAACAACAAATGGGTGGCTTCCTCAACGAGGATAAGTTCTCCCCCTCGGAAGAAGATTTAAAAAAATACTTTTGCAAAAATTTGCTCTCACACATATTTGATTATCAGCCGAGCAGCGTGGTTCCCACCATGGGGGGGTCTCAAAGGGTTGATTCTGGGGAGCCCTTCAGCGGAAAAGTGGCCAAAGCGGTAGGTAATACACACTGGGATGTGGTGACTGCCAATAATGCGCATAATATGGCCGAGCGGGAGACACCGAATAGAGGCCCCTTCACCGATATGGAGTACCTCCCCAGGGAGGGAGCAGCCGATGCAGCTCAGTACCAAACTCGACGGATCGACAGCAGTGGTTCGTTTTTGTCCCCTAAATATTGGCAATCTCAAATGGATGAAATGAATAGGGGCGATTACAATCACATGGGTGGAAAGGATAACAGGGAGGTTTCCGGGTCGTTAGTCGGAGCAACCAACCAGCTGGGTTACACGAAGCACACCGTTGGGAGAGATAAACAGCGTGGAGACCCCCACGATGCAAGTCTTTTTCCCCCAATCGGTAATGCATTAACATATATGAAGAAAAAAAGAAGTGATAATGCCACTGAGGAAAGAGAAAAAAAACACCAATTGGATTTGCTAAATTATTATCGTGTGCAGGGAGGGAGATCCCCTTATGCACATGGTGACGTCCAAAATGGGGAAGGTGGCAGATGTTACCCCCAACTGAATAAGGCCTCCCAGCATTCCAATCAGCCATATGAAGATCTCACTCCCTATCGCAAATGCTTCGGTGGGTGGGTAGCAGAAGAAAAAAATTGCAAAGGAGAGAACCCTCTTAGCAGGCATGCCGGGCCCGTTAGTTTTACTGCCAATGCGGGGGTAGCAGTGGCAAAGGGGATGCACCAGTTGGGCGCCCCCTCCCCCAGCGGGGCCAACTTCAACGAGAGACGTCTAAGCCAGCCAAGCAGACGCACCTCAGTGAGCAACCCAACTGACAACGCAGCTTCCCCCACGCAGGAGCAGATTCTCAACAGCATTTTCGAAGACCCCTGCGATGATAAAAAGATCTGCAGGACGCCCAGCGAGACGGACGCTCTAAATAAGAAAAGGCAATCCTTCATCGACGAAATTGGTGAAATTAAAAAATCGATCGAAAGGGAAAAGGAAAAGGAAAAGGGAAACGAAAAGGAAAATAATAGACCGCCCACTTTGACGCACATGGATCCTCCGTATGGACAGAGAATGACTCCTGCCATCCCTTTGCACAGCGAGAGGAGCGATTTTTTCAAAAGCGGGGTGCTGAAGAAGCCGAGTTTTTACCTTGGCAGTCGCAACAACGATGGTAGGGGTGCCTACCCGGATTTCAAGTCCATTCGGGCGAATGACCCCCGTGGGGCGGGCGCCCATTCGGGGATCCCCACTGAGGGAGGCAACTTCGGGAGCGGCCACATTCAGGGCGGCCACATTCAGGGCGGCCACATTCAGGGCGGCCACGTTCAGAGCGGTCACTTCCAGAACGGGTACTTCCAGAGCAGCCACTTAGACAGTCACTTGGACAGCCGCTTAGATAACCGCCGAGACCACTTCAGTCGCACTCACCAGGAAAGGAAGAAATCCGCGGATGGCGAATACGACCAACGTTTCAGCTCGAACCTGTCCAAATGGCAGAGAAGAAGATGACCGGGAAAGGTGTCCCCACTTGGCACGATCACCTGACGCATCCGCCTGACTCTCCATTATTTTTCTGGCAACAACTTCTGACTCGTTCTTTCCGTTACGCCGACATGTTTTTTTTTTCTTTTTTTTTCTTTTTTTTTGTTCGCTTCCCGATCATTCAGAAGGCAAGCCAAAATTTGCACATATAACTTACGTAATAACTGAGCGACCAACGCGCGATTCTTTAAGTGACAGTTAAATGTCTCAACAGTTGCACAAAAAAAAAAAGAAAAAAAAAGTGACAATATTGCACCAGTTTGTATGCTTAATTATGCGCAAAAAAGGTGAAAAAAAATTGGAAAAAAAAAAATAAAATTTCAATAAATCCAGGCAGCCAAATGGGCCTTCTTCACTTAAGCGAAAAAGCCTCAGCTGAGACGGGTGGAGGACAAAACACACAGTTCGTGGGGAAGTTCTCCGCGCGACTCGCAACATGCACATCGTTGTGCAAATAAAAACAATTGGACGGAGCCACGAATCAAGGCGGTTCATGCTACACACTGCGAACACGTCAGAATTAAAAAAAAATTTGGCCATCAAAAAAGGAGATGATAAAAAAGGGGAAGGACATATGCACCTCTGGGGGGGTTGGGGGAGGAAATTCCCCCACGAGGGGCTGACAAATCGCATGCGGGGTTAACGTTTTGAGTTAATTAAAAATGAAAAACGAGCAATGCACACCAAAAAAAAAAGGAGTGATCGGATGGGTGAGCGGCCTGATAGATGTGCGCCGCGCCGCCAGTCAAGAGTGCCACATCAGCGCACAGCTGGGTCGATTTCTGCCCGCTTTATCTGCTCCCTGATGTGGGTACACAGGATGGAGAGCTGCAGAGAAGGGGGGGAGACATAGAAAGTGGGAAGACGTGCAAATGGGCCGATAGGAAAAGGAGGGCAGATCATAAAAGAAGGTCAATACTCAACTCGAGGAGGTATCTACCCTAGACAAAGCCCTCCGCAGAGCCAAAGGTGCCCCACGCTGCAAACTCCCATACCTCCTTCGTCTTCGAAGATTGGTACATGCGGTGCATCTCCGAAACGTTGTCCAGGAATTTCTGTATGGCCTTTTTGAATTCGTTCTTGTAGTAGACGCCCTCTGCGGAAGGGGGGGGGAGGCACAGTTAGGAAGCGGGGGCGCGGTAGGTCAGCTATGAAGCGGCGTGGCTGCTTATGCCCCCATTTGCCGCTCTCCACGCAGAGGTACCCTTTTTCAGGACGAAGTGAATGAAGTCCAGCAGGCAGTCGCAAAACTTAAAGTCGTATGGGGGCGCGCAGAAGGCCAGCGTCTTGATGATGAACAGCCTGATGAGGGCCTTGTCCAGCAGGGGAACCTAACGAGGGGGGAAAAGCGGCCGAGGACTCTATAAAGGGGTGCCCCGGTACGCTGCCGAACATTTAGGCACAGGCACTACACACGTAGGGCCACCCACACGCAGACGCAGACGCTTACCATCGACTTGATGACGCCCACCACATAGCAAAACATATTTTCGAAGCGCACGAAGTAGACGAAGAACAGGACTAGGTTTTCCCGCAGCTCGACGAACTCCTCCAGGGCCTCCTCCTTCTCCACTATGTGCGTGTACAGCTCCCTGGGGGGGAAAGGCGGTGAAGAGGGGGAAGACAATGAAAAGGAGAAGTCGGCGAAAAGGAGAAGCGGGTGAAAAGGAGAAGCGGGTGAAAAGGAGAAGCGGGTGAAAAGGAGAAGCGGGTGAAAAGGAGAAGCGGGTGAAAAGGAGAAGCGGGTGAAAAGGAGAAGCGGGTGAAAAGGAGAAGCGGGTGAAAAGGAGAAGAGAAGTCATTGAAAAGGAGAAATCGGCGAAAATGCGGCGGAAACGCGGCGAGGCTTCCCCGGCGCCGCTCCACCCGCTGGCCTACTTCAAAAAATGCAGCGCGAGGTGCCGCTTCTGCGGGTACTTGTCCACGATGTACTTGAGCAGAATAAACTTGGGGTACAGCGAATTAACGCGCGAAGAATTCACATGCTCATACACATTCGTGTAGACGTATCTGTAAATGAGGGAAGCGGCCAAGTTGCTGTTCACTCGAGCCAGCAGAAGTTTGTCCTTCGTGGCGTCCGAGTAGTTCCCATGGATGATCTGGTAAATCTGATAAATTTCATTCTGGGTATATTTCAAAAATGTGTTGTAAGTTAATCTAAATTTTTGAAACAATTTGTAAAAATAATATTTTTTTTTTTTACTCGTTCGATTTATTTTTAATTTTTTTTTGCTCTTCACATTTTTAAAAACGCTGCTTCGTACTTCATCACACGACATCACTTCGGTTTTCAGTTCGAGCATATCATCTGCGGCGTTGCTCTCGTTTGAGTTGTGCGCGTCGCGACTTTTCGGGGGGGACGTTTCGCTTGCGGGGGCGTCCAGCACTGGGTCGCCAGAAGATGCGGCATCTGCATCGCCACCCTTTTGGGCTGCCTCACTCGGGGGCGGTCTCTCCTCCGCTGATCCCTCCTTCGCAGCTTCAGCAGGGCTGTCCACACCAGCCGGCTTGCAGTCCTCTTCCGCCACGTTGGAGCTTTGCTGCGCCGCCAAAACGGGTAGAGGCATTTCCCCCCTTTGGGGCTTCTCCAATTCGGTATTACCCTCTTCTTGCCTCCTCATCTTCCTGCTCGCGTGCGCAGCTTCCCCTTCAGCATCCTCTCCCATGGTATGCTTGTCCAAAGGGGGGGGCCTCTTCCCCGCCTGCACTTCTATGTCTCCCCCAGCGTAGTTGCTCCCCCTCTTTAGAATGGACTTTCTCCCCCCGGGTTCCTTTTTCACTTTGCAAAACTGTTCGTATGTTCTCTTTCCCGTGGGTTTCCCCGTTGCGCTCCCCTCATCATCGCCGCTTTCCCCCTCGTGGCTGCTCCCCCCATCATTGCCGCTTTCCCCCTCGTGGCTGCTCCCCCCCACCTCGTCGTCGTACACAGTGAAGTACGCCGCGGAGTACTTGCGCGCGTGGCGCCTCCTAAAGAGCGAAGCGTAGTAGTGGTTATAGACATACTCATAGGGAGAGTAAGTCGTCAGGAAGATGAGGACCTTCCCATACAGTTTGTAAAGATTATTCAAAAAAAGCTGACTGTTGGAGACGTATATATTTATGGTGTTATTGAGGAAGACAATATCTCTAATATGAATTAGGGGGATCTTCTCCGCATAAATATTTATCCTTAGGAACTCCCTATTGTAATTAAAATCTTCGTTTCCGTATTGAGAAGCTGATGGGAGGAGCAGCTCACTAGCTGTGTGTTTAACCCTTCCTGTCTTCACCTGAACGTCGTTATTGTCCGAATTTACATTTGATGCAAAATCGTCCGATTTGATGGAGCTATAAATTTCGTTGCTCAAGTTTCTGCTGCTTCTATTGGAGAGACTCGTTCGGCTGTCATTCATTTCGGCGCTTCCAGCTTTCCCTGCGTTCCCTTTTTGCTTCTCCCCAATGTTGAGAGAGCTCCCAAAAAGGCTATTTCCCCCAATGGAGTTTTCTCCCCTTGGGGGGGTGCCTTCACTTGGGGTGTAAACTTCCTCTCCGTTTGGGAAAAGGGGCTCTTTCTCGGATGGGCTATCAGGAAGAGGTGACCCTACAGGGGGGGTGTCCCCCCCTCGTGCGGCGGGCAAATCCCCCCGCCTGCACACCTCCTCCAAGTTGCTCCTATTGATGTTGGAGAGGTTTGAATTAAAATCTGCGTCTTCTCTGTGGTGGAGGTAGGCGGAGGGGTGGTCTTCCCCTGAGGAGGGGGAAGAAATATGCCCCTTCATACCCCTGTTGTCCACATTGGGATGATCACTCTCCCGAGCTGCTTCTCCCCCATGGGCAGCAAACAAGTAGGTCGAATCAAACAAGTAAGTCGAATCAAACAGGAGCAACTTATTCCCATTGAAAATCTTCAGCACGTTGACAATCGCATCATGCAGGCTGACCATGTCTGAGTGGTTTATATCCATGCACCCCCTATGTCTGGCCATATATATATTTCGAAAGGTACCATATAAGGTGCTATAATTGTGTACGTTATTAATTTTGAAGGTCAAGAAGGCGATGCTCACTTCGTTCTCTACCACCCTCTGGAAATAATTGTTGCAAATTTTGTGCAAATTCACATCCTTATATAAAATGTAGAGACAAAGGAACTGGGACAGCCTCCGCATGCTTCTGTCGTTGTTATTCCTATACATGTACTCTAGAATCATCTGCGCATAAATATAGGAATTCTCGCTAACACAAATATTTTTGCATATCCTGAAGACCGCCTCTTCCTCTTCTGGTTCTTCCAAAACGAGGAACTTTTGAATCTCCTCACTTACGCGTAGAGTAAACACGTTGAAGTTACTCGTGTAGGTGGCTATGCTGCTGCTCTCCTCATCGTCGCAGTAGTATTTGTTAATGTAATCTTCATATAGGCAGGAAAGGAAGGGGTCTAAATATCTGTCTTCATACAGCTTCAGTATCTCCTTCACCACATGCTTGCTGCTCAGCACCTTCCAGTAGAAGGGGGGGGGCTTCCACGCGTACATGTCTCTGTACTCGTCCATGAACTTTAGCAGCTTCCCCGTTTCGTATTTCGTCGCCAGGAAGTCGCACAGCGCTTTGTACAGGTGCTGCAGGTGGCTCTCCTCCCGGGATTCGCGGCGTTCGCAGTGTTTGCGGCGTTCGGGGCGTTCGAAGGGTCGCTGCTGCTGCCGCTGCGAACGTCGCTGCTGGCGCCGCTGTAGGCGCTTCTCTTCACGCCTGGCTGCGCCCCTGCCTGCACGTCCTTCGCCCCCCTCACTTGGGCCCCCCCCTCGCTCACCACGAACACGGTGGTCCTTCCCGGGGGAGACCCGCACCTGCCCATGGAGGGGGTCATGCAAAGCGGCATGGCTCCCCGTTCCTAGCTCTCCGTTCACCCCTAGCTCCCTGTCTACCCCTTTTACACCATAACATTTGCGCCTTCGCTTTAGGTGAGCATTTCGCTTCGCTGGGTGGGCCGCCCTGATGCGCTTCTCCCCATGGAGGTGCTTCTCCACATCTGGATGCTTCCCCCTCTTTGGGTGCTTCCCCCCACTCGGGTCCTCCTCATCGGTGCAGATCCACCGGTAGGCATTATCAAAACGGTCGAGCACCAGCACATCTTCCCCTTGGGCGGTTCCCCCATTGCCGTCGTTTGGCGAAAGGAAGAAATTGCTATAGTAGCAAAAGAGGTAGTTAACATACTTATTTTTGGCTTCCAATTTGTGAATGGCTTTTTTCCCTTCCCCTTTTTGTTGCCCTCCCGCACAATTCTGTAAATTGCGAGCCCTCTTCACTTGGGTAATTTTCCGCACCAATTTGTAGACTTTCTTCCTTGCGTCCATTTCCCTTTTTTCTTCCTCCTTGTCACTCTTCCCTTGCTTGTTCATAAGGTAGTCCAGGTCGTTTAGGTACTCGGTTAGGGTTAGGCACAGCCAGGAGTAGCCCACGTAGTTCTCTATCAGTTTGTTCAGCAGCAGCCTGTTTATATTTTTCACTATTATGAAATCCTCGTCTTCAAATTCGTAGTTAAGCGTCGCTTCGCTTTCTCCGGGGGGGGCATTCCTCCAGGGGGCCATTGCCGCCTGACCCGTTGGCGTGCCATTTGCAGCCTGACATGTTGGCGTGCCATTTGCAGCCTGACATGTTGGCGCGCCATTTGCAGCCTGACATGTTGGCGCGCCATTTGCCGCTTTACCCCCCTGCGGCCTTTGGCTGGCTTTCGCCTTGGCCGCCCTCTCGTAGCTTCGCACAAACTCGAAGTTGTCATTCTTCACGCAGAAGAAGAGGTAGGAGCAGACCCTTTTCAAAGTGGGAAATATGTCGTCGTCCAGAATTGCGTCCGTCTGTTTTAGGAAGTCGATTCCCTCTGCGGGGGTAGGGGGTAGCAAAGAGAGAATGCTAAGCAGGCTACAAACCGGGGGGGGGCGCAGCGCGGATTACACTCCACATGCACTCACGCACACCCTTAACAATATGTGCACCCTCTGCTCATGGTTCGCAAAAAGGCAGACTGCGGAAGGCACGCCGCCTAAACGGACCGCCCCTCTACCCCCGCTGAGACGGAGGTGTCGAACGAATCGCCAAATGCTTACCTTTAAACTGCTCGAAGGAGCAGTTGCTTAGTCCGATGCAGCTTTTCTTCTTCCGCTTCATGGTGGCATCTTTTTGGTGCTCATCAGATGTTTTGCGCTTCAATTTGGCTGCAAATTTGTTGCAATTTTATTTCAATTTCGCTGCAAAGCGGTTACTGGGGTGCAGCCACCTACGGTACAGTGGCCCAAAGGAGTTGTCTTTTCTCCCCCAAGGAACAACAGCACGGTGACATTATATTTTTCCTCTATGCGTTTGCGTGCTACTGGTCAGTTGAATCCAAACGGTTGCGGCGATTTCACGTGGGTGCCTTCATACATATGTGTGCGTACGCATGGGGAGGCCATCGCCGGACGTTTTAAAAGGAATGCACTCTACCCCCGAATGGCTACCAAAGTGGCACACCTTTTTGGGAGAAATTAATTTGGCCAACACTGCGCTATGCATACGTTGGGCTGGCAATGTACACACAAGGGGGAGGAGGGTATATCAAAATGGTCAACACACATGTAGGGTACATACAAAAGGGGATAACCACTTCGCTACGGATAACCCTGTCCGTATGCCCCCCAAGTAGATCGCTTCACCGCCTACCAAGTGACGCGCGGCATACGGTGCTACACAAACAGGGCAGAGGCACCGGGGTGGGGAAAAACATCCAACCCTTTTAAATGCAGCAAATAAAACGAAACAAACTTGGGAAAAAAAAAAAAAAAAGTAAAGCGGCAAAGGCCACTTGCCAACATTGTTTAAGTGTAAAGTTCACACCAAAGAGGGGCACAAAATGCACGAGAGCATTTTTAATTTTTCCCCTCCCCAGGCGCGCCGCTCAGCGCATGCGCGGTTTTAGAACGTTTGCGTAGTTTGGCACTTCCCCACTGGCCGCGTGGAATACTCCGCCAATTGGCATATTCTCCAGGTGCACATTTAAAAAAAAAAAAAAAAAAAAAGGACGCCAAAATGTCCACCAGGAAATACACCCCCAAAAGAAGTTGGAGGCAATTTTCCTTTTATCCAATTTGCACATAAAACGCAAGATGGAAAGTGTGGCCGAAAGAATGCTAAGGGAAGGAAAAAAAAAAAAAAAAAAAAAAAGAACGAATGAACGAAAACGCGCGCGTTAATTTAGCCTAAATGGGAGAAAACACTATTTGGCATTTTTTTCCACTCTGCATACCCATTCAGCATTTTTTTTTTTTTTACAAAATTGGATGTGTACGCAGAGGGAAATTTGTTGAACGCAAAATCGCGAACGGGAAAGTTATCACCCCTCCGTTTGGCCGCCTTTTTTCCACTTGGCGGCTGAGCCGTTTCGTCACACTGTCGCTACGCCATTTCGCAGCTTCGCCGCATCGCCGCTTTACCGCTTTACCGCGTTGTCATTTGTTTCTCCGCCTGTCCACTTGGGCCGCAGAGAAATACCGCGCACATGGCCACGTGCTGACCGACTGGCAACCCTTTTAACTTCTTGTGGCCTCTCGAAATACCGTCACCACCTCGATTTCCTGTCACGAAAAAGGGGAAGGGGCATTTCCTGAGGGACGCAACCGGGCGAACATGTTTCCCCCCCGATTTGGTCCCTCTCCCTCTACTTTCAAGTGACGCATGCGCGTCGTCAAACGGGCAGTTTTGCCCCCCCAACATACATCCACCAACATACATCCATCCAACTGTTTCACTTTCGATTAACACGTGCATGTGCACACACATTTGTATGTATGCCGTATGCTCACGTCCCTTTGCGTATGCGCCAGTATGTACACACCCTTTTAAAACGTAATGGCAATGCCGTTTTGTTTCCCCGTTAATGTGTCAATTTTTTTCTTCTTCTCAACTTGCTATTTTGTGTAACTGCTCTGCTTCGTCGAATCGTTGGGGCCACCGCTTTTTGTTTCCATTTGGAAGTTCACCACGGATTATCTGCGTGTCCGTTCGTCGGTGTGCCGTCAACCTTCTTTTTTTTGCTTGTCAAAGAAAGGGCACTTTTTTTTCGATTCTTTTCTATTTTTTTTTGATTTTTTTTTGGATTTTTTTTCCAACTTTGTAAACGGTGAAAAGGCTTTACCTATGTGCACGCTGAATCACCCAGGTGTAAGCACCCCACACACACGCGTTTGCCACCTTTGCATTGTTCACCTCTGCCATCACGCAGTTACTTCTCTTTGCACCCACGAGGTGGAGTTTTCTTCCCTGCCTGTGCCTACGCTCTGAAGGGAAAAGTCAGCGAAAAGTTGGCGAAGAATTGGCGAAGTGGCGAAGAAGCGGCCCTGGTCGCATACCGCATTGCATACCACATCGAAGACCTCGCCGCTGACTACCTCACTGCTGACCACCCACCGCTGACCACCTGAGCGCAAAACAAATGGGCACGACGAACAACTTGAAGGAGGTGCACAGCGCAAGCGGAGCGGGCTACATAAACAAGCACCAAGTGGAGAAGCATGGCAGCGTTCCCAGTCTGGAGGGAACCAAAAGGGAGTACCTCCCAATTGGCAACCCTAACATGGAGGTGTTTCATTCGCTGAACTTTCAAAATGATATGTACATGGGTCCAGGGGAGGGGGACGCGCTCGGGGGACTCGGTATGGTGAAGGAGAGGGTGGTCTTTCGTTCCGGCGCGGGGGTGGACCCCCCTACGGGCGAACTTCCCCTTACGAATGGTAGCAGCAGTGGAAACCTCTATGACAGCCGCGACGGGGACCCCCCGCACACGGTAGACGCCCTCTTCAGTGCCAACAAATATAAAGTTAAAAAAATCAAAGAGACGCACAGCATCAGCTCGGACTACAAGCAGAAGAAAAACTTAACGAGCATCCTTCCGTTTGAAAAAATTATGGAAGAATACGAAATACAGAGTTTGTACCCCCAAAGCAAAGTGAAAGATTTGTATAATCACCAGAATGTGTATGAGGAGAAGGGGAGGCACAATTTGACGTCGCTCAGTGGGCACCTTGCTAACGGTACGATGAGAAAGGAGCTCAGCGTGGAATCTTCAGAGGGGACTTCTCCCTATTTGTCTAAAGGGAGTACTTTAATGTACGGTGCGCAGTACACCTGCGGGGCGAGTGTCGACTCGAGTAGTTTTGGCGGTGTGAACAGGGCAGAGGAGAGGCACACCTCGGCGGGAAGCTGCGGGCAGACCGGTCCACTTGGCCACGCGGCAAGCGGGATGAGCCACGCAGCAAACATGATGGGCCAGGGCGCGCCCCTCCAAGTGGAGCCCAACAAACAGGTCCAAAATGCGAAAGCAAAGGAGACGGAGGAAGCCAACGCGGAGGCCCTCCCTCACGACAACTGTGAACAGACGGAGCAGTGCACCCAAAACAACCTACTCGAAATGTACGACTATAAGCAAAACAAAAAAGTTATTTACTACGCGGTGAAGAATCACTACGACCCCACCAAGGAGATGCTCAAAAAGGAGAGGGAAAAGGGAAAGGGGAACTACCCACCGGGTCGAAACCAGGTGTACCAAAGTGACATATACGATTACTTGCTGCACCATTATGAAAAAAATTACAAACACATTTTTGGCAGTAGATGTACAGATCAGGCAGCTTTTAAGGGAGAGCCGAAAGAGTTCCTAGCGAGAGAGGCAAACCCACATGGGGGCTCAGCTGATGGAAACAAGGGTGGAGACACCAATGGGACTTACATCGCAGGGGGGGTACTTAACACGAACGATTATCATAACGGTGGTGATGTGGGTAACTCGAAAGGGAGAAGTGGGAATGCCACTCAGCGTAGCGGTGGAGAGGGAAATCAAGGCAACGTAGTGGAAGGGGCAATGGCGGATGGACCTAGGGGAACCCACCTTTATCCTAAGAGCAGCTACAGTCGCGGGGTGAACGACGTGAACGACGTGGAGGAGGTGACGCCCCTAAATGGAAGGGAAGGCAACGCCTACCAGACCAGCGCCGAAATCTCCAACCTGTGTGATGAGGACGCCATGGATTTGTATAAACACATCGGCGAGGTGTACACCCCGAGGCCGAAGCTGTTTGTGTATGCTGTGAAGGATGACGCGGAGGGGGAAAGGCGGCCCATGGAGGGAAGTCCCATGGAGGGAAGTCCCATCGAGGGAAGCCCCATCGAGGGAAGCCCCATCGAGGGAAGCCCCATCGAGGGAAGCCCCATCGATGAGGTTCCGCCCAGAGGGGACACCCCCCCAGGTGATTTTCCCCTCCAAATAAATAAAGAAATGAAGAAAATATTCAAACGGATGGAGCATAAAAACACAGTCGTGATAAGCAACGTGGGGGTGAAGACAGGGTCGTCCACCTTCTCCAACCACATCTTAAACAGCGGCCAGGAGCGGGGCTTCCCCGGAGGAGCGGCCGGCCAGAGCAACTGCGTCTACGCCCACGTGATGGCTAGCCCGAACAAGGTAAGCTACGTTTATTTGGACTTCGACAAGTTGGCGCTCGGGGGGGGGAGAGGCAAGGGGGGGGGTGATAGAAGGAAGAGCGGCGATGGAATGAGAGGCGGCGATAGAGCGAAAGGCGGTGATAGAACGAAAGGCGGTGATAGAACGAAAGGCGGCGATAGAGAGAAAAGCGGCGATGACAGAGTCAAACGGGGCGATGGAACCAAACGGGGCCTTAGCGCCAAACTCAGCGGCAGAAGCGGGAGCGCCGGGCGGGGCAGCCGCGCGGACGGGGACCCCCCCGGCGAGGTGAACAAACTGGTGGCCCTTTCGTTTTACCTCTCAAACATCGTCATCTTTCACATCAACAGCGAGAGCTGCTCGAAGGCGTTCGGCCTGCTGGCGCAGTACTACGACGTGGTGAGGCACATTCGGGAGCGCGCGCAGCGGGGGGGAAAGGGCGGTAGCAAGGGCAGTAGCAAAGGTGGAAGCCACGGCCAAGGCGGCGCATCTCCTGGAGATCCCCCCCAGTCGGGTAGCGAGGGGGAGAAGTTTGGTGAGGACAACTACGAAGGAGGCAACTTCGAGCGAGACAACTTCGAAGGAGACAACCTCGAGGAGGACAGCTTCCAGGAGGACCACCTCACCCCCCCGCACTTCCTGTTCGTGCTGCGGGACGCAACCCTGGGGAGGGAACCCGGGGCGGCGGAGCCGAAGAGAGTGCCCCCGAAGATGCCGCGAAGTAGCCCCGCTAACCCCCTCCCCACGGGAGACGAACCAAGCACACGAGCGCAGCAACTGCTGGAGGAGCTAATCGAAGGAGTGAAAAACCCAGTGGTGCAGAAAAAGGTAAAATATTTTCTAAATTTTTTGGAGAAAAAAAGTCTCTTCCATTTACCCCCCCCGAAAGAGAAGAACAAAGAGGAATACGCAAGACAGATGAAGAAAATCAAAAAGGAAATTTTTATAAATGGAAAAAATGTAGAAAACATGTACAGCAATGGAGGGACATACGTGTATAAATACCTGAACATGTTAAGGTACACCATCAATAGGAACATTTTCTACAGTCCAAATTATTTGAAAAAAAAAATGGAAAGTTGCGAGTGCAAAACGCTGTACAAAGTCTTGACGGATAATTTCCTCCTGCATGTCAGACGAAAAATAGAAAATAAACTCCCCATGAAACCGAACCTATTCCTAACCCTAATAAACGACATAAAAATCGAATTTGTGCTTAGCTTTGAGAGTCTCTGCATAGGGAATTCCACCCTCAAGAGGAAATATAAAAACCAGCTCTGCCACAACATCGACGTGATTGTATTGAAAGCGTACAAAGAAAATATTGCCTTCAGCTGCTTCACCTTCTTCAACATAATAGAAAAAAAAATTAGCAAATTGCAAATTTATAATAAAATTAACAAAAGGCAATACGATCACTTTGAGCAACTGAGAAGCGATATGGAAAATATAAATGATGGATCCATAGACAATCTTATATACAACGAAATTCTTAGCATAAAAAAGGAGGAAATATTTACCCATTTTATTAAGACGTATTATAGCGGGTTCGCTTCAAAGAGGGGCTCTTCCTTCCCTCGCGTTGAGGAGGATAGTGAGGGGGAGACTACACATGCTTATCGGGCTGGAGGATACACCAAGGCGATGAAGAGGGGCAACTCCAACTCCGACTCGACTGTAGACCCGGGCCAGGGAAGCAGCCGGCGAAGCGTCAGTCAGCGAAGTGTCAGTCAGCGAAGCGTCAACCAGCGAAGCGTCAACCAGCGAAGCGTCAGTGGGCTGCTTAGCGTCAATGGGCTGCTCAACAGCGGGCTGGACATCTCGCGAATGCATACCAGCGCATCCTCCACTTTGCTGCGCCGGGGAAGCCGCCGCCACAGCGAGAAGGCAGCCCCCAGGGGAGGGAGCGACTCCTCCAGTGGTTATCACTCCCCCATTTGTGGTGCAGCCAAGGAGCTAAAGGGGAATAAATACAAATCGGCTGAACATTCACTTAGGGGAAAGGACTCCTCACACGAAGTCTCAGACGGGAGTCACCACCAGAAAGGAGGTTCAAAGGATACCACCGATGATAAGCGGAGGAAACACTACACAGAGGACGAAGCGAAGGGGAAGAAACCCCCCAGGAAGTCTCTCCACAAATTCAAGTCCGACGTAGCATTGCAAAACGAGCGACGGGTAAAAGTTACCCAAGAGCTCCAACTGGAGGAGGGTAACATCTCAAAGAAGTGCCACAGTGTTGATTATAGGAAGGCACTTCCGGGGCACGTTCACCAAAAGGGGAGGAGCGAATCGAACTCGGGAGAGGCGTCTCCCCAAGCAGAAGTGTCTTCCAAGCTGGAGGTCTCTCCCCAACTGGAGGCTTCTCCCCCAATGGAGGCGTCTCCCCAACTGCAACCGAACGAATTGAGAAGCAGGAAGAGCAACGCCAAAAAGAAGATAAGCTTCACCGAGGAGAGCGCGCCCAGCGCGAGTCGAAGCGAGCCGAGGGCCGAAATGGGCGAACACGGCAAGGGAAGCGACTACGGAAAGGGAAGCGGTAACGGAAAGGGAAGCGGTAACGGAAAGGGAAGCGGTAACGGAAAGGGAAGCGGTAACGGTAACGGAAGCGACTACGGAAGGGACTATTCACACGACAGCGTACACGATAGCGAGAGCAACATCACCTTCGTCAGGAAGAAAACCTCCACCGCGTCCCTGCACGGCCAGGAGAAAATACAGTTCGTCGAGAGGGCGCCGCGTGGGGACCTCGCAGGGCGCCACTCGCTCGACTCTGAGGGAAAGAAGAAGAGTAGCGCTTAGTCCAAGCGGTGAGAAGGCGGTGGTCGCTACCTGCTGCTTCGTCGCTACCTGCTGCTTCACCGCTTCGCCTCTTCACCGCTTCGTCCCTTCACCACTTCACCGCTTCGCCTCTTCACCCGTTTTCCCTTTTTTCAAGTCTCCGCTTTGCACCAATCGGACGCACCACAGCACAAACCGCTTTTATTTTTTTGTCTACTTTAAAATGTTTAACGGTTCGGATCACCGTGGGGGTAGGGCGGCGCGCGGGGATTTGCCCCCTGCGGGTTGCGTGAGGGGAGTTGGGGGCCCCTTGCTGGGGGAAAACTCCCCATGAGTAGGGGCACGCCCCTAAGCAAGTATGCCTGTCTGCACGTACGCCCGCCGCTTACCGCCTACCGCCTATCACCGCGCACCACCTCAGAGGGAGCCGTGCTTGCGACTCCACTCGTCGTAGTCGAAGACGCACTTGTAGGAGGTATTCACCTGGGCCATGGCCTTGATGAAGTCGTCGTAGCGGATGGCCCTAAAAATGGAGGTGTTGGGAATATTCTCAATCCCATTGTACTGCTCCACAGCATCGTCGTAGACAAACTCGTAGCACTTGGTGCAGAGGTGGTAGATGTCACTCCCATTCCAGTTGTGCAATTTATGCGAAATTGAGTCTAGCTCATTTTCAGTCATTTGGAAGCCAGAGTGCGTGTGCTTCGTTATGATGTAGCGTATTTGCTCCTTCCTCGCTTGTAAATCTGGCAGGGGGATATACACTCTCTTGTTGAATCTCCTAAGCGCAGCATCGTCGATCATGTCGGGTCGGTTGGTCGCCCCGATAATCACAATCACGACGTCCTTCTTGGTATTAATACCATCAATCATTTGTAGCAACTGGTTTTTAATCCGTATGGTGGTATCGTCTTCATCCTTTTTACGCATCCCCAGGATGGAGTCTATTTCGTCGAAAAAGAGAATAGAGGGGTTATCCACCTCTGCACATTTGAACAGGCAAGTAACAATTTTTTCCGTCTCTCCAATGTATTTGCTGAAGAGGGAAGAGGTACTTACGTTGTAGAAGGAGCATCTACAGTGTGAGGCCACCCACTTGGCAATCATCGTTTTGCCTGTGCCTGGGGGGCCGAAAAGGAGTATCCCTTTCGCAGCTCTATTTAGCCCTGTAAATAAGTCTGGCCTCAAAATAACATTCACAATTTTGTCTTTTATAATTTTCTTAATATTATACAGCCCAATAATATCTGTTTCTTTCACATGTTCATTTGAACTCATTTTCATGCTTAAGGCATAGCGCAAAATGTTAACCTCTAATCCTTGGTCGATCAGATGTTGGTACTTCTCTGGGATGTCCTCATACCCATCCTTCGAGTCATCCGTATTTTTCTTATGACTCTTCCTCCTTTCCTCCCTTTTGTCATTTGCCCGGTCCACTCGACTTCCCAGTCGGTACTCGTTTGTGTAGGACTCCTCATTGCTATAACTTTCTGCACTTTTGGCGGCGTTCCTATTTCGTCTTTTCTTTAAATTAATATCATTAAATGCTTTGATGGCTTCTTCATTCTTTTCGTTTTTTCGTTTGATAAGTATGTCGAATGCATTGGAGAAGGCCTCCTTATGCTTAGTTTTGATGGGGGAGTAGGACTCCTCCGTTTGGTTCACCCTGTCCGTGGGGGTCATGCCGCTTTTCTTCTTCCCCTTCTGTGTGCTCCTCCTCGCCGATGGGGGGGAGCTGTCGCCACTGTTGCCGTCGGACATGTGGCCTTTCCGCTTGTGCTTGATTTTCCGCACCGACACGGTGGAGCTTTCCTCGCTGGCCTCCCCCGGGGAGTCCTTTCGGAGGCCGCGCTGGTTTGGGGTATTCTGCTTCGCCTTCTCCGGCTTCTCTCCCTTCTCCGTCTTCTCCCCCTTCTCCCTTTTCCTCTTCAGCGCCTTGGGGGTGTAAATATCATCGTCGCTGAAGTCGGCGCTGGCCCGATCGTTCTTCTCCTTCCCGGCCTTCCTCGGCTCCACTCCCTCCCCGGGGTAGTTCTCTCTGTCGCCCTCTTCCTCTACTGTGGCTTCCCGCGTGGTGGCCTCTCGCATGGTAGCCTCTCTTGTAGCCGCCTCCCCTGTGGTGTCTCCCCCCTGCGCTGCCCCCCTCTCGTGGTACACCTTAACAAACACAGGGTCAAAGTTCATGAAGTTCTTTATATCCACCGCCTGCACACCGCTGACGAAATTGGGGTTCCCCTCAAGTTTGCTCCCCACATTGTCTACCACATCTGTCCTCCTCAGCAAATCTATCACCTCGTTATACGTCTCATGGTCCGAATAATGCTCGAAAATATTGCTGTGTACATTCGTAAATATGAAATCATTTGGGTTGACTTCTCCCCTGTTGCGAGCTTCATCTTGGCTTGATTCTCCATCCCCCCATATGTCATTTAACATCATATCCTGCAGGCACTTCCTCTCCGCCTCGCGCATTTCATTGTAGAGGACTTCCTCCCAGATGGCTCCTCCTAAATTTTTCATGGTGCCTCAGCGGGGTGCTCTACCAGGTGTGTGCGTATATCTCCTTCGGTTTGGTGTGCATCTCCACGTGGGAGGCTCCAAATCGGTTGGCACAAAAGGCGCAGTGGTCTCCCCATGGAGTAGCGCCTTAGCGTGGCTCCTCCCGAGGTTGCTTCCCTTGGAAGTTACTCTGTGGGTGTTAGCCTGGTCTACTTCGCCCCCTCGGCAGGCCGCATTTGATTGACTCCCCACCGAGCCTTCCGCGCAATGGCGTTGCCCTTGCCACGGCAGCAAGATTGAGAAGCAGTCCTGCCGCCCAGTTGGTGTGCATCAGGGGAGCTCCTCCTTCGGGGGGGCATATCCCACGAGAAAGCTATATTTTGTTTTATATGCTTTATTTTTTTCACTTTTTTTACCCTTTATGGCGGTTACTATGAGGGCGTTTTCACCACTGCGCATCCACGCAATGCCGTCGCACCTTTGCGTTCTTAACTTTTACGAACGCAAAATTGGGAAATTAAAAGCGGAAAAATTACGAAAAAAAGGGAAGAAGTTTGGGGTTAAACAAAAAAAAAAAAAAAAAAAAAAAGAAGAAGAAGAAGATAATTGGGGTTAAAAAAAAAATCGGAAAAAGGGATCAGCGGGGGAATAATTGCCGACAAATGGCAGCAAAGCGTAGCGCCGCGATGAAGAACAAATCGGGCGCTCCCAAACGAGCAGCAAATTGAGTAGCCAAATGGGATGATAAAAAAAAAAAAAAAAAGTGGGAAGTGTGACCAGACAAGCGGTTAACTCTGGCACAGTAAAGCATACCATTTTTGGCGGTGGAAACAAAAAAAAAAAGGAAAACTCGCATGCGCACACATAAGAGCACTCTCTCACGTACGCACTGCCCCCCGGCAAGGGTCACACGGCTAGAAGATGTACATGTACATGCTGTCGAACTCGCGCACGTAGGTGTACACCTTCTTCACCACCACGTACTCCTCCTCCAAGTCCCCAAAATCAGATTCCTCATCATTTGCCATGCGAACGATGTTGTTATTTAAAATGTTGGGGAAGTATTTCGAATTCAGGAGGGTCCTATTCAACACGCTGTTATTGTTATGCCTGTAGGTGAGTCCCCCATTCCGGTTCATATTATTTGTTCTGAAAAATTGGCCCCTTTCCAATACAATAGGATTATCATAAAATTTGGTGAAAACACCAAGAGGCCTTTCAAAGTAACTCATTATTTTATTCTTCGTGTGCAGATTGGACCTACTTTCCACCGAGGTGCCATATTCCTTGGGGGTCTGTCCCTTGTAATGTTTGATTGCATTCACCAGGGTGCATTTCTTTGTGTACTTCTTCAATTCGTTTTCCTCATCCTTTCGGAAAATAAAAAGCAGGGGGCTGAATTTTTTCTTCAGAATTTCCAAATTTTCATACTCCTTCATCTTTCCTTGTGTGCACAGAGGAAGAGTATCTGGGGGGATTGTTTCTTCTTCGCAGCTTTTAGGTGGCGCGTTAAGTTGCGGTTGCCGTTTCTGTTGCGGGTGCGATTTCTGTCTCGGCTTCGGTTGCTATGTATTGGTGGCTTTCTTTAAAGGGGGGACGGCAAACGGGTGAAAGACCATCTCACGCATGCCTGCGAGAGGTACTTCACCGGAAGGCGTAATCCCTTAGGGGTGAGGAAAAAAACCTACTGCCTCGGTGAGGCGCAGTTCATACGGGCAAAAGTTGTAAAATGGGCAAACATCTACGTACGGGTGGCAGGCACGTACATGGCGTGTGCCTACGGAGCGAAAAGCTTAAGCGGGAAGGCTTGTTTTGAGGCGAAATCTTACGACTGCTTAAAGAACAAAATCAAAATGGGCGTCAAAATGGGCGTCAAAATGGGCGTCAACATCGACGAAAAAATCGACGTAAAAAGCAACGTAAAAATCACGTAAACAGCGACGTAAAAATCACGCAAATGGCGACGTCAAAATGGAAGTTAAATTCAAAAACTTAAATCAAACGTTGAGGGGGAGCAAAACAAAACCAAGTTGCCATCACAGCATGTATACGTACGTGCGCAGCACATATGTACAACTCGCCGTGCTAGTATTCGCCAGCACGCAGAGAAGTTGGCCTCTGTTTGCCTCTGTTGGCCTCTAATTTTTTTCCTTTTCACAACAGGGGTTGGTTAGGAGGTGAAGGCAGGCAGGTATAAAAATGGAAACGGCTTACACGCTGCGCTCTACATCAGGAATGTCACGTGTGATGGTTTCTCACATGTGCTTACTCAAATTCTTTCGCGTTTTCCTTTTGTAACTTCCGCGAGGGAATCCGTTTTTATGCTTTACCCAGTTGTCGTTTTAAAAGAGGAACCATTTGATGGGGCCTTCAAACGGGGGACTGCTTGCTGCTTTTTTTTTTTTTTCTTAAATTTCGCAAAAAAAAAAAAAAAAAAAGTGTAAAAAGCTGGCTTATATAACTATCTAAAAAAAAAAAAAAACTGTCAATGTGCAACTGTCGAGAGAGAACAATAAACATAGAGTGTGCCAAAATTGCATTTAAGAAAAAAAGGAAGCTATACATTACACGCACATATGCACACAGTTGGCTACATTTTTCGCCCCTCCATTTATTTAAAACAAATGGAAGAGGACTAATCTGCAGTGCCGAATTGCAATCTTCCGACCAATCTGACATATGCTCACTTTTTTTTTTTTTTAATTTGTAAAAAAAATAATCAAAAAGGGGGACTAACTCAAACACACTTTGTTCGATCCTGCGCCACACATGGGAAAGCGCCTTTCTCGTGTGAACAGTGTGGAAGCGGTAGAACAGCGGAGGAGAAACGCGGAGGAGCAACGCGAAGGGGGGACGACACACTCTGCTTCCTGTACACCTGGTTGCTTCCCATTTTTGTGTGTAAAATTGTCCCACCCATTTTTACCTGACCCGTTCAGGTGAAAAAATAAGTCGCTCGGTGATGCCGCTAACCGTTGCAGAGGGAATGGCCAAGCTTAAGGTACTCCACTCCAGGTATAAGCGCAATGTAATTGAATTGGGGGGACCTCCCACAGGGATAAATGCACATACACGGCGTTAAAACACGGTTAAAATAAAAAAAAACTGTTCTTTTTTTTTTTTGAGCACCCCCTTAAGAAGTTACTCTTTTTTTTTTTTTAATTTATCTGAGGAGAGATATAGTTGATGCTATTCTGTTTTACCACTGCGTGTGTGCTCTGTGGTGAAAATGGGCCAAGTGCGTGCCGAGTATTGAAGGGTGGGCAGGTTCATTCAGCAGCAGTGGATGGATGATCATCCTTCGCGAGGGGAAACGCTACAAAGGTGGCTTCCCGCCTTTTTCCATTCCCTACCGCTTTTGCTTGATGCCATGCAAAATTGAGACTACTGTGCGGGTTACACCTTTACGTACAGATTGTCGTGGGTACCCCAGCTGAGGGGATTTCCCCCTCCATCATAACCACGTCGCAGCGACCCACCTCGTTACGAAGCACATGTTTACACAGTTCCTCTCCTTTTGGAGAAACAAAAACAAAGCATTGACCGTGTTAAGGTGATTGGTGCATATGCGAGATGCTACTTCAAACGGGGGTGCCAGCAATCTGTTTAGCTACCCGTTCCCCGTCGAGAGGCTATTCTCCATCAATGTCAAATGGGAAACAAAGTTAAAAGGCACGTGGAAAATGGGCTGAAAGTGTGAAGCATACGAGCCTCATGTTAACGCCTTTAACTAAAGGAAATTCACCCCGTTGATTCTGACACCCCATGGGGTGAAGCTGCTTCCCTTTTTTCCTTAACCATTCGGTTCACTCCTTTCGTTTCGCCGTTCATACGAACGTGGGATGTATAATATGAACTGCTCCCGTGCCAGGTTTTTAAGCGTCAGTGTGGGGAAGGGCCAGGGGGGTATATAAAAAAAAAAAAACTATTACATCAATTAATTCCAATTTTTCGCAAAAATGAAATAAAAACGGTGCATGAATGTTTGTCCTTCCAGTGAGGACGCTTGATGAGCGAAGAAGGCGCGCCATCGCGACGTGACAGGGCTGTTTCGATTTTTTTTTCTATCATTTGGAGGGGCGTTTCTGGCCCCATTTCGCGAAAATAGCTTCAGCGCGTTTTTTCTCCAAGTGGTTTAATTTTTTACTACCATTTTGCTGGCATTTTTACCGCCATATTGCCGCCATATTTTTGCCCACCGTTTTATGCCCTTTACCGTTCATTTCTTCTTTTTTTTGGGGCCCCTAAGGGACAAAACAAATAAGGAGAGCCTTCCCATATTCGCCTCCATACCCTTGGGGCCCCGCTCAGCTGGGCATACTTGGCAAATCAGCGAAGTAGGATAACCCAGCTGTCGTTCGCTCCGCCCTGACTGTGATGTGAAGCGAAATAGAGACTTCAAGAAGGTGCGGTTTGTTGCTTTGTAAGTGCCCCCCGTTTTGGCCACCCCCATCTTAGCTACCCCCCCACTGTCGCAACCATGTCCATGTTCAAAGGGATGCTGATAAAGTCTTCCGAGCGGAGCGCCAAGGGGAAGAACCCCACTGCGGGCAAGGGGAACGCTGCGCAAGAGGCGCAACTAGCGATGGGAAGCAGCACACTCAGCTCGAAGAGGGGAGACGCGTACCTGGACTTGGAGGACTTGGCGCCCAGCTACTGCAGCAGTGTGGCGGCCACTGACAAAGGGGGGAATAATGTCCAGGGAGACGAAGCGGTAACATTACCCCTGCACGGGGATAAGGATGAAGAGGAGCGTTTCGAACGTTCTAGCGGTTTTTACAAAATTGCACCAAATGGAAGTGCCCCCTGGGTTGGCAGCTACGAACGAGGCAGTAACAACAGCGAGTCAGCGAACGGGGCGAAACGCAGCAGTTGCAGTCACCCGAAATGGAGTGATTCGCGAAGCGAATACGCAAGTGAGCCATGTGAAGTGCCCCTGGAATGCACACAAACCGAAATAACAAAGCGAAGAGAGGGTGCCATCCCCCAAGAGGGAAAGCATCACATGGAAAACCCCCCTCAGCAGAGAATAACCCCGCTGAATGACCTCCTACCCCTCATGCGCGATTTCTTCATGACGAACACAAAACAGTGGGATAAGGACAAGGTGAACATTTTTTTGGACGAACTGGCCCAAAATAAAATCCACCAAAATGTGCTAATCGTTGTGTACTACTTCACATACGAGGCGTATGCAAACAGAGTCCTGCTAAACTTGAAGGAAGAATACAACTGCGATTTGCTCATCTACAAATTTCTGGGGAAGGTGCATAAGATAAGGAAAAAAAGGAAGAAATGTAAAGAGGAGGAAAAAGTCCTCATCATAAACGAAAAGCTAGACACAGCCCACGAAATGCAAAAAAGAATATTCACCTACAATTTGGAGTTAACGAATATCGAAAGTTACATCACCGATTTGTATAGGAAAAAAAAGCAAATAAACTGTTGTAACTTTTTTTTAAAGAACTATGTAAAAAATGTTCTTCACTTGATTATCCGTAACATATGTACAAATAAAAAAGAGGAAAAAAAAAAAAAAAAAAGCTTTTTTGAAGAAAAAAAATATGAACTGTTCATGTGGAAGAAGAAAATTATGCAAAAGGAGGAGGACATAAAAACTGAGGAGGAAAACATAAAAACGGAAACACGAAATGTAGAGGAATCCAAAGAGGA
The DNA here is from genome assembly GCF_000002415.2 of Plasmodium vivax. Lineage (NCBI taxonomy): Eukaryota > Apicomplexa > Aconoidasida > Haemosporida > Plasmodiidae > Plasmodium > Plasmodium vivax. The sequence continues at coordinate 266,249 of NC_009908.2, forward strand.
GCTAAACAAAGCTGTGCAAGACATATCCTCCACGTATGAAAAGCAGTTACACAAAATTGACGAAGAAATTGACTCCATTGATCGAAACATAAAGGAGCTCGAAGAAATGATTACCATTAAAAAAGCGCAAAAGGAAGACGCGATTAGCAGTAAGAAAAAATTAGAGAAAGAGAGAGAAACGGAGATGAAGACCCTTCTGCAGAAGCAGTCAGATTTAAATACCTCCATCAATTTTATAAAAAATACCACCTCCCTCTTGGAGGAGAAAAAGAAATTCGTCGTGGATGAAAAGGAAAAAACGAAAAATGCCGTAGCCAATTTGAAGGCAGCCTACCAAAGCTCCTGCCAGAAGAAGGCCCAAACGAACCGCCTACTTTTGGATTTAAAAAACGTCGTTCGAAAATTGTGCAACTCGGATGAGGAGGGCAAACACAATCACGTGTGTGAAGGTAATTCAAGGGGGAAGTCCCTCGTGGGAAATAACTGCGAAACGACGGATGGAAAGGGAGCTTCCCCCCCGTGTGATGAAAACGCACACATGAATGATGCTACGCTGAAGAAAGGACAGGAACAGGCGAGCCACCATTTGAACGCCTCCAATTTGTTGAGAAAAATATTCCTTTTAAAAAAAAACATTTTTGACGTGGAAAAAAATATGAACAGCATAAAGGGGAGAAAAAAAAAACTCACCATCGACATCAGCCAGTTCAATTGCGAAATGGACAACATAAACATTAGGAAGGAAAACCTGAAGAATAAAAAAAAAATACTTCTGAAAAATAAAATGCTAAGTGAAATTAAAAACACGATGAACGAGTTGGAGGAGTTAGACCAAACGGAAGGCCTCATCTTGAAACAGCTGGAGGACGCGAAGGGGGATATGAGCCTGTTAAGGAAGGACCACCTGCGGATGAAGGAGCAGAAAGAAGAACTGAAGCGCAGATTGTTTCGCCAGGAGAGGAAGTTGCTCAAGCGGGAAATTCGCCACGTTCGGGGGGGCCTCAATCGTGAGGGGGCAGACAGTGTGGTAACTCCCCCAGCTGAGGACGCGGCAGGTGAGACGGGTGATGGGGCTAGCGGTGAGAGGGATGATGCGGCTGACCGTGAGGGGGATGGCATGGCTGACCGTGAGAGGGACGACGTGGCTAGCGGTGAGGCGGGCGACGTGGAAGCCTTCCCATTTTCCGAGGAATCTGAGCAGTCGGAGGGGGGCGAATCGACTGCCGCCTTTAGTCAGATGCTGCACCAGTTGGAGAGGATAAGCGCGCAGGGCGAAGATGAGGAGGACCAAAATGTGTGGAGCGACCAGGGGGGGAGTGCCCAAGAGGAAGAAGACACCTCGCAGAGTGATGAGGAAGAGGGGGATCAAGGAGACGGAGAAATCGGCGAAATCGCCGCAACCGGCCAAACCGGCCGAACCGACGGAGCGGAGACCTCCCTCCCAAGTGATGAAGACAAAAGTGGCCCATCGGAGGACAACTCCGACGGTGGGGACCATGGCGACGGGGCGAAAGTCGTTGCAGGTGTTGTGCCCAAAGGAGAGGAAGAAAACACAAGCGATTCCTTCCCACGCATTAGTACACACAGCAGAGACCCACTGAGCCGACTGGAAAAGTTAAAACAGGAGGAAAGTGGCACCTTCGAAAGGATGCTAGAGAAGTACAAAGCGATCTGCAATTTAAGTGAAAGTGTAGACCACCATGTGTTGGAAAAGGAAGTTGGGCAGATTTATGGGGACATAACGAGGGAGCAAAAAATATTTAAAAACAAAAAATTGCTCACCTTAAGGAACAGAAGAAGAATCCTAAAGAGGTACTACCACTACGTTTCGGAAAATAGTGAGGAGGAGGATCTGAATGGATAAGTGGTTTGGTGGGCCCAGGAATAGGGACGCCTGGATGTATCACCAGGTGGTCAGGTGTTTTGTGCCGACAGGAGATGGCTGCGCAGAGGTGGAGGAGTAGGAGGGTTATCGTTTCGTAGAATTCCCATTCTGCTTACTCCCGAGTTTAATAAAGTGAACCGGTGCGGGGGGGGCGAAGGTGTGCGTACGCCCCAATCGGTCTATCCCTCTCCCCTTGACTCATTCACTTATTCCTTTTTTTTTTTTTCTTTTTTTTTGTGTGTGATTCCCTGCGCGAGGTAATTTTTTGAAGCCCCCTCCCCGTGGCAAATGCTGTATGCATAAAAGATTTCACCTCCCATTTTCGCGTTGCCGGTTGGAAGAGAAAAGAGGAGTTTTTTTTTTTTTTTCTCTCCGCTTAGCCGATTCATCTATGCGTTTTTTCGTTCGCTTGTTTGTTTGATTGCTTCCCTACATGTTTGATGTTTTTTTTTTTTTTTTTTTTTTTCGCGCGTGATGACCTCACCCCTTTGTGCAAAACTGAAGAGTGACTCCATTCGCGCAGTTTTCACAAGAAAGGTACCCCGTGTATATAACGTAGTAGCCATTTTTACGCACCTAGACAAGGAGAAATGGAGAGATTCCCCTGGCCTACACGCCCGCGCGATTTCTCCCGTACACTCATTTGCTAATGTTCTTTCCCCCATTTTGGTAATCCTTCTCACACTTTCGCATGAACGGACAGCTGGGATTTTGGTCCTATGCCATGTGAAGCGGGGGAGACAAATTAGGGGCTTGATTGGAGGCTTCTTTAGAGGCTTAATTAGGGGATTAATTGGGGGCCTATTTAGAGGCTTCTTAGATGCTTCTTAGATGCTTAGTGGCTTATTTAGAGCGCCCCAATACAATCCGCTCGACGTGCCGAAATAAATTCCTACAGAGTGTTCGATCAACTGGCGAAGGAGGCATAGTTTTTTTTTTTTTTTTTTTTTGTGTAACCCCCCCCGAAACATGTCTTCTCATCATGTCTATGAAGAAGCTAAAAAGCAGCGGTCTGCTGAGGTTAGAAAGTAAAAGCGTCGATAAGACGGAGGCGAATAACAATTTCGTAAAGAAAAGTGCGAATGTAAAAATTGTGAGGAAGAAAACGGATGGACAGGTTGAGAGGACCCTGACGGGCACCGTTCCTTTGCAGAAGGAGGGGGACAAGGTGGTGAAGCGGAAGGTCCTTAAGAAGGCGCAGGAGGGGGGTGCCACCGTTGCGGTGAACGTAAGCAGCATAGGGAATGGCGGCAGCACGGGGAATGATGGTAGCATAGGGAACGACGGCAGCGCTGCTAACATGGCAGAATCATCCACGCTGAAGGAGGAAAAAAAGAGTTACGTCGTTCGGAAGGCCGCCGCCAAGTTCAGTGCCAGGGCGGGGAAGACGAATGAGGCTGCCCACAGAGACCCCCTTGGGGATGATGACGAGGGGAATGGAGAGGAAAGTCCCAAAGGGAACCTCGAGTATGACGATGCTGGCAGCGGTAACGGAAAGGATTACCAGGACAATAATAGCCATGCTGGTGATGAGGCCCCCCCTCCTCATGCTGCGAAAAAAATTGTGAAGAAGAAAAAACCCATTGAGAGGGAACCAAACAGAAGCAACCCTAACGCAAATGATGCCATCCCTGGAACGCAGTTTGAGCACCCAGGCAACCCCAACGGAAGGAGCGACAAAAGCGATAAGGTGGAAGACGACTCGGAAAATGAAATCCTCAATTCGATTATCTGCAAAAATGACGAGTCCGCCTTAGCAGAAGCACCCAAGGAGGTGAAGAAAAAGAAAAAGAAAATTATTGTCCGGAAGAAGGTACCCATAGGTGAGAAGCTAAAGGGTGCAGAGAAGGGTAACCAGTCCCCCGGGGTGCGAACCACTCCTGGGGCGCAAACTACCCCTGGGGGGTGGACGCCTCGCGTCGCCACGACGGTGACCACCAACGGCAACAGCGGTGGGAACAGTGGCGGCCAGCCGAACGAATGCTGCGAACGAATGGCGAACGAAATAAAAATGAGCGAAACGAAAATCGCGCAAATGCAACAGACGTACGAGGAAAAAATGAGCAGCGTGGTAGAAGAAAACAAAAAGGAGAAAGACCAGCTGAACACGTACATACAAAATCTAAACGAAGAAATGCACAACATAAATAATAAGCTCAGTGACGAGGTGAAGGAAAAAAATACGCTGAAAGAAAGTTATCAAAATTTGCGAAGCGACAAATTAGAGCTCGAAGAAAAAGTGAACATGTTAACAAGACAGATGGATGAGTCAAACGAAATGTCCCTCCTCCTGAATGCAAAGGTTGCCACTCTGGAGGAGGAAAATAAAATGCTACTAGATAGGGACCAACAAAATGACCTAAAGGTTGAGCAACTGCAAGGGGAGAAAATCAAAATGGAAAAAAAAATGGATGAACAGAATCTTTTAATAAAAAAAAAGGATGAACTTATAAACAAGTACATGAGCGAAATAGAGAATTATAAAAACGTGTTGAAGAGCAAAGGAGAAATGATGATCCTTGGTAGCTCCACCACCATCGATAAGAGCGTGCCAGACAAAAACAGCCAAAAGGAACAGGTAGCCAAATTGGTGAAGGAAAAAAAGGAACTCATTTATGCCTTCAAAAAACAGCTCGACTTGATTGTAATCCTCAAAAAGCAAATTAGCCTTCTCGAAAGCAACAAAATTGTCAACATGACTTCGGGTGAGCTGAAGAAGGTGCTTCACGACTGACCGGGGGGGAAGCGGCGTGGCGAAGTGGTGTTGCGACGTCGCATCGCACATATGACTGCTAGCGACGTGAAACAATTAACAAACGTAGTTATGACTTCAAAAAGGAAGCGGCGCACACAAGTGCATGCGTATGTGCCTACATACACACGCCTCAACATAGAGGTGACTTGCTCTTGTAAAACGTCGTGCAAAAATTGGGGGGCAACATTTCACACACCGCTCAAATACGCGTCCGTGCTCAGCTACACTTTATTCAAAACGGAAAAAAAAAAAAAAAAAAAAAAAAAAAAATTATGCACATACATACGACGCACACAGCTAGCTACAATGGTGCGCGAAAATGATCATTTTTTTTTTTTTTTTTTTTTTTTTTGCTGCCACGACTGATGCGTCCCTTTTTAGCTTCAAAATAATTCTCCTCCACTGCTATATGTGCCTTTCTCATTGCCGCGCCATCTGCGTAGCTTTGTTGGTTCCTCCTCCTCTCCCGAGTGATAGACTTAATCCCTTCTATACCTCCTTCGGTCGTCATCGGCTCGCCTGTCATTCTCCGCCTCGCCGGAGCTGCCCGCCCTGTCTGGGTGCCGCCTATCACTGCTGTAGTTCGGCTTTCGCTCGTGCGCGCTGCCGTCATCATGCCGGTTGTCATCATGCCTGCTACTTCCATCGTACCTGCTTCGGTCATCGTACCTGCTTCGGTCATCGTATCTGCTTCGGTCATCATGTCTGTTTCGGTCATCATGTCTGTTTTGGCCATAATATCTGCCACCTCCATCGTGCCTGCCTCCTCCATCGTGCCTGCCTCCTCCATCGTGCCTACCTCCTCCGTCGTGCCTGCCTCCTCCATCGTGCCTACCTCCTCCGTCGTATCTGCCCCCTCCATCGTACCGACCGGCGTTGTACCCCCCGTCCTGCCTCCCCCGGTCGTAGTAATTCTTGTAGTAGCCGCCTCCCCCTCTACCTCTACCGCCGCCCTGTTGGTAATTATTTGACGTGAAGCTCCTCGACCGGGAGTGATTAAAGTGTCTACTTCCGTACGGGTCCTTTTTGCAGAAGGGCTCTCTGTTGTTGCTGTAGCCGCTTGCGTCCCTGCTCGTGTCATTGTCTCCCCAATCCTTGTCCTTTTTGGCATCCTTATCTGCAAAAAGGAAAAGAAAAAAAAAAGGGGCAAAAAATACAGCATCAAGCGGATAAGCGTGTGTGTTTGCAGCATTGAATATTAAAGGGGGGAATGCACATGAGTAATACAGACAGCGCGCGGAGCCTCTTCCCCCACCGGGTACTTACCCACTATCTTCCTCTTCTTCTTCCGACCAAACTCATCATACTCTTCGTCGTCCGAGTCATGGACCCTCTTCTCGTTGCTTCCCTGAATGTCGTAGTGGCCTCCACCTTTGCCAGTCCGCACCTCCTTATTTGACTTGGGGTCGTTTCCCTTTTTTGGGAACTTGGCCTTGCTGCACATGTTGCACTTTTCTCTCTTGGCCCAATTGATGTTGTCGCAGTCGTCACACTTCCAGTCGTTCGCTTTGAAGAGCACCTGCTTGGGGTTTTTCTTCACTACGGGGTGGTGAGCGGTGTGGTGAGCGGTGTGGTGAGCAGTGTGGTGAGTGATTCGCTAAGTGGTGTGCCAAGTGATCCGCTAACTGATGCGTTAAGTGACCCGCTGAGTGATGCCCATTTAGACGCCCGTTTCCACGTTGCACGCGCTGGAGTGGTAGACGAAGTGGCAGCCGGGGAACACCTATGCACACTGCCCACGGCGCGTCACCCGTGTGCCGTTTTAAAACAATTACTTGTGCTTTTGGGTCTGACTCTGTTGCATCCGTGGCAGTGCGTCCTTTGAGCCGAATTCACCATCGCGCAGCTTTAAAAGGAATGTGAAGGGGAAGCGTTTCTTCACTTTTTGCGTGCAGTAGGGTGGTGCACCCAGACACGTACATGCAGCAGCACGTAGGCGTAGCAGCACCCGTGTAGGCGTGGCCTCCACTAGCCCGGGGCGTTACGCCCCATTGGGGGTGCACTAGGAACGGGACACGCGGGAGTGGTTAGCCATGGTCAGGGGCAGTCAAACGCAATGATGCATCTCCCCGGCGGATAGACCTGCTCCGAAGCAGCAAAATGGGCTGGCAAATTTTAGCATTACTTTCCATCCGAGCATATCCAATCCCCCGTCAGTTCATTGTCTGCAGGAAGGGAGGGGTGGCAAGGTGAGCAAGCCGCAAAAAAAAAAAAAAAAAAAAAAAAAAAAGAAAAAAAAAGAAAAAAAAAGTATATTTCTGCTAATGCACAACGACGAATGGCAACATTCGAATTTGCAGAAATTTTCGCACAGCGTTGCAGACGGGGTGGACGAAAAAGCTCAGAAGGGGAAAGTGACACGCGCGGGGCACACACTGAGAGAAGCTAAATGTGAAGCACGACACCACATGCACAGCAAAACTGCTTAATCGGCTAACCAATGTACTTTCGATTATCCATCCTGTGGTTTGCCTCATTTACGTTCTACGTCCCTTCGGTCTACTGCTCCAGGTTGCTTCTCCGTCTGAGTCAATTTTTTTTTTTTTCCTTTTTTTCCTTTTTTTCCTTTTTTTCCTTTTTTTCCTTTTTTTCCTTTTTTTTTTTTTTTTTTTCTTTTTCTTCTGGATTTGTTTGCCTTTAAAAGGGTGTTTATAACATGGGTGGCTCACAAACGTTTCAATCGCACGGGTAAAAAGCGAAGTGGCGATTTGTTCATGGTTCGTTCAGAAGGGGAAAACTTGCGCGCGCGGTTGGCACGGCCGGGTACAAATAAACAGAAAAGGAAACACAAACGGAAAAAGAAACACAAACAAAACATAAACATTCATGTGGCGCCAAAAACGGCAGCTGTCCCTTCCCAGGAGGGATACTACCTCCAGTAAAAGTTCAATTTTACGCGGTACATTGACAGGAGGCCCTCGACTGATGAGGGGGGAGGGGATGCCAATTTCTGGTGCTCCTTGCGCGACTCACTCGCGTTGCCTCTGATGTGCCACTTCTAACTGGTAACTGCTGACTACATTTCCAGCTCTTTCGTCGCGCTTCTTTTTTTTTTTTTTTTTTTTCCCATTAATGCCACTGCTTCAGAGCAGCACTATATTTAAGCCTTTGAACACCCGGACTATCATTTCAGGGGAGAAAAAAAAAATGTGCCTAATGGGATCCACCCCCCCCGAACGTTGGTGCACAGAAATTAGTACAAAACAGTTCTAATTGGAGGGGGAAAAAAAAAAAACAAACAAAACAGATGCCTCCCTTTAGCAAACCGCAAAAAAGGCCTCCAATAAATTTTCCCCACATTAGGTGTGTCATTCCATGGTGGGTGTTCCATCGGGCGCGGTTGCTGTTTCTCCTTTTTTTTTTTTTTTTTTTTTCCCAGCAGTTTAGCCATTTTTTTACAATTCTTACCCCTTTGGTGTCATTTTTTCTCTCCATGTGGTAACTTCCCCTCCGTTTGGGAATTCAAAAAAAAAAAAAAAATGAACTTTGCAAAGACGTTGGCAAGGGCCTCGTTTGTGTGAGAAGGGGGGGTAGGGAAGAGGCCCACCTGCGTGTGCAGATAGGTACAACAGAAAAAACACCCGTCTGCATAGGCACCAGCACACACACACTGTACGTGTGATAAAGAAGGAACAAATTGCCATGGTAACCATCCAGCACATTTCTGCACATAGGAGCGTTGCCAACGTATAGTGGGCCGGGGGGACTCTCCAATTCGGCAGGACCGCTTCGAATTAAACGCAGTGGCTGGAGGAACTTACCTAAGTGGGATGGGATATAAAATGTCTGCGCAGGTCTTCCCTGAACATGCCACAGATATGAACGACACGCGCAGTTGTTCCAACCTACTTCTCCTTCTGGACCGTGTTATATATATTTTCCCCGACGCCTGTTAAGTCAAATTGATCTGCATCGGTTCTAACCTGCGGTGAGGAGTACGCATGTGTGGGGGGGTGGATGCAGAGTGATGAAGATAGCACACTTGCATGCAGCTCAGTGGAAGGGCGCCCCTGTGGGGGAATAACTACACGCACTACGTGCTTTACGTGCTCTCCTCACTCTACGTAGAGTACACACTGTGGAGTGTCTCCCCGTGCGCCTTACCCGTCGCCGCCCCTTGGGCACATATCTCGTGACGTACAGATTGGACCCCTTGACCGGCCTTAAGCTGAACGAGTGCTCTCTCATCATTTTCTTCCCGGGCAAATGTAGGTTGCGCTCGTTCTGTTCCCGCAGCAGCTGCAGGTCCACCACTTCTCCCTTCAGGTAGTCGCACAGGGTGTCTTCGTAGTAGTGCATGTACCGGTCCTTCCAGTAGAAGTATAGGCTATAAAGGGGAAAAAAAAAGAAAAAAAAAAAAAAAAAAAGAAAGTCATATTTATGCGCGTTTATGAAGACGGAGATGTAGCGCCGGTAGCACTGCCTCCACGACGGTGGCACCGCTAACCACGCAACCAGTTAGACGCACCCCCTCAAACCTACGTGCGAGTCCACTTGCGGAAGACCGACCGGGGAAACAGCAAATTGTACTCGACCTCCTGGTCGTCTTCCATATACGCTTCGTGCAGCTCCCCTGTGTCCTCATAACTGGCATAAACGTTACTGGAGTAGTCGATGCCCAGCTTGTCTAGCAACTCTCTTCGACTCTTTATTAACTTCCTCTTGGCCACTCTTGATGCGTACAGCATGATGCCGTTTTTATTTTCTTCCCACTTGCTCAAATGCTCCTCCTTCTCTTTTTTGAAATTTAAAAAAAGAGCATCCAGGGTGTTCCACTCCACTCCGTAACTGGAGCTGTAACACCACAAATTCTGTAGCCTCCTCTTATTCATTTCTATAATTTTTTTGTTCCGATCAAAGGTGGTGTCGTCTTCGTCCTTCTTCCTCTCCAGGAGGAACGGCTGCAGTCGGTGGTTGTAAACCAGGGGGTTTGGCCACAACACGTTTCGGTTTGGGTAGTTAAATTTTTTGAAGTTAGAACTGAGGTAGTACGTTTCTGCGTCCGCTTGGCCCGCTTCCTCCCCCGAGAGTGCCGCTTGATCCGGCGCTCCATCAGGCACTTCCTCCACTGCCTCCCCCCCCGCGAACACCTCACCGATGACGCTCTGCACATCTCGCTTGCCCAGGTTCCTCGGGCTGGAGCATTTGATCTTAATCTTCACGTCCATGTGTTCCCTTCTGATGAACCTGCGGAGCTCGCGCGGGCAGTCCTGCGTGTCTCCGTGGTCGTCGTAGATTTCGTAGAAGGACTTGGCGTACCGGTCGACGTCCTCCTGATCGACGTCCTCCTGATCGGCGTCGTCTTCACCGATACGCTGGCCTTCCTCCTCACCGTTGCTGCAGACGTTCAAGCCGCAGCTCACCTCCACACCCGCTATCACACCTCGATCTGCGCTTTGCCTCTGCTGATCGGACCCCCCACCGGGTGCGACGGCTTCCATTCCACCAACGCTGGAGAAGTGTGCCGCCCCCCTCCATGTCACCTCCCCGGGGGCTCTAAACGGGGGAGGTGACCGCGGATCGCTTGATCCGCCTATCCCGCTTAACCTGCCTACCCTGCTTCCCCTCTTCACTGCCTCTCCTCCCCTGCCGCTCGCAAACCCTCGAACGCGCCCCCCGTGGAAGTCACCCCCCACAAGCTGTGCATTCGCCCTGCCCCCTCTTTCACAAAAGGAAAAACATTTTTCACTTTTAAAAAGGAAAAAAAAAATCCCTTTCCTTAAGCTATTCATTTAAAGCAGTTTTACGTTTAATCAAAAGGAAGAACGGTGAGGTGGACCTTTTGCAAAAATGAACACCTGAGTTGGCTTCCCTCATCAGTCCTTTTCACACAAAATGGGAGAAGCTACAATGGGGGAGCGGCGTGAGGAACGCTACATAAGTGTGCCGGTTGCTAAAAATAAGGCGATGGTGTGCCGATTTGAATGCACGTCATTGCCCACCATCAGATGCTTTCGTAGATTGGTGCCTCTTTTTTTTTTTTTTGTTAAGTGCCCCCCCGTGGAAGCGGCAAAGTGTGCAACTGGTTATTTCTCCTAAGTGGGAAGTGAGATCGTAACCCTCTCCGCTGCCAGAAAATTTACCCTTCTTGGGGGAGGCACATTCAGCGTTGACGGACAATCGGGCCATAAAAAGGGTCCAAATGGGAGAAGCACCAACGCATGTAGAAGAGTGCACAGTTATTGCTACAAAGAGAAGCCAAGGAGGTAATGCCCCACGTTTGCATTTTTTTTTTTTTTTTTTTTTTAAAGCGCGTTACGCTGGCCCAGAACAACCTCTAAGGGCATTCACGACGGGCTGCAAAACGGGGCAATTCTTCTACAACGCCATTTGTGTGAAGCTCCCTAGGCGAAAGGGTCACCCCCTTTTTGCGCCCTTGCTTGCTACCAAATGGTGGAAAAAAAATTAGCGGCCACGGGGAGAATCGGCGAATTGTTCTTAAATGGGGGAATATTTTAATAAGACACCAAACGGAAGTCTTTTCTTTTTTTTTCTTTCCAAAATGAAAATGCATTTGTGTTAGCTTCGCTGTTGCAAATGCACGCGGTGTGGAATTGAAAAGGGGGGGCCAAACGGGCGGCCAGACGGATAGGTAGTGGAAAGCCAACTGAGTAGGTACGGGAAATCCAACTGGGTAGGTACGGGAAAGCTAACTGGGTAGGTATGAAAACGCCAGATTGACAGGTGGGGGAAGCGCCAAATGGGCGGCCCCCCAAACGGGGCGCGAGACAGACTGCGCGTCCGCGTGCGTGTGCGTCCGTGGAGGTGGAAACCCCCTTGGGAGCGGGAGCCTAAAAAGTACGTAAAAAAAAAAAGGGCCACGAAACGGGTGCGTGCACGAGCGCACGGATGCGCGAACGAGCGGACGAACGACGAACACACAAACGCACGACCGCGCCCCTGCATGGGCGCTCCTGGACTCCCCTAACAGCGCTGCACGGACTTCCTCTTCTTCACATTAGTAACATTCTTCGGGCAGTAGGGCAACAAAAATAACATGTTTTTTTTTTTCATTTCGGGCTGTGCTTTATCAGCGTTGTTATTCGCACAATCGGCGACGTTGGGGGGGAATAAATCACCGCTGCCTACATGGTTGGTGCCTACATGGTTGGTGCCTACATGGTTGATGCCTACATGGTTGGTGCCTACATGGTTGATGCCTACATGGTTGGTGCCTGCCTCGGGGGCGCTACTACCTACAGTGTGCATACCCTCGTTGGGTGCCTTCTCACTGCCCACATTGTTGCAACTATGCAGGGTGCTGTTGCTACTTAGGTGAGTGTTACTGCCTGCTGTGTCTTTCCCATTGGGGTAGTTATACACATCACCCGCTGTGGTGGCGTTCCCCTCCTGCTCCGTTTTTTCCTTTTTTACATTACCTGATTCGGAGTCGGATTTTTGGTGGAAGAAGTTGGGGCTGGGGTTGTCCTCCTCATCGTCTGTGTCGAATGGGTCTCGCGCGCCCATGCCGGGGGTTTCTTCATCCTCGTTATTATCCCCATTGTGTGCCTCCCCATTGGGTGCCTCCTCATCCTTCTTCTCCCTCTTGGGTTCCTTTTCCACCTTCGTCTTTTTGCTCTGCTTGGAGTTAAGCTTCGCAGCGCCGTCATTCGGGGCATCCCTCTTCTTCCCCTTCCGCTTCGATTTCGCCTCCTTCTGAGTTTTACTTTGACTCTGGCTCTCCTCGATAACAAGTTTGGTGCTCTTCTTGGTGCATGCGGTGAAGAAGTTGTCCAGGCGTCTCTGCGTGGTGACTTTCCTGGCCTTCAGCAATCTGTTGATATAATTGGTAACCCTAACTTCGTTAAAATTGTAGTCCTTTATTAGGAAGTTTTTGAGCTCTTCAATTTTGGGTTCACACCAGTCAATTTTAACTTCTTCTTTGGGCAAAACTTTAGGGTTAATAAAAGAATCCCTAGCTTCCACAAACCGGAAGTTAGAAGGTACTTGGTACTTATTCTTGTCTATATTTTCTATAATTTTTTCAATGCTATTATATTCCTTTATTAAATTGTAGGCCGTCTTGGACCCGATCCCTTTAATAGTATCACAATAATCACAGCCACATAAAATGCAAAAGTCTATAAATTCGTTCATGCTTAGGTTTAATCCCTTTAGTACTTGCTCGAGGTTAATTTCTGTTAATATGTATCCTCTTTTGCTGGAGTTTTTATTTTTATTTTGATTGGCTGATGATGCATTGGCATTTAAATTTCGAATGAGGATTTTCGTTCCGAATACCAACGCGTCTGCATCTTCCGTAGCGGTTGCGTGCGCCAAATTATACTTGGTTAAGAATGCACACTGAGATTCTGCTTCGCATGGGGCTTCCACAACTGGGATTCCCATCAGCGTTAATAACTTTTTTGCTTCTTCATTTTGCTTGCGCGTAACTCTTACTGTCCTTCCACTTTGTTTTTTGATTTCTTCTAAATTTCCTTCCTCTTTTGCTTTCTTTAATAATTCTTCTGCCTTTTGTCTTTTCTCTCCTCTTTTTTCTAGCTCGGACCCTTTGAGCTCAGGGGGGGCCCCGTCAAACACGTAAATCGGCTTCAGCCCATTTTCCATCAGCTTGATGCTTCTGGACATGAGCCCGGATATGTGCGAAGTCGTTTCCCCCGACTCGTTCGTCAAATTTCCATATTGCTCGGAGTCCCTTATGGCAATTATAAATTGGTACAAAGACATGGACGCGTCGATGGCCACCACTCTCCCCATCAGGTTCTCGATTTTTATCTCCTTGATCGCGTTGGGCGCCGCGTCGGCGATGAACTTGGTCAGCCCCTTAATTCCCATCTGGTCGTGGGGGGAAGTTGGTGGGGGGGGTTAGCGAAAGGGGTAGGCGCAAATCGTCGTAAAAATGGTCGTCACAAATCGTCGTAAAAATGGTCGGCGCAAATGGTCGGCGCAAATGGTCGGCGCAAATGGTCGGCACAAATCCTCGGTAAAAATCCTCCGTGAACGGGTGAACTTGGGTGGACCGCTTTGATCCCTCTGCGCTACACCGGGTTGCGGCTCGGCAGGGGGCACGCAACACTGTGCGCTGCACGCGCGCGCTGTATCCGCGCGGAGAATCACTTGACGCGTTTTCCTTTTTTTGCAAAACGTTCAACGCTGCGCTGCTCTTCGCTGGGGTGCCCCATATTTCACGACGCGTCGCGACTCGCCGACGCCTCGGCAGTTTCGATTCCTTCCGCCACGCGCTTGTGTCAACTCTCCTTTGGAGAACGGAAGAAAACGAAGATGTTCGATATCACGCCGACGTTAACGGTGGGAATGTATTACATCGTTTTTTTCATTTTTATTTTATTTTTTTTGCCACACTTGCGTTACATTTTTTTCACACCGTTTTGCATTTTCTCCAGCGTTGAGGCAAAAGGGGAAGAAAAAAAAAGGCGGAAAAAAGGGGGAAAAAAAGGGGAAAAAAAGGGGGAAAAAAGGGGAAAAAAAACACTTTTGGAGATTTAAAAATGTAGCAAAGCAGTGCGCACGCTTCGAACTCCCACCCCCTTGAGTCAATTGCTGCAAACCGTTTGACGGTAAAAAAAAAAAAGAAAAAAGTGTATGTTTTTATTCCTGAACTTTCTCGCACAAAGGCGTTCCGAAAAATGCGTAACGAGTAGGGAGGAATGTGTGACTACGCAAATGTGCAAAAGGAAAACGTGCGAATATGCATCTTTGCGTACACACCATGTGGGATTCGAAATATAACGCGGCAGGGAAAATGCCACATCCTTTTCTTCTTTCGGCCCTCCCCCCCGGATGAAGCACATATAACGAAGCTATAAAAATGTAAACACTTAATCGTACGCGTGCATACATTATGAAGCGACTGCGCGCGTTGTGCATATCTTCATCCTCTCATGTGGATCTTTTGAAGGATTTTCTCCCAAGTTATAAATTGCCATTTGTCTACATGGCAAGATGGGCATTCATTTACGCGCCTTTTTTTTTTTTTTTACTCCAAAATTGTGAAAAAAAAGAACAGAAAAAATGTGTAGTGACCGCATACTCGGCTCATTAGACATACTGCACAGTTTCCCCATTTGTGCAGATAATTCGTTTGAAAAAAAATGAGTCATATGTTGGGGGGAGGGAGAGTAAAAAGAAAAGCCGCCATTTGTCACTTAACAGGTGTGTCATGCGGTGAGTGGAAGCACTTTTTGTTTGTTCCCCCCACGATTTGGTTATCTTTCCAACTTTTTTTTTGGAGTGTTTTTCATTTAAGCGACTGTAAAGATGTATCTACCGTCTAATGCTTCATCTTTACCCTTGCGCATTGTGCGTTGTCAAAATGGGCAGCATTCCCCCCGAGGGGCCCTCCATCCCGTGCTCACGTCAGTCTCAACGGTAACACTAATTTTTGTTTCAACGTTGGTTTTTTTCCCCCTTCCTGAATGAACCAAATGCACATCTTTAACTGCGCCAGAAAGGATCACATCGCAGTTGGAGTGACGCACTACGTGTACACCTTCAATGTGAACCGAATGGACTTGCAAAAAAAAAAAAAAAAAAAAACATTCTTTTGGGTTTTCCCTTTTTTACCACCTCGGCTTATTCGAATGAAATTTTTTTAAATGCATTAGCTAGAGTGAAGTTAGTGCAGTTAGTGAAGTGATCGATGAGTCTTTCTTCCAATGCGGGAAAAAACGTAACCATGCGAACTGCTAACTGCGCAGAGTGTTCTCCATTTTTGGTGCGTAGAGGAGGGGTAACCCCCGTGTGTCATCCAATGTTGGGACAAACTGGACAAAGAAAATGGCCAAGTGGACACATACACGTGCATACACATATACATACATACATGCTCGTGCGTGCCCCCTTTTTAAGGCGTCTCCCCCTTGCCATAAAAGCACCAAGTGGGTTCTTCCTTTTTATTTTTCCACACAAAAAAACTCCCGGAGTTGTGGCACCATCGCGCTGTGCAAAGTGAGGAGAGAAGAACTGGCGACTTGGCAGCAAATCGAACCTTCCCTTCGTTTTTAAAAATATTTTCCATAAATCGTTCCTTTTCGCAAATCGTTCTTTTTCGCAAATCCTTCTTTCCGGTAAATGCGCACTTGATAAAAAAAAAGCATGCACAAAATTTTCACAAAAAGGGAACTCAACTGAGGAGTCTTCAACAGCCATGTTGAGGAGTGGGCTGTAAAAATGGTGCATCATTTTTTGTTAAAAATGTGTCCTATCCGCCAGGCTTCTTCTTTGCTAGGAGGCTTTTCCCTTTCGCAGGGGAATTCTTTCCAAGTGGGCTGCTTCGCAAAATGGGCCACTAAAAAATGATGGTGTAATTTTCACACTCTCCATTTTTCCAGCAGCCACAACGGAAAATAATGCATGCACGCATGGCAAAAAAAAATGACCAACACACAGACTTACATTTTGCCAGGAAGTGTTCCATAAGACAGGAAGAACAATTGCTATAACAGAATGTGCTTAGTGCTCCCTCGTTTTAATAGAATGCAATTAAAAAGTGAATCCCTTTTTTAGTTCTTCTGCATGCACATGCTTTGGGGTTGGAAAGAACAACAGGTAGCCAACTTTTTTTTTTTTTTTTTTTTGTAAAAAGAGCAGGTAGCCATTTTTTTTTTTTTTTATGGAAAGAACAGGTAGCTATTTTTTTTTTTTTTTTTTTTGTGCATGTAAAAATGTAACTCTTAACCATCTTGTAGACTCATGCAGAAAAAAAAAAAAAAAAATAGCTATTTCGTGATAAACACTTAAAAATGTTAAATATACGTTTTTTTTTCCAAATATGACGCCATTTATTTTTTCCCCATTAATACCACGTATATTGCATATGGAAACAAGTAATTGCCACGCAAGTTGCAACCATATTGTGTACTCGTGCAGACGTAGCATGCGCTCTTATGCCCATTACAACTCTGTTGAGACAGCTCAAAAGGGGGGAAGTAACGCGAAAATAAGCGTATCTTACGCCGTCGCTTCGTACCTCACCACGCCGCTTCATAACTCACCACACCGCTTCATAACTCACCACGCCGCTTCACACCTCACCACACCGCTTCACAACTCACCAGACCGCTTCACACACCAAACAGCTCAGGATCATGCTGAGCTTAATTGAACATGCATGAGAGCTCAAGGAGCAGCACTTCGCGTACGCCCACAACTCCCCCTCCGGCCTGTTCGTGTGTGAACTCGCCGTCCTTTTTACTCCTTCGCGAAATCCTGTTTATGGAACGTGCGTCCACAAGTGTAAATGTATACATATAAGTTTATACATATATGTGTATACATACTTTTCATTCCTGCAACTGTGCCTAATTTAAAAAGCTAAAAAGACAAACAAGCGGCTAACCGAGTTCGTAAAAACAATTAAAAAATAATTAAAAAATAGTTAAAAATAATTTAAAATAATTTAAAATAATTCAAAATAATTTAAAATAATTTAAAATAATTTTAAAACAAAACAAATAAATTTAGTTTTAAAAAACTAATTAAGCAAAAACCAACCAACAAACCAGCAACCAAGTTAAAGCTAGTACAAAACTACCTTAAAGCCAAGCAAACGCAAGTTTCCCTTTTGTTACTCCCCCTTTTACATATCGAGCAATTTCGATTATTAATTTTTTCCTCCATTTTATGCTGTTCTTTACTCCCTCATCGCGTATACGCCTACTTAAACGTAAATGTGCCGTCCTCCATACCTTATGTTGCATCTCATCGCCTTCGACGCTTTCGCCGCTTCCGCCGCTCCCGAAGCTCTGTCTTCCCCTTTTTTGTATGTAGAACCCCGCCTAAAACGCACACGCGCAACCCCCCCCATGTGGCGTTCTTTTGCTAGTACGTAACTTTCGTCCCGTTGTGTGTAGTTGTATGTGTCGATCGCGCCGCCCACCCCCATGCGTGTAACGCTTCCCCCTTTTGCGTCTACTCCCTTTTTCATGTGGAATTTTTCCAGCGCTCGCCAAATGCGAATGCCACGATTCCGTGCCTGCTCGTAAATTTGTGTGTCATCTCCTGTGCACCCGTGTGTTAATTTTTTTGGAAAGACGGCCACCTTTTTGTGTAAGTCAAACGAGGAGCAAAGAGTTTGCCTCAGTAAATCTCCTTTGTTTCTTTTTACCAGCTGCTTCTCCGCCGCTTCTCCGCCGCTTCTCCGCTGTTTCTCCGCTTCTTCCCCCCTTGAACTGCCACCATGAGGGAATTCAACCCGTTCGCCTTGCTCGCCCTGTGGGTTGCCATCCTAAGCGTCACGAGGACGTACAACATCAGGAACCTCGGCGGAGAGAACAACGTGAAGCACTTGAGATTCTCGGAAGAAGCAACGGCCGGGAGAAGCGCCGCCTTCAAGCACAGAGGAAGCCGCCTAAGCCGCAGCAAAGAAGAGCAGTTAATAACAGAGGATGACAGTCCCCTTGGGAGAGCCATCTTTATGCAGACGTCAGCCACGTTATCAAATTTAATGCATGACAGAGAGAGGGTACACTCCCCCCCCAGTCATGAGACCACCACGTATGTAATTACAGGGTCTGTCAAAGGGATAGCAGATGGGCAGCCAGTATCGATAGCACTAGGAGCTCAGTACTCAAATAGTTTCGACTCTTTAGATGTGATATCCCTAACGTCTGAGAATCCTCACTTCAAATTTATTGTTCATGGAGGAAGATATTACTTACGTACCTTTGGATCTACCTACTTAACACCCAGCGCTATTAAGCTGAATGTGCCTTGTTCCAAATGCAAGTTTGTAAATTCAGATTACAGCGACACAATTGAGATAACCCCTTACCCGAACGTTTCTAACTTGTTCTTATTCGAGTGGGAGCTCCAGTCAACCTCTCCCACTTCTTTGGAGCATATAAACGTGGTTCATAATGATGAAGCTGGGTGGACCCATGGGCACGATATGTCAAATGAGTTGAAGCTAGATTCGTCAGGATCTGCCGCCTCTTTGAAGGCATTTTACGGAATTGAGTTGATCGGGTATTGGGGTTCTGAATACTCAGATAGGCTTCTAAGCGTATTGTCTGGCTTCCCCGAATGTGTGCAGTTAGTGGCGTACGATAAGGAGGAGAGAGCTAACCAGAGGAAGCACCAGCGATGGATTCTGGTGCACGAGGATTTGGGGGCATTCGACATGGACGTGGAGATGTATGACGGGGATGATAAGGAGTATTCCAAGACGGTACGTGTGTCTAGCAGTGCATTTGAATATTCTAAGAAGCAGGTGAAGACAACGGGCAGCAATGGGTACTACTACTCGAGGAGGTTGGAAAAGGTCCTAATCAGATCCATCCTTGCAGATGATTATGGTCTGTTCGTCAACTACTTTGAGGAGAAGCACGGCGTTCGGTTGCTAGACCCTGAGAGGAACCCTTCCCAAGTGGAACAAGTCACCGGGTATTCGAAGAACGATTACCAGCCATGGAGTCAGAACGTGGAGGAGATAGTCGAATTGGCTACCTCATGGGATGAATATCCAAAGGGGTTTCAAAAAGTGAAAGGATTGAAATATTTGGGGAGAAGGAAAAATGGACTGAAACATCCCGTCTACCCAACGGCCCCCGCAGTTGCCTTCCCTGCAGGAGCTTCCCAAAATTCATTCATCGAGTTTATGGAATCTGCTTTTGTAAATTATAAGGACATTTCTCATTTGGTGCTGCACGAAATAGGGCACTTCATCTACGTCAACACGGTGTCGGCAGAATTGAGGAAGGAATGGGTAGTCCAGGGTCAGTGGTACGAAGAGCCTCGATCTCCAAGCAAATGGGCCACTAAGAACGAAACCGGGTTCGTTTCTGCCTACGCGCATGATAAAACCCCCGGGGAGGATTTCGCAGAGTCTATAGCGTCGTTCGTTCTGAACCCGAAGCTGCTAAATTCGAGGAGCACTGACAAGTACAGCTGGATAAAGAAGAACCTCTTTAGTGGCGGCTTTTACGTCACTTCGGGAAAGCACAAATTTGAAGTCCTCAACTTGGGGAACCAAACCTTTTACTACCCAGGGAAGGTCAAAAAGATACGCGTCGAGGTTAAGGGAAGTCCCTCGGAGAGTAAAAAGGTGCAAATACATGTGGATCTGCTCTCCTCTAAGGGGAATAAGGGGTGCGCTAAGTACGCCCATGCGAGGTTCTTCTCGGAGCAGCAAACATTCAAGGATATCTTCTTCTACACAGCGGACCGCTCCGAGTGCAGCCATTCGTTGTATGCCGAGTTTGAAGTGAACGCCACAGAGAGTAAAGGCAAGTGGGTGGCCGAGTCTTTGACGTTCACAGGAGAGAATGATATAAAGCGGTACACAGGGCTGGGCTCCTTCGTCCTCTACATGTATGTGAATAATCAAAATGAAGATGTGGAGCAGCCCCTGCCTCTGTTGGACTCTGTTCAGATTTACCCCTACAATGGAAGGGGCTCCGAAGATTCCCTCCTCCGATTGAGTATGCTCGTGTTGGAGAATAGCTCGCTTAAGATCCACGGAGGGACGTACGCAAACTTCGCCTCCACGGATAGTGAAAGCTACTCCTACGGCAATCACACGTACGCGGCGTATGACCCCCAGTTTGACGTTGACGCAATGGCGAAGGACTACTTCGTGAGTGACATCGCCACGAGTGGGTTCCGACAGGTTAGTATAGAAGCGTGTAAGGCACACACCACCATGAATGTCTCCAATTTGAAGTGCTTCCAAGTGATGAACCCGGTGCACGTCCCCAGGTACTGCGTGGGCAGCAGGTACTACTTCCGCCAGTTTGCAGTGGAGGACGATGCGGGGAACCAGAACGTTATGAATGTTACGTCAGATAAGTACTACGCCGATTTGAGGAGCTCCTCTCGCAGGGATATGGTCCAGCCCACCATCACTGGCGTTAGGGTTACCAGCAAGCCGGCGAATGATCAGCACGACGGGGAGACCGAAGTGACGGTGCAGTTCGGCGTGTACGACGACCTCTCCGGGGTGTACTACGTGTACATACACCTGAGGGACCCGCACGGGGGCATCCACTCGAGCCACGTGAACAGGACGCTGCTGCCCCAGGGAAAGGACTACAAGCAGGTGACGCACACGATCCTCCTGCCCAAGGGCTCCATGGCGGGCACGTGGATCCTCGACGAGATCAAGGCGGTCGACCTGTGCAAGAACGAGTCCAGGAACGTCTACTCCTACAGCGTCTTCGTGGACAACTCGTGAGGGGGGAGGAAGAAGTGGGAATAGCGAAGCGGGGAGAAGGGAGTGGGAAGGGAATTACGAAGCGTTAACTGCGACGTGCGAATTGCGAAGTGGGGTGGTAGCCCACGGGGAGGCTGCTCCGGGACAACTTCGCAATTCCTATCCCGCTTCTCACCGCTGCCCAGCGGGCGACTATTTTTTTCCACCCGCCGAGACGCGCCGGATGCGGCCGCTGCCTCTTTGGCGTTTTTCGTTCACGCTTCTACATTCACGCTTCTAATCGGATGCGTTTTTTTTTGTTTTTCCTGGCGCGACTGCCTGCTGGCAGCTCCGCCCCCGTGTGTATGCCTTTTTTTTGTGAGTGAAACGTTGAGACAACTCCTTTGCGAATAAAAAAAATTTTAAATCCTAAGAGGTGTCACATAAGCGGCGGGTGTGGTCCTGGCAGAAGTGCAAACCGGGGTGTGGGGTCCCGCCCGCTTCGTCTTATCTGAGCGGCTGTTTTTTTTTTCTTTTTTCTTTCCGGTGGGTGCCCGTTTGGAAGAGAAAAAAGCGCACGATGGATGGATCGCTTGTTCGGACAACCTCGTGAAATGATTTCACTGCTTAACCCCGCAGAGTGTACGTGCGGGGTGTGCACGCCGGAGGGGGGAAAGGGGCCATCCGAGCGGGTCGCACAATGTGACCAACACAAACGCGTTCACCTTTTGCATATTTTTTAAAAAAATTTCATCATAGAGAAAAGTTGCCGTAGCGAGGAATCGCCGCAACGCAAGGGCGCATTAGCAGGGCGGGAGGGCCCCTCTTAAAAAACGGACAAAAGGAGAATCAAAAAAAAACAAAAAAAAACAAAAAAAAACAAATAAGTAAAACACAACGCAGGGGCGGCCCACTAGTTATTCTTGCACAGCGCCACGGTGAACAACGTTCTGTAGTTGTGAATGCCGATTGCCTGGCCGGACCCATGCACTGAGCAGGCCTTTAAACTCTTGGCGCATTTGCCAAAGGGCACAGTCACATAGGGACTGGAGGTGTGCGTCTCACCATAGAATCCAGTCAATATGGTTCCTTCCGAAGGGCATGTAACGACTAATTCGCCATCATTAAATTGCTGGTACCTGTTAACAGCGGAGTGTAAATCATCCTTGGCGATCATCGAGAGGGCGTTTAGGCCCGTCCATATGGTGGCGTCTACACAGACCAGGTATATGTAGCTCTTGTCATCATGTTCGTTCATGTTTAGGGAGCAGCTTTTCAGGCCTGCGAAGTGGAAGGAAAAAAAAAAAAAAAAAAAAAAAAAAAAAAAAACTCATATGTTTGCGTGCGTGCGGTGGTAGGAGCCCCTCTGGAGTGAATAGCCAGCACAGAAATTTAGAAGCTCAGATGCACAGCTCAGAAGCACAGCTGAGATGCGGGTGTGTCCCCCTCGCGGGGCGGGGCTGACCTGGTCGGCAGGGCGTGAAATACGAGTAGAGAGCCGATTGGTGCCTGCCAGAAGAAGTGGCCATTCCGAATCCAAACAGAACGGAATAATCGTTAGGGCACTTCACTGAGTTGTAGGTGGTGCCACTTACGCTGACCACCTGCTCGGTGAAGGGCAAAGCCTGGGGGCCACATTCGATGTAGGTGTAGGACACATCATATTTATTTGTGTTTCCCTGTTTGGACGTGCAGCTACTCGCGCCGGATTCGCAGATCTCCATTTCGTACGACTGCAGTTTGTTGGTGTGGTCCCAGAAGTTCTGCTTGACGACGAAGCCGAATAGGACCACCATGTTGTGTGGGCACTCCGCGCTTATGGGGGGTGGGCCGGTTTTGGTGACCGTCGTGGAAGCGGTCAGCTGTGGTGCAGGGGGGGGGGAAGAAAAAAAGGAAGAAAAAAAAAGGAAGTTATGTGAATGACGCGTTTGCAGTTTCTCTCTCTCTTATATGCCCACGTGGCAGTCTCTCCCACGAGTGGATCGCCCTCCCTCCCACGAGCGGAGCTCCCCCTCTCGTGCTCCCTTACAATCTTAACGATGTCCTTCTCGTCCTTCTGCATCGTGTCGTGGGGGGAGAAGCCATACAGCCTGGTGTAGTAAATGAGGGCCTTCTCATAGGAGTTCTTCAAATCGTCCGAGTCAAAAATGGTGGAAATTGGAAGCAGCTTTATGTTTATTGGCATTGGGTTGGTGGACACTGTTTTGGACCACTCATATAAATTTTCTTCCTTCGTAACATCCTTGATTGGGTTCCCTCCGATGACAACTAGCTGTTCGCTCATTTCGTAAT
Source organism: Plasmodium vivax (assembly GCF_000002415.2). NCBI lineage: Eukaryota > Apicomplexa > Aconoidasida > Haemosporida > Plasmodiidae > Plasmodium > Plasmodium vivax. The sequence goes on from NC_009908.2 coordinate 289,292, forward strand.
TGTCTTCGTTTTTTTTCGAGGAATGGTCGGAGCTGACGTTTGTGGACCCTCCTACGCTGGCAAAGCCGAACTGCGCCTTTATCTGCGCCTTCACGCTGACTCCGTCCTTCTTCATTTGGTTCACCGAGGAGTTTTCCACGCGGATGATTTTTGTGATTTTGCCACCTGCGGGGGGGGGGGGAAGTGTGCGAAGTGAGCGAAGTGAGTGAAGTGAGTGAAGTTCACCGAGTGTTCTCAGCATGTGCGTGCGCTCGTATGTGCAGATCGAATGGGGGGAGTCTTTTTATTTCTCGTCTCTCTTTTGCTGCCTTTTTTTTCGCCCCTCTATCTGGCCGCTACACCGCTGCTCTCCCTCGCTCGAGTACCCAGCTGCGCCTCCATAATGACATGCGTGCCGTACGTCTTGAAGAACCTAATCCACGCGTGCACCGTCTCGCACTCCTCGGACGTCTTCTTCTGCTCGTAGACATCCGACGCGCACTCGCTGTCTGCTTCGAGGCCCGTGAAGTGGGGCGGGAGTCCGTTCACTGCGTTTTTGAAGGCCGTCGTTTGTTCCCTGGAGGGTTAAAGAAGGGGGTTCGCTCATTGGGGCAGCGGCACATACGCTTCTCTGTGCAGCAGCACATACGCTTCTCTGTGAAGCAGCATGTACGCTTATGCGTGCGGCATTTTTTTCTTTCTTTTTGCGGACAGCTTCTCTCCGTGGTGGTCCTCGGTTAGGAGGCCCCCCCGGTTCGCCGACGTGCGCAAGCTTGCTGCACGCATTTTTGCCACTGCTCACCACCGCACGTAGGGAGGCAAGCCAACCGTGTACTTCACGCAGTTGGACTTGACCAGGTACGTCTTGCTGGTCCGCTTGGACGCCTCCTGGAGGAACTTCTTATACCCTGTGGACGCCGAGAAGGCCCCGAAGCCCATGTAGCTGCCCGACACGCTCGCCTCCGCCGTCAGGTTTTTGGTGTAGTCCGAGACGCTGCTGCACTCTTTGATCTGTTAGGGGGGGGGAATGGGGCCAGTGAGGAAGGGCGCATGGATTCGAGGTGGCCATTCTATGTGGTCATTCTATGTGCCGTTTTAGGTATCCATTTTATGTGGCCCTTTTAGGTAGCCCTTTCTGGCAGCGCTCAGCCCGGCTGCCACCACCGGGGGCTCCCCCTTGGCCATTTCCCCAAAACGGAGCAAAGTAGACACCCTGCGAAGGCGGAGAGACGTACCGATTCTGCTCTACTGCAGGCGTTTTCCTTTCGAATCCACCCATTCAAGGGTTGCAAAGTAGCCAAGTCGTTCGCAACTCCTTTGTTGCTGAGCTCCCAGTTCATCAGAATAATCTGCCCCCTATAGCCGGGGTCCGTCAGAGAGTCCGCCTCCCCCAGGGGGTTTCCAAAGAGAGAGTCATACCCTATGCCTGCAAAGTATAAGCCCGGAAACACGTCCAAATCCTTCTTCATTGCTTTCCTCGTGTTCGATTGCTTCTTCTCTCTCTCATCACCATCATCATCATCGTCACCTTCGCCATCATCATCATCTAGGGAGCTCGGGTCGAGCGATTTGCTTTTTCCTGGGGATTTTTCTTCGGACTCTTCTTCCTCATCGCCGAAGCGGTACTTCTTAAAGGTGTTCTCCGTCTGCTGTTTCTTATCTTCTATGAGTTTTTCGTGTCTGCTCAGATTGACCTTCTTTTTGAGCCCTTGGTCTGTCCCTGCGGGGTAGGCAGTTTGGTATGCATAAATGTGTGTACTACATAATGTGTACGCATGTGTAGTTACGCACATCAGCTGTTTCGTGCAGACCCACTTATATTCTCATTTTCTCGTTTCTTTTTTTTCTTTTTTTTTTACCGCTATTATCGGAGTCCTCCTGGGTGGCTAGTTGGTCCTCGGCCTCCCCTTCGTCTGCCCCCTCGTCTTGGTCGGGAAGCTCCAGCTCGTCGTCGTCACTCGTCTCAGAGCCGCCTGCAATTTGGGGTGGAGCGTGTGAATGGGCACACACGCACGTAGATACGTTCATCTGAACATACACTGTGGTCTCGCTCCAGAGAAGGGAGTGAAAACCGAAATGTTTTTTTTTTTTTTTTTTTAATTCTTTCTTGCCGCGGGGGCAACTTCGCACAGTGGCGCCGCCTCTCGCGGAGGCGCCTCATCGCAGCCATGTCGTTCCGCTCATCTACTCGGTAGCCCACCCAACGGTGCAGTGTGTCTGCGCGCACATACCTCCCGTAGTGGTAGACGCATCATCATCGTCGTCGTTGTACAGGGCCGCCAACTCGTCATCGTCATCATCTTCAAGTTGCTTCTTCTGACTGAGAAATGAAGCCTCCTTTTTGCTATTGCAAGAAATATTGTTGCATAAAATGTTTGCATTTTTTCCCAAGTCCATTAGCTCTCCACTTCTTCTAACGTCCACGTCGCTTCCCCCAAGCCGATCAGAACTGTCACCCTGACTGTAGTTTCTTCGGAGCCCGATGCGGAGGCTCCCTACATAGCCGTACTCGCAGATGGAAAATAGGATGCACCAAATGGCTAACAAGCTGTTTATATTTCTTGGCTTCATTTTTTTTTTTTTTTTCAGTTGCACGTGGATGTTAGTTAGCCTAGCGCATAGCGCATTTTTTCCCGCACTTCTACCGTGTGGTTGTAGCGCGTCACAAATTGTGGCTAGCTAGTTCCTACAGGGGGGTTTCCCTTTCAACCGCTTATTCAGCCGTAGTAGAAACGGTAAAAATTCTTCCTCTCCAAGTGCCTTTCCGGATAGTGCCGCAAATAGCGCCTGTCTGAGGATAAAAATTGCAGTTTTGCAGGGAGCTCTCGGATGTGGAGGGGTCTGCAAAAAAAAGAAAAAAGGGGGAGAAGCAACCATTAGTGGGGTGCACACACGGTGAAGCGTACGCACATCTGTAGACATACACATGTAGACAATTTAGGACCCTTTCCGATCGTCCACCACGCGGGTAACATGCTCACCTCTCAATGTTCAGTCAACTGGACGCCGAATGCGCAAGCACAACATGCTCATATGTATGTGTGTGGGGTGGGGGGTACTTTTCTTCGCTCCTTCACGAAACGGCAAAGCGGCAATGTGGTCTCTACTAAAGATAAGGATAAACAGGTTGCTCAAAAAGGGAGAGGAGAAACAAATATTGTTTTCCTTTTCTTCCTTTTTTTTTTTTTTTTTTTTTTTTTTTTTCGGTTTCCCTTAAACAATTAACACAATTTAACAAAACACATGTGAACACGAAAAGGAAGCCAAAAAGAAGCCACAAATTAGACAAAAATTAAAACCTTCTCTTTTCGATATTCTCAATGACGTAACAAAACAGTGTGGAAAAGCATGAATATAAAATGGAAGGGGAAAAAAAAAAAAAAAAAACAACGTACACATTTTAACCTCTTAAAAATGTTAAATGCATTTTTTTTTTATTTGAAAAAATGAGGGAAAAATTAATCTGCAATTTCACTACAACCAATTTTTGTTACTCACAAAGCCCAGAAAAAGACGGCAGGGAGAGAGAAAAAAAGGCCTAACTGCATGCATGCACGAAGCACGCATCGATAGCACATCGATAGCACATCAAGATCGCATCATGCATGTTACACCTTAAAAGCGGGACAACGAGCAACTCTGCATTTCTGATCCTTTGAGTGTTCCAATGGTTAAATGGGTTAAGCGGGTTGCCCCTCGCTGTTGAGGCACTTCGCAAAATACGCACCCCATTTTGCCATTTCACCATTTCGCCTCTGCCAACAGGTAGACGTCCTCACATAAAACACCCCTCAACGATTCGCAGTTTTTTCCACCACCTCTCCACAGAAGCGGCAAAGATGTTTCCACTGCGAAGCGTTTAATGGGCATATATCCGTCCTTGCGAGGAATTTTTTTTTCGCTTATTTATTTTTTCGTTTAAGCGTTGCGAAGGGGAACACTCCTTTTATGTCTCATTTGGTTTTTCCCCTCCATTGCACGTTGACACAATTAAGCGCTTTCCGAAAAGGGCCCTTTTTATAGAAACCTGCGATGATGCAGATTTTTTTTTTTTTTTGTAATTTAAACGAAAGGGGATGAGATGCTAAAAAAAAAAAAAATAATCTCCAAATATAAAGGAGCAAAAAGGAAACAGGGGAGCATATAAACACAGATCTCCACACCTGTATGAGAAAACGCGTTTGTCTGAGTGGCTCCATTTGAGCAGTTCACCTCCCTCACAGAGGCGGAGGGATATACTCCCCTCCCCTTAAACGTAACGCATAGGTCATACAGAGCAAACTTTACATTTTCCTCTTTTCCACCGTTTCGGATTACGACGTTGCAATTTTGAAACCCCACAATGGGGCCATTTATACCCCCATGCAAATGACGCAGTTGTTAAAATTTGACCCGCAGGAATGGCTACACAATTTTAAGTGCAACCAGTCCCTTTCACACAGGTTAATGATTTGCTTAAAAAAAAAAAATATATAAAGAGATAGAAAAACGGAATGGAAAAGTAACGAACACATGGGGGAAGAAAAAACGCAACCCTCCTTGCTGCACAGTAGTAAAAAAAATTCGCACAGCGCATTTGAAGAGCCCACTGGATAAAGTTATCATTTTGTGTGTGCACGTGTTTTATGACGCTTCTTTGGTGTTGGGGGGTCCCACTCGGGATGACATTTTCGCTGTGTATAACTATTCCCACGGTGAAAATTAACCCTCCCGTATGAGGCCTTCATTCATATTAAGCAGCTCTCTCCCCTGCTTTGTTCCACCCTCCTAGTTGTTAGCTCCCCGTCACGCATCCCACTTTGATGTTAGAAGCGGTAGTCACCGCCATAGTCATCGTAGTAGTCATCCTCATAGTAATCATCCTCGTAGTAGTCACCATCGTAGTAGTCACCATCGTAGTAGTCACCATCGTAGTAGTCACCATCGCTGTAGTCATCATCGTAGTAGGGATCCTCCTGTGGAGCCTTCTTGCCTTTCCCAGCCTTGGGAGCTTCCCTCTTGGAAACCCTTCTCTCCTCATATGTGGGCAGGGTCCATGCCTCATCCCCCAAAAATTCGGGGGGTGAGGGGCTGGGCGTGCCCGAAAAAACTGACGCGACAGCTGAAATGGCACCTGAGATGGAGGTAACCATGGACACTATGCTGACGAACAGCCCGACGAATTGGGTGAACACTTGTGGGCGTTTCTTCTTGTACAGTTCAACCGATTGAGAGTGGTTCGAGTGGTTCGCGTGGTTAGACTGGTTCGACTGCATGTCACTGCTGCTGATGCTGTTCATGTTGCCCCCTCGCTGTGCGCCGCCATCCCCCTCCGTGAGAACGTCCAATTTTTTTTTCTTCATGTTCAATTCAGTTTCAATCAAAAGAGACATGATGTCCTCCTCATCTTCTTCTTCGATGTTCACGTCGAAGACAAATTTGGCTAGCACATAACTTGTGGTGGAGTACGCAGTTTCCAGGCTGAACATTTTTCTCTCTCTGTATAGGACCTCATTAAATGTGCTTATCTCATCGAGGGGGTAAATGTTCTTCACGTTCCCCTCTACATTTAAGATGTCCGCCTCGTGTTGAGCATTGCGTATTCCTAGCTCTGTCGCTTTGTTCAAATTTAAATCGTCAAAAATGAAGATAGCCCTAAATTCGGTTGTACCTTTTACCAAGTAGTATTTATATGTCCTGAGCGAACTGCCCAACAGCTTCTCATTTTTGTCCACCAAATATGATTCATTGATAATCCGTTTGGCATTATTTTTAAACTCAATTCGTTTGTCATTCAAAACTTCATGCGTCGAAATGGCGCATACAAGGGCTGCTTTGATAAAAAAAATAGACAGCAGGAAAGTGCTCAGGGGATTCATTTTAAAAAAAAAAATTTCTCAGTAAGGTTACGTCTGTGCAGAAAATGTGAGCAGCTTTGCCAAAAGATACTCCAAAGGAATGTGAGAACAGTTTTTAAAAAGTCAAACGTTTTAAACAACTAATGTACGAAGTGAAAAGGTAAAATTGTGGTAAACGTGGAAAAGACTTAACCAAAATGTGGTACTTAAAAAGGAACAGTTTTTTTTTTTTTTATTCTCCACATTTGTAAGCAACAGATTAGCTAGCCAATTTTTTTTTTTTTTTTTCCTTTTTTACCTTACCGTTCAGATAAAAAAAAAAAAAAATAGCCAAAATGTATGTAGCTTTAAAAGGAACATCTTACAATTGGCTGCAAAACTGGGGCGCAGATTTTAGCTAGATCGAAGCAGGAAAGGTGCTACCCGTTGTCCAATTTTTAATTCAATTAGGCGGCGTTACACATACTTATGCAATCATGCTTGCCCTTTTCAACATGCGGTGTGACTATTCATGCCTACGCGCCAGTTTCTCCAAAAAAAAAAAAGGTCCATTTGGAAAATTCGACGATCATGTTACTTGTAAGAGTGAAGACACGCTTATGCCCCTGCTCAACGGCTGCTCAATGCTCAACGTGGCAAAGCCCAATTTGAGTGATACGACTTCCATTTTCTGTTTTCTTGGGGAAAGATACAAAAAAAAACTGAGCGACGTTGCTCCATTTTAAATAAAGCCGCGTATCCCGGGGACGCCTCGAAAATGTGACCATGCAGAAGATGTGAAAATAATAGGCCATTTTGTGCCCGTATTTTACTATTCTTTGCAAAAGCAGACTTATAAAGAACAAAATGGTTGAGAACAACTATGTCGCTGTCACCACACTTGGGGGGGATACATTTAAAAAAAAAAAAAACCTCCAAATGGGGTCAATCAAAACGACAGAAGTGCACACATGCTTCAAACTTATGACGCAGTAAAAATATTGAATGGCGCATCATTTTCAAGCATGCCAAAGTAGCCACAAGAAAAAAAAGTTGCAAACATTGTGCATACCGCTTTGATTACACAGCAAACGTGACGTGTGTTCTATGTGCCGAAACGGGTGCAATTCCTTTTGCGAAAAAGGTGCCTCTTTAAGATAAGCATTTTGAGGTCCTAAAAAAGAACGAATAAATAAGTGAACAAAAAAGTAATAATGAAATGCCTTTCAAAAAATCACACTAGGCAATTTTCCCATCTGGCAAAGCGTCATCCATGCGCGGAATGATCGCCCAAATGGATGACATAATTTATAACTCCTAAAAGGTATCAAAAAAAAAAAGAAAAAACAAGCTTGACGAGTGCGGTTGAAAATACGTGAAGTAGCCATTTGGCAGAAAAGCGAAAAAGTTTTAACAAATCAACGAAGTGAAACCTTGTGGCGCGTGCCTGAATGAAAAAAAATGTGAGTCCCAAAAAAGAATAAAAAAAAGCACTGTAAAAAAAATGCCAAAGAAACAAGTGCGCAATTTTAGTAAAAACAGAACGGCGTACGCACACATGTGTAGCATACAGATGGGAGGAAACAATTTGACGAAGATGTAACCCCAATTCATGATAATGAAAAATGCGATTAAAAACCTGGCCACGTGTTTATCCTGCGTCCTGAGTCTGCTTCGATACGTGCACTATGCATACCGGATTGACAACATAACAATTAAAAAAACACAATTTAGTGACGCCTTGGAAAGGACAGTACACAAAATTAATAAACGCGTCCAAAAGGACAGGGCCGTATACTATGATGTGTGCAAGTATAAAAAAATCCCCAAAATTTTAACCGAGAGGAATAAGCCCAAAAATAACCAAAAAGTCAAGTACATCGTAGGGATCGAAAACACGTGTGATGATACCTGCATCTGTGTCCTTGACTCAAATTTGAACATTGTTAAAAATGTGATCATATCCCATTTTAAGGTGGTTCACAAGTATGAGGGTGTGTATCCCTTTTTCATCAGCTCCATCAACCAGCTGTTTTTGAAGCCCTACGTGGAGAAGGCTCTCGAGGGCATTGGTAGGGGAACCGCTCCACTGGGGCATCCTCCCAGGGCATGTACATTTATACGAACACACATGTGCGCTTATATATGCGAATACACATGTGCACTGTTGCGTGCCTCCCCCCCTACTGCAGACCAGAGCCGAATTAGCTGCTTCGCCTTCAGCGCGTGCCCGGGAATAGCCAAAAGTATGGAGGCAGCCAAAAACTACATAGGGGAGAGGAAGAAGCAGAACGAAAGCATACGAGTGAGTCCGATCAATCACGTTTTTGCCCATGTCCTTTCGCCCCTCTTTTTCCACGTCTACAATGATGAAAATACATACACGAATAGTGGCCAGTACAAGGGAGGAAAAAGCGACCAATCGAGAAATGAACGTAGCATCGACATGCACATCTCGGAGGAGGTCAGAAAGGATAAGGCACAAATGGAAAAAGTGAAGGACATTCTGCAGATTCTCAATAGCAACGATGTGACGAAGCGGAAGATGGCGCTTTTGAGCGAAGAGGAATTTTTAAACTGCGGCGATTATGTGCTGCGGGGGGAGATGGGCAGCGAGGCGGTCAAGAATATGGACGGGGAGGCACCCCAGGATGTGAACAAGGAGGCACCCCAAAATGTATCCTACAAACGGGAGAACACCTCCTCTGCGCATAAACCGCAGTACAGTGGGGAGGCCCCCCAGGGAAGCCGCTTAACAGATGGATACCTCTGCGCGTTAGTGTCCGGAGGAAGCACACAAATCTTCAAAGTGCAAAGGAACAAAAAAAACGAAATCAATTTGAGCAAATTAGCCCAAACGGTCGATATTTCCATTGGAGACATAATTGACAAAATTGCCAGGCTGCTGGGTCTGCCCGTTGGGTTGGGGGGAGGTCCCTTCCTTGAGAGGAAGTCAGCAGAGTTCGTTCGAAGAATGAAGGAGCAGCGGCTAAGTGGGGAGGCTTGCGCGGATCCATTTCAGCCCTTTCCCGTTCCCTTCTGCGCGAACAACCGAGTCGATTTTTCGTAAGAAAGGCTACCCCATCGGTAGCGGCGTTGGTGCGGCGGTGGTGCAGCGGTGTTGCGGCGTTTCCATGGGCTACACTGTCCGTGTGTCGCCCTGGACATATCTCTCCGTTTCGCTTCTACGCTTTGTTTGTCTGCTTCGCTTCTTCACTTCGCTTCTCCACTTCGCTTCTCCACTTCGCTTCCCCACTTCGCTTCCCCACTTGGCAGCTTCTCAGGCCTGTACAACCACCTGCGCAAAATCATCGAGGAGTCAAAAAAGGGAGAGTCCTTCGAGCGGGAAAAAGACAGGTATGCCTACTTCAGTCAGAAAAACATTTTCAACCACCTCCTGACGCAGATTAACAAAATTATGTATTTCTCTGAGCTGCATTTTAATATAAAAAAAATATGCCTAGTGGGGGGAGTCGGGTGCAACCAATTTTTGATTAGCAAGTTGAGATGCATGGCTAGGGGGAGAAATCAATTGCAAGTTCGGCTAAACGAATTTAAAAGGTTAAGGAAAAGGCTAAATAAGAGGTTAAAAAAAATAAGTGAGAAAAAGTTTTTACATTCGAAAGTTTCCAAGGAAGTGCTCAAAGGGGAAATAGACTTCAGTGCATCCCTGGCGTGGGATGTTTACCTAAAGCTTCTTTTAAAGAGGAAAACAGAACGAGATATCTTGTCAGCTTTAGAGTGTTTTAATTTTGAGGACTTTTCGAAACTGAAGGAGGGGGGGCACTTCCTTCTGGAGGGTCATTCCGCTTCCCCCGAAAGTGAAGGTGAGTGATTTGCCCTGTTTTTAGAGCGATTTGTGCGGTTTGTTTCTCCATTTTAAGCAGTTTGCTGGAAGGCTTTTTCGCCTTTGGGGGATTAGCCGTCTGAGTGTCCTTCCACCGCGCAAGTGAAGGGGCACGCCAACGCGCACATCAACAGGCACATCAGCGCGTACATCAAATCTTACCTTAACGCCCACCTCATCGCTCACTCCGCCGCTCTACTCGCAGCGCCCTGGAGCGTGTACAAGACGCCGCCCAACCTCAGCAGAGACAACGCGGCCATGATTTGCTTTAGCGCCTTTTTGAATTTGCACAACAAAAGGTAGGTACCCCCCCCCGAGGTATTCTCCATCCGTGAAGAGGGGACCCTCCTGTGGGGGTGTGTCTCCAGGGAGTTGACTCCCACGCATAGGGAAACGCGCCCACAAGTGGTAATGCTGCTTCCACACAGCAGGTAAAGCTACAGCCACATTGGTAATGCTACTTCTGCACACCCCACTTCCCCCTCTTAGCGACCTCCATGAGGATGCGTCTCAGGTTGAAATTAAACCAACGGTGAAGACCCGGGTGGAAAATAACTTCCTCCTCTTTTCCGACATGATCGTTTTTGATGTGTTTCTGCGGAAGTTTGGCGCCCAGGGGGGGTGATAGCCCCTCCACGCAGAAGCACTCATGAGTGGGGGTCTGCCTACCCAACTACTTACGCGCGATGTTTTCGTAAACATGTGGGGCGTTTCCTCGGCGCGGTTCTCACGAGGAAGAGGGGGAAGGGAAGACATAGCTAAACCTTCACATAGCCAGGCGAGTAACTCCATGTTCGTACGCCCTTTGCAGCTCCAACCCGGTGGGAATCCTGCACCACAGGGTTTTCCCTACCGCGCTTTCACCCCCCATACTATTGCTCCGATCGGAGTAATGCTGAAAATGACCACTTGGAGGAACCGCCAAATGGCACCTTCTCACGAAGTAGGCATTAAAAGGGTTCCTATGCGAAGGGGGTATAGCCATCTCCATTGTGAGGAGGAACAGCCACCCCCCATTGTTGGGAGGCACATCGGAAGGAACAACAAATGAAACGCAAAAAATACGA